>NW_016107585.1:3063659-3084407 GCF_001604975.1 Cebus imitator | reverse complement strand
CGGCTCACCGCAACCTCCGCCTCCTGGGCTCAGGCAATTCTCCTGCCTCAGCCTCCCGAGTAACTGGGATTACAGGCACATGCCACCATGCCCAGCTAATTTTTTGTATTTTTAGCGAGACGGGGTTTCACCATGTTGACCAGGATGGTCTCGATCTCTTGACCTTGTGATCCACCCGCCTCGGCCTCCCAAAGTGCTGGGATTACAGGCGTGAGCCACTGCACCCTGCCCGGTTTAGATCTTTTTTAAAAAATTAAATAAGAACAGATTTTTTTTTCTAGTCTACATGTGTAGTCTGTCAGAACAACTACAACTATTTGCCAAATTCCTGCAGCCCCTGTCTTTAGCAGAAGAAAGAGAACATGTGTGGCTTTTGTTTATAGCTATAGGTCAGTGTGGTGTGTCATTGATCTGATCAATGCTACCATGTACCCTGGGCATGACTCCAGCCTCCCAGAAAAGGATTGCTGTATCTTTCCAGGATCTGCTTTGAAACATTATGTATGTTTTGTTTCTCTCTTTTTACCTGTCTTTTCCTGACTGCCTAGAAGGGGTAAACTTGCTTCACTTACCCATCCATCACCCGTTTGCAATCCCACATCTATTTTTCTATGGAGTAAGGAAAAATCATCGTGAGACTTCTCTCCTACCACGTTAGAGGAGTGGTGACCAACATCCCCAACATAAAGTTTATTGTTGGTACTATGCCCAGTCTGGCTTCCTATCCCGAGTGAAACTGAGTAGTTCAGTGAGAACAAGATATTACCCAAAGCCGGCTCCATTCAGCAAATGGTGTAGGCTTCTTGGCTCATTTTCCTCAGTTCTGGAGTTCATCACACCATAAACCACAGGGACTTTGTAGGCATGTTATTGTATTAGCACCATATGGAGGCTACTCATGGAACTCACATGCAGAATGTGTGATGTCAGAGCAGTTTACATGAATCCAAATTTTGTGCAGCTGTTAGACACAGATGTTTCATTTCATTTTTTATGTCAGCACCATCCCAATAAATCCACTGATCCTGAGATTAAAAAGTAAGGAAAGCTCTGTGTGCTCACACATATTTCAGAGCCAGGTGGCTCTATACCACTTATATGGAGATGTACACTCACTACCAGGGGTCACCACAGAGCTATGGCTCTCATACTCACAGAAGGACAAATATATCTGTGGAAATCAATAGGAAAGCAGATGCAAAAGGACAGCAGCCCTCACGCAAATGAGAAACTATTATCTAGAATCGGATGCACTCTTTGCAATAGATTCCTGCAAAGGAAAATTTCAGGATGAACATCGCAATTTCTTCAGAAGACATTTGATAAAAATGAGTTGGCTTCTGAAAAGGAAAAGTTTTGGCTAATGAGTCTCTCTGACTCTACCTTACAAGCCTGTCTTGGGTTTGCCTTCATCAGGGCAAGATATATCGTTATCTTTTACCAGTAAAAGGAAACCTTCAAAGGCTGCCACCCAAATAATGCTCATATTAAAAAATAAATAGTTCTCAATGTTTCCTTGGATTTAAGAAGGCTACACACGTGTTTTTAAATGCCAGGAGTTTTAGTTATGTATGCTATTTATGACTCTCCATTATATGACTAGATGTGTTATTTAAAAATAAATGCTGAGACTGGATTTTCTGTGATTCATTTTGGATAGGTTATGGTTCTTCATGGTTTCTCCATAAAAAGAGGGCAAGAATTCTCTGCTTTTCTGAACTGGTGTAAGCACACTTTATGGTCCCAAATTA
The DNA here is from genome assembly GCF_001604975.1 of Cebus imitator. Lineage (NCBI taxonomy): Eukaryota > Metazoa > Chordata > Mammalia > Primates > Cebidae > Cebus > Cebus imitator. Next base: position 3,082,656 of record NW_016107585.1, on the reverse strand, counting down.
AGACTTGATTTTAATTTTTTTCTCCTTCTTTGCCTTACCCTTATCACCTCACTCCAGGGACTTTTACAGAGTCATCTTGCCTTGTGAGATGGCAGAGTAAAGCCTTGCACACACATTGCCCTGTGTGAAAGTGGCTCATGCACAAGAATCATGTGGAGTTGTTTCACTTGTCTCTCCTCCCCATCATGTTTTATTGTACTTTTTTTTTTTAATCAGAGAAAACGAAACTGTGAACATTTTAGGGCATGCTTCTCATTTCAGATGCACGGCGTGCCTAGCTACTTAAGACAGAAAATCCCCTGCTGTGTTCTCTAGGCAGGCACATAGAGCAGATTTTGTGCGATCCTGGACTCAGTTTAGACTCTGGCTCTTAATGCTGTCATTAAACTGCCATAGAAGATGCAACTCTATTTGGTATTTTGGGGAAGATCCACTAAGTGGCTCATCCCAAATTTGGTGGGGAGAAGAAATGGATTTCAATTTAGCAACAAGGGAAAAGTGTGCTTGAAATGAGGCTTAGTCAATTTAATTTGGAAGATACTGCTCTTCCAACAGAAAGTTATGCTCCATTGCACCATCAACTTCAAACATTTTTGAAACTCTCTGGACCTGGTGATAGATGCTAAAGGATTCAGGGTCCCTTTTGAGCACAGTGCTGGCTAGATTGTTGTAACTCAGGGGAGGGAACTCATGTAACAGCCATGGCTGATAAGAAACTGCTGGAAATTCTCATCTAGGAAAATTGGAAGATTTGCATGGAGGCCGCAGGACAATCATAACAATTACACAAATGCTAGTCATGAAAGCTAAACTTTGTGAAAGGTTCAGCTCTTGGTGAATGAGACTCTTTTGATTGTTTTTTATTTGTTTTGGGTTTTTTTTGTTTTTTTACTTATTCTTTTCATGACTCATACCACTCAAGACTAAGCTGTCATCCTTCTATTAATAATCACATTGTTTTCCCTGTGATAAATATATATCAATTTAACGAGTTCATGTAGGAATTTGCAGCATAAAACAAATCTTACAGAAAAAAAATCTGTGCCTGAATGCTTGATTTCTGGAGGTAGTTATATTCTTTTTTTTTTTTTTTTTTCCTTTTGAGACAGTATTCCTCTGTCACCCACGCTGGAATGCAGTGGTGCTATCTTGACTCACTGTAACTTCTGCCTCCGGGGCTCAAGCAATCCTCCTACCTCAGCCTCCAGAGGAGTTGGGACTACAGGCACACACCACAATGTCCAGCTAATTTTTTGTATTTTATGTAGAGAGTGGGTTTCATCATGTTGCCCAGGCTGGTCTCAAACACCAAGGCTCAAGTGATAGGCCTGTCGTGGCCTCCCAAACTGTTAGGATTATAGGCGTGAGCCACATGCCTGACTGTACTCTTATATTTCTGCTGTTTATCCTCTACTCTCAACACCTCATTCCCTGACAAGGTTACTCATCTTTGAGTCGAAAAAAATCCATTAACGCTTTCACTGAAGAAAATCCTCTAGGCTTTTCCTACCAAGGTAATGAGAGACTTAATGATCAGATATTGAAATACATGTGATGAGAATACATGAAATTTATAGATGAACTACCCAACCTCCTTTTAAAAGCCATTGACTTTATCCTGAATAGACAGTTTATATGTCTGATCATCTAATTTACCAAGAAATACTTTTTTAAAATATTTGATCATAATTTTTTTATCTTATCCTTCCAGTATTTAAATTATGCATATGTTACCCCTTTTGATATTGTCCACAGTTCTTCAATTTTCTGGGTTTTTGAGACTCTTTTTCCTCTTTGTGCTTCAATTTGGGAAATTTCTGTTTAAACGATGTTCAAATGCCCCGATTGTTTCTTTAACTATGTCCCATAGCTAAACCTGTTGAAGACATTCTCCAGTTTTGTTACAGTTTTCCATTTCTAGTATTTCCTTTTGTTTCTTATATTAATAGTTTCTATCTCTTTGCTGACATTATGCATTTGGTATTGCATGCTGGTTATTTTTCCATTTGAGCCCATAACATATAAATCAGTAATTTTAAATTCCATGTATGATAATTCCAATATCTGTGTCATATCTGATTCTAGTTCTGATGATCACTCTGTCCCTTCAGGCTGTCCCTTTCTTATCTTTTAGTGTGCCTTGTGATTTTTTTTGTTGAGAGCCACATATTATGTATTTCTGATAGGTACTGAAGTAAATGGGCTTTTTGTGTGAGGATTTATGTTAATCTGACCTGGAGTTGGGCAGTGTTTAATGATTATTATAGCTGTGAGTTCCAGAAGCCTCAAATTCCTCTAGTGTCCTTGTTTTTGTCCTCCCTCTTGCCTTTGTGGCTCCGTTTGTATTGCTACTCAGAGTCTGGATCTTGCAGCTCTTTCAGCTGTAATCGACTGAAAGTATATTGATATGGTGGTAAAGTATGAAGAAGAGGAGGTGTTCTATAATCTTCTAATTAAGTCTCTGTCTTTCATTGGGCCTATGTCTCAAGGGCATGGCCTTCATAAGTATTTCTGTCCCTTTTCCCTTATAGAGGACCCCACATCACCCAACCCCTCCTTCTCTTACTATACTCTAGTCCTAGTGCCCTACTATGTTTGTTTTGGTTTTCCTTTTGTTTCTTTTAGGTTAGACAGGAAGTCTAGGGAGTGAAGTAGGGTGAAAATCCACTCCACCAGGTAGAATAAGGCTTCAGTATTGCCCTATACTGTAGTCTCCACTTATTTGTGGCTGATATGTTCCAAGACCACCAGTGGATGCCTGAAAACTCAGATAGTACTAAACTCTACATATTCTGTGTTTTTTCCTATACATATACACCTGTGATAAGGTTTAATTTCTGCATTAGGTACAGTAAGAGATTAACAATAACTAATAAGAGAAAAATCATAACAATATACTGTAATGAAAGTTATGTGAATGTGATTTCTCTCTGAAAATATCTTTATACTATACTATACCACAGGTAACAAACCATGAAAAGCAAAACTATGGATAAGCGGGGAGACTACTTTACCCTTGGAGAGTAGGCTTTTGTTACAGGGAAGCAGCTCAGAGGGTTACCCTATTGTTGCTCTTTCCACCGCCTTTCCAGGGCCACAAGGGGGGTTTCTCAACTTCTTACCCTGAGAACCTGGTAGGATTCTGAAGGAGAAAGACCTCAAAATTGTGGCAAGAAGTATTTAATACCCCTGTGATTGGGGCTTCACTGTTCTCACTGCCACATTAGTCCACACTTGACTTCTAGCAATTCTTCACATTTACTGGTGAAGTAAGTGTTGCCACTCTTTTTCCTACAGTGGCTTCTGCTGTATCTCTCTAGATGAACCTGTCTCCAGATCTCAGGGTGTGGTTTACTCTGAAACTTCAGTTCTCTCACAGATCCAAAAAAGTCATTGATTTTTAGTCTGTCTAGCTTTTTCTCATAGGGATGGGAATGGTGACTTCCAAGCTTTTTACACACATCAAAAACAAAATTGACACAAATTTAGTTATAGATCTAACTGACTCTTATTTTCAATTCATAACTTTGGGCATCTTCCAATTCTACAAAAATAGAACAAGAGCTCACCCTGGGCAATGATAGGACAGAGTTTTGTAAAGTGGGGACAAAGAAACAGAACAGTAGAAATAAAAGAGCTGACTGAGCCCATATCTATAATCCCAGCACTTGAGAGGCCAAGGTAGGAGGATCACTTGAGGCCAGGAGTTCAAGACCAGCCTGGGCAACATAGTGAGACTTCATCTCCACAAAAACAAAAATAAAAAAATTAGCCAGGCATAGTGGCATGTACCTGTGGTCCTAGCTACTCAGGAGGTGGGAAGATGGCTTGAGCCCAGGAATTTGAGGCTGTAGTCAGTTATGGTCATGTCACTATACTCCAGCCTAGGTGACAGAGCCAGACTCTGTCAAAGAAAACAAAAACAAAAACAAACAAACAAACAAACAAACAAAAACATCGATTAAAAGCTGATTGGTTAATGTCAGTATACTTTTATGTAAGAGTTAAAGCAGATGAGTCGTCCTTAAGCTGACTCAGGCAGACTGGGGTCTCCTGTTTTTATGAAAAACTGGGCTGTTTTGGGATATGTCTGCTTCTATAAAATTTCAATTTGATTATGTAGCATTTAGCTTGAGTGACCCCATTCGATTTGGTCTGGTTTGTTGGAAACTAATGTGGGAGCTCAGTCCAAAACAATGGCCTCCAAAATTTTTGTTTAACATATGTCAGATTGGACACCAGAAGTCTACAAACTAAAATAAAATCCCAGGCTGGGAATGGTGGCTCATACCTATAATCCCAGTACTTTGGGAGGCTGAGGTGGGAGGATCACTTAGGGTCAGGAGTTAAAAATCAGCCTGGTCAACATAAAGAGACCCCATCTCTACAAAAACAGAAAAAAAATTTGGCCAGACTTGGTGACACACACCTATAGTTCTAGCTACTCAGGAGTCTGAGGTGGAGGATCCCTTGAGGCAGAAGCTGAAGTGAGCTATGATCATACCACTGCACTCCAGCATAGGTGACAGAGTGAGACCCCAATCTCTAAAAAATAAAATGAAATCTCATTTTTTGCCTTTCAGGTTGACAAATATTAAGATTGATAATAATATTCAATATTAAAGAGAGGGAAGAAATGGGCGTTCTCATATTGTGCTAATGGGAACCTAAATTGGTATTGCCTTTCTTGAAGGCAATTTCACACTATCTGAGTTTAAAAGGCACAACCCCTTTGAGGCAGCGCTTCTACTTGTCAGCTTGTAGTAATCCATCCTATAGACAAGCTCACACTAATGTGAAAATATATGTATAGGGTATTCACTAAATAATTTTCTATAATAGCAATACACTGTAAACAATCTAAAGTTCTATCAGTGGAAGAATGGTTTAGAAAAAACTATGATTTATTTATTCCATGACTATTATACAGCCTACTAATAGAGTAGATAGATTAATAAACTAAAATAGTAACATGTTCATAATATATTGCTATGTTAAAAATCAAGTTATAGAGTAGTATGTAAATATGATATTATCACGGTAAAAACAAAGCAAGTACTACTTGTGCATGGGGGATGAGGGTGAGTATCAGAAATAAGTACTCGTATCTCCTTAGAAAAATGTCTACAAGTGTAGATACTAAATTCTAGCCGTTAATAACTTCTCTAGCAAAGAAGGGAAAACTTCCATTTTAAAGGAAACTAATACATTTTAAAACAAGTGTGGATTATTTTTGTGATTGAAAACATGCACACACAAATCAAGCAGGTGCGATTCTTTGATTAAAGAGAAACCTGTCTGGGAAAACACAGCAATAGCCTTTAGTTCATGTTTCTAAGCAATTCCAGGAGTCTTAAACAAGTTAGATTTTTGCCTGAATAAAAGACCTCTTAGGAATTTAGCAGGGAAAGAAAGTCACTTTTCTGCCAGTGGAATGGGTTGGTGGATCTTGGCATGTGTAAAAGTGAGGGCCCAGACTGTGTCTATTTTATGTATCTTTGTCACTCTACTGTCTATACTGTGTTGGACACTTAGCAGGGTCTCAGTATATATTGTTTGGATTAATCATGTAAAAATATGACAATGTTTCTGTGACAAATTACTGTACTATGTGCAATAGGGAAATCTGGCAAGCAGTTAATAGGAAGTTTCTCTGTTCTTAATGAGTATTCTAGAATTTAAGTACTGAAGTTGCTGGCACCATAGCAATGTTGAAGAAATGAACCAAACCTAGAAAGAATGCTGCTCACTGACAGAATCTTGCTCAAACTGAAATAGCAATGAACTTGCGTGGGCAGTTTTCTCTCTGCCAGCTCATAAAAAGGACCACAGACTCAGGCAATGACCTAAAAGTACAACATTTTAGCTTTAATATTTGTGTTCAAAAGATAATGTAGCAAATGGGGCCCACAGTTAGGATTTCTTGGGGTTATCACAGGTTGTAGCGTTTGGCCACAAACTATTGAGATTAAAAGAGAGAGAAGAGACTAGAATTTATTAAGCACCTCCTGCCTACTCATTGAGAAACTAGGCACATGGTACCTAGTCTAGTGACACCAGTCACTCAGCATATGGCACCTCATTAAATCTCACAACAAGCTTGTGAAGTGTTGTTATCATCTTATACTTCCAGATGAGGAAACTGGAAGTTGAACCACTTAGATAATTTGTCTCAGGACATACAGCCAGAAAGTGGCAGAGCTGGGATTTGAATATAGATGGGCCTGGCTCCAAATGCCATACTTGTGTCTCAGGCAACCAACCTGGAATAGTTGGCTTTGACATGCCTCACTTATATTGATATGAGAGAAGTCCCTGTAGAAGACTCCTAAGGGCTTGGTTACAAAGAACTAATTAGATTGAACCATCCCATCTGTAAAACTAATCCAGAGATTTTACACCCATATGTAAGATCCCCACCCCATCTTTAACTTCTACAAGCCCTGGGGAAATGACTCAGTATTACCGAATAGGGCTCTCAAAATCTTGAGTAAACACAGGTGTGCTGTACAATTTTCTGAACCCATCCCATCCCAGAAAGCGGATACCCCCATACTGAGACAAATTGCAGTCTCAGTGAAGAACTGCTTACGAGGTCATCATCAGTGATATGGAGATGGTCACTTGTTATAAACACCCTCATGGAATAAAGCTATTCGTTTATTTTTCCATAATATTTGCTAACTCAGATGAAACGATTTTCATCTTTATTTTCACCACAGCAGATAGTTAACATGCCAGAGTGCTGCAGCTTTCAGCATGTTTAGGCAATGTTTGAGTCCTTCTCTCATATATCTTATGCCTGGGGTTTGGCCTCCATTTAGAGTACATTAAATGCTATATCTATTTATTGTCCAGCTTTCTTCTCATAGGGATGGGAATGGTGACTTCCAAGCTTTTTACACACATCAGAAACAAAATTGACACAAATTTAGTTATAGATCTAATTGACTCTTATTTTCAATTCATAACTTTGGGCATCTTCCAATTCTACAAAAATAGAATAAGAGCTCACCCTGGGCAATGATAGGACAGTGGGTTTTGTAAAGTGGGGACAAAGAAACAGAACAACAGAAAATAAAAAGGCTGACCCAGCCCACACCTGTAATCCCAGCACTTGGGAGGTCAAATTAGGAGGACCACTTGAGGCCAGGAGTTCAAGACCAGCCTGGGCAACATAGTGAGACCTCATCTCCACAAAAACAAAAATAAAAAAATTAGCCAGGCATAGTGGCATGTACCTGTGGTCCTAGCTACTCAGGAGGTGGGAAAGTGACTTGAGCCCAGGAATTTGAGGCTGTAGTCAGTTATGGTCATGTCACTATGCTCCAGCCTAGGTGACAGAGCCAGACTCTGTCTTAAAAAAAAAAACGATTAAAAGCTGATTGGTTAATGTCAGATTACTTTTTATGTAAGAGTTAAAGCAGATGGGACTTCCTTAAGCTAACTCCTGGGGCCCTACATGTTGGAATGCTTCATTTCTCTCCTCCTGCTACTTGCTTTTCTCTCCTCCCATAGCTTTATATATCTTTTACACACCAATCACACCCACTCTTATTTCTCCAGCCTTCATTTCTCCAGTCAGATATCCAACAGACATCTTCATATCTCCAGTCAGATATCCAACAGACATCTTTGTAACAGAGCTGCAGAGAATAATTCTTGATTCCTGCATTCATCTCAAACCTATTCTTCCCTGGTGTCATGAATTCAGTTTTCTGTCTCAGTAAACATCACCACCATACCTGAACATTTTACTGGTTTCCTGCCTTTCCCTCACCGTATATCGAATTCTTCAGTAAGCTTTCAGGTTCTGCCTACAAAACATCTCAAATTGATCAACTTTATCTCGTGATATTGCCAACTTTGAGCCACCAATCTCTTGCCTCAACTACTTTAATTTGCTCTTCTTGCTTCTATCTGTCTCCCAATAAGGCAGCCAGAATGATAAATTTAAAACATAGATAATATTGATCTTTTCCTTGAAATCACTCAATGTTTCCCAGCTGTATTTTACCAATGGTCTACAGCACTTGCATTATCTAGCTCCTACCGATCTCTACTACCTCACCTTGTATGTCTCTTCTAACTTGCAGCCCCACAGTCATGTTGTCCCCCTATTCCTTGAACACACCAAACCCTGGGGTTTCCCTTGCTGCTCCTCAGGTTTTTCCCCCCAGACTTTCCATTGAGTCTTGCTCATGATTTAAGTCTAAGCACAAATGCTACTTCTTCAGTGGTTCTATGTCCATCCTGAAGTAGTTATGGTTCACTTTATCACCCTATCACAACATCCTGTTTTATTTTCTTCATATCACTTAAAATTATCTAAAATTATTTTGTTCAGTTGTTTATTTACATGTTTATTGTATGTTTTGCTCTGTAGAATGACACCTCCGCATGAACAGGGAGCTTTTCCCTTTTTTTCAGGACTGTATCTCCAGAGCTAATTTTTTAAAAACTGAAATAGTAGTAGATACTGCCTGCGTAATTTTCTCTCTGCCAGTCCACAGAATAATACGTCACTGAACCACAAAATAACCTAAAAGTATACAATTTTAGTTTTTAGTTTTTCATTTTTAAAAAAGGGGGTCTGAATTAGGATTCTGAATCAGAATCAGACTAGCACATAGTAGGAGTTCAATAAAAGTTGGTTGACTGTGGAGTGCACAACTGCTTGAACATGATTACAAAAAAGTGAAATGCTGCCCTCAACTAACCTGAGAATATAATTATGATAAAAGAACACTGTGACGATTTTAAGCAGCATTCTAACTAAATGACAAATTCTGGCTTATATTAAAAATTTGCATTACATTGTGTCATGACTTACTGGATCATTGATCATATCAGTTGGACGTTGTGAAACATTCTCCACTTGAATTCATCCAAAGAAGAATAGTATGGAGGAAATCTGCTTTCCTAATTGTGACTAACTACCTTTACTGAACATATCCATTTGATTTTCATCACTTCAGATGTCTAACATAATTTCTAAAGTGCTGAGATGGCCAAATAAGGGCTGCCCTGATTAGTGACCTCCATTTCCCCTTCAAAATAATCCCTCTCAGTTAGTTAAATTGGACCCTGGCAGTCCTGGCTTCTAGCCAATGAGTCAGTAGAAAAGAGGGCTGATTGCCTTTGAACAGCACCTTTCTTTAGCAGAGGTTCATGATGAGGACCCTGATCCCTTTTGGTAGGGGTAGTAACATCCTTTTGCTCCTTCTCTTTCCCCTTTCAAACAGTAATATATTATGTATTCTCATCACTACTCACAAATGTTGTCTGAAAGCAAAGATGCAGAATGCCAACACTCAATAGAAGCTTGAGGTTTCCTTTCGCCTCCCAAGGAGAACTTCTAAATAGAGGCATTTTATAAACAGCTTGCATGTTCTTTTAGAGAGGAAATTGGAGAAACTGGCTGGCTGAATGAATGTGAAACATGGAGCTGTATGAAAGCTTTTTCATCTGATAAATTGTGGGTGAACCTGAAGGAGCAGGGGAGACAGTGGTTCTTTTATTATCTGCAAACTGAGCCAGAGGCATGTCAAATGGCCTAGGGTATCTTCTTCAAATTGAAGTGGATATTCTTTAACTCTATGTTAAACAACAGCAACAATATAAAATTAAAAACAGTCTCGATAAGTTGCAAGGAGGAGTCATTAATTTTCACTAAATTAAACTGGGCAAAGTTGTCTTTTGCAGGTTGTAAGAGATTTATTTCAGAAGTTTATGTCAACAAAGAGTGCAAAATGAGTTCAAGTCAGATTCCACATAGATTTGGAAGAAGGAGAACATACAAATCATAATGAACGAAGTAAGGAAAGATTTCCTGAGAAGTCATAGCAGTTAAATTCTTTGGGTTATTTTTTCGTTTGATCTGGAAAGGGAAATGCAAGATGACTTACACCTGCAAGGGAGTTAGGCTATGCTGTTTGTTCTTGAGACTCAGGAAAGTCAAAATCTCATTTGAGCTTAGTTAAGCTTTGTGTATTTTTTAGGACTAAAACATGTAAAGTCGTGGAAATTCGGAGTTAGAGAGGTCTTTGGGGATCTTCTACTCAATTTATAGATGAGGACACATGTTTAGAAGGATATATGTCCCAAAGCTAAAAGTGAAGTTCATCTTAGGCTTACACCACTCTCCTTATAATTGCTCTCTCTCTCTTTTAAATCTGTCTCTCTCCCTTCTTCAACTTGGAAATTCCAAACCTAATTGAAACTATATAGAAAAGGATAATGGGCTGCACTTCATGTCATAGCTGGAAACACATCTCCAATTACCAAATGAAAAACAATTAGGAAAACAAAGTGCAATAGAAAAATTTACTTCTACTTAGACAAATTTTCGTGATTGCTTCTGTTTTATGTATCCAGCTATTCCTTTATTTTCCAGAGGTTTCCAAATGAAGAGAGTAAAAAGAGCTTTGGTATGATTTGATGATGGTAATTTAAGTTCTATTTTAATTTCTATTCCTCAAGTCTCTACCACTCCACTCCCAAAGTCAAATGCCACCTATTTGAATTCTACCTCTGTGTACTCAAAGAGAAGCTGGAGACAATGAAAGTTCAGGCATATAGATCTACTGATCTGGAATACTTGGACACTGGCATCTTAACTTGCAAGTCATTAAGGAAATATTTTAAAGTATTGTGAGTCAGATGATGTCACTGGCCTTCTAAAAACATGATGACCTCAGAAGTATCCCCTAAGACTTAGGCCCACCATCACTGACGTCAGCTGAGAAAAATAAAAATTCCTTTTCTTTTTTTTTTTTAAAAAAAAACACCTCATACTCTATTTTTTTTTTCTTTTTGAGATGGAGTTTCACTCTGTTGCCAGGCTGGAGTGCAATGGCACAATCCCAGCTCACCACAACCTCAGTCTCCCAGTTTCAAGTGATTCTCCTGCCTAACCTCCTGAGCAGCTGGGACTACAGGCATGTACCACCATGCCCAGCTAATTTTTGTATTTTTAGTAGAGACGAGGTTTCACCATGTTAAGCCAGGATGGTCTCGATTTCTTGACCTCGTGATCTGCCTGCCTCGGCCTCCCAAAGTGCTGGGATTACAGGTGTGAGCCACTGCGCCTGGCCCCTTCTTTTAAGAAAAAGGAAAAATAGTAACTCTCTTTACAAGAAAACAAGCTGCTTGTACAAAAAGTGCTGTCTTGCATTAATTATAGTAGTGAACATTGGAAACTATCTTAATGTCCAATAATAAAGTAGTGATTAAGTAAGTCATGGCAGACAATCTACATAAAATGCATGCAAAGATCAAAAGGGATCATTATGGAAACTGCAGCAATATGGAAGTGCTTATTTAATAATTATACATTAAGTATCTACAATATTACAGGACCCTTCTGGGTGATAGAAACAAAGGAGCATCTCAAATAGCTTGCAATATACTAGAGGAATTAGACATGAATAAGCATCTCAAGAAGAAATTATAATGAAGACAAAGGTGTGGTGGTGTGTTCTGGGAGCTCTAAGCCATTCAGTATGACTAGGATGAAAGAGGCAGGGGGGAGACAGAGAGGCATGCAGGGGCCAAATTAAAGGGGCCTTGGAATTTATTCTGTATATAAAGAGAACACATGGACACAGGGAGGGGAGCACTACACACTGGGGTCAGTTGGGGGGAAATAGGGGAGGGTCAGTGGGGGGTGGAGAGTTGGGGAGAGATAGCATGGGGAGAAATGCCAGATATAGGTGATGGGGAGGAAGGCAGCAAATCACACTGCCACGTGTATACCTATGCAACAATCTTGCATGTTCTTCACGTGTACCCCAAAACCTAAAATGCAATAAAATAAATTAAAAAAAGAAAAAAAAAAGAGTTGTCTTTTTTTTTTTTTTTGAGGCAGAGTCTCACTCTGTTGCCCATGCTGGAGTGCAGCAGCACAATCTAGGCTCACTGCAATCTCTGCCTCCCAGGTTCAAGTGATTCCCCTGCCTTAGCTTCCCAAGTAGCTGGGACTACAGGCAGGCACCACCATGCCCAGTTAATTTTTTATATTTAGTACAGATGGAGTTTCACCATGTTGGCCAGGATGGTGTTGATCTCCTGTCCTCATGATCCACCCGCCTTGGCCTCCCAAAGTGCTGGGATTACAGGTATGGGCTACCACCAAGAGTTGCCATTTAAGTTCGAACTGGATACAATACATACTAATCTATGTATATAGTTATATTTTCTTTAATTCACTGAATACATTCACAGTTACATACTCATTAATTCGTTTGTTCATTTAATTTAAGGATCACTTTCTGAGTTTGTATTCACTTTGATGAAGACAGGTGATATAAAAATAAATAAAATATGATCTATATCTCTGATCCCTAACAATCTAGTGGTAGGATGCTGTCATCTAAGAAAATACGAATACAGTGTGATAAGCACGTCAAAGGAACCCTCTACAAGGTGCACAAAAACAAATGCTTTGACAGAGAGTGGACACAATGGTTAGACAGTCTTAACAGAGAATGACTATAAGTCTGGGAAAAAAAAAACATAAAAATTTCAACAAAGAAAATTTAATAAATGGAATTGGCTAACCAGGTCTGGATAACTAAAAAGGCACAATGGGCACATTGAGGTTTCACAGAGGCAGTAACTTTGCATCTCCCTAGGTCTGAGTAAGCAAAAGGAAGAGATTGGTATTACCTGAATTTAGAAGCTTGAAGACATACCTCATAGACATAAGACTCAGACCTCAGGGAAGGGGACATTAGTCAGTGGCGCTTGTGTTTCTGAGGAAGGTAATGAAACCTGGTTATAAGAGTGCCACGAAGCTGGATACTGGAAACAGCTGCTGCCGTCAGGATGCAGGGTCATTGAGGGGTAACGTGAACTGAACATCAAGCAAATAGAAAGGAACGAGTCCCTTCATCCTCTCATGCTTTGTGGTCTTTGTTTAGTGTCCCACACAGAGGAAAACCAAAAGGAATTCTGCTGGCAAAAGAGGAAGGTGGTTTGCAGAGTCTCAACCCCAGCATCACAGAACAACGTAGACAAAGGTGGGTTTGGAGGTGACAGGAAATAGCTTAAACTCAGCATAAGAGTTTAAAATCTTACAAAGTGAGGAGGCTGGCTTAAGAGAGGGCCTTTCAGGCAGAAGGAAACATGTGCAAGGACATGACGCCATCCAAGTGCCTGGTGCTCTTGGGAATTACACGTACTGAAGCAGTTGTGGCTAGAATACAAAATAAGTTGGGAAACTATCGAGAAGTGTATAGAAAGGGACCTTGTGTCCTGAGGGGCAGGGAATTCCATGTTAAGAGGAAAGCAGGATAATATTTGTTTTTAAATCTCATTGTATTTTTCTTTTTTAGTAATTCAGGATTTTTTTTCAACCTTACAGCCAGTAAAAACCGATAGGATGTAAGGCTTTTTATCATGGGAAAGGAAAGTATTATATTTGATACAGCATAGAACAAAGAGGTCATTGCTTAGATTTTTGAATTTCAAAATAGTTTTTTAAGTCCCTAGGGATACAAAATAGCCTGAGAGTGAGGTCTTTTGGCTTGCAAAAGTCTGGCTTTTTGAGAGGAAAGATTGACTCAAACTCCAAAGCTTTAACAAGAGGAGAAATGAAAACCAAAGTCTATTCTAAGTATCCAGAGTAGGAATATACAGGATAGGATATAAGGTAAGTTTCTTTCTCACAGGACAAAGAAGAGCCTTCAGCAGCTGAGGGAACCAACCGCAATGTAAAATTCTAGTGTGGTCACTGTGTTCATTTCTGCACTCCACCTCTGTGTCACACCTGGGTGGGTTGAAGGAGTGTGTATACGGATGTAAAAATGTCCTAAGACATTTAGCAAGAAGTTCCAGAATTAAAAGTTTATTCCTCAGTTCCCCAGCTGCAGCCTGTTCCAGCTACCTGCTCTTCAGAGAGGCCCTGTGTTAACATGGTGTCACAATGGTACCTTAGGATGGGTATAGGTAGTATCACCAGACAACGTAATGCATTTTAGAATCAGTTTGCTGATTTTAAAGGAATATCTTATTTGGACTTTTACTAGAATTGCACTGAATCCACTCAATCTCAACCAACTTAATTCTGGCTTCAATTGCTAGGATACCACTGAAATTGATCTTGTCAAAATCGCCAAAAATCCCCATATTGTCAAATCCAGTGGCTTTTTCTTCATTCTTGTTTTACTTGACCTGTTAACAGTATGCAACACAGATGAGAATGGCCTCCCTTTTTTGACTAACTTCATGCTCAGAGCTGGGGAAACATCACATAGTCTTGATTTTCTTTCTAACCCACTGAACTCTACTGTTTTTATAGCTGGTTGTTTTACTTCTGCCTGACATCTGAAAGTTGGGATACCATATAACCTGGTTTTCAACTTTCTTGTCTACTTCCCTTCGCCTCAGCTCTCTTCTGGTCCCATGGTTTTAAATGCTACTATGTGCTAATGAATCCCAAATACACACACACACACACACACACACCCACACACACCCACCCCTGAATTTCATTTTGTTTTTTCCATTTTCAGCTCACTAGAAAGAAAAAAAAATGCTTAAATGTTTCAATGTCTCCATATATGGTGAACTATAGCATTTGTTTGTTTTCCTGTGTGAAGTGTAATGATTTTCAATGCCTTTCTGGGTACTTTTGGAGATGGCAACAAATCTAAGCCAAGAATCCAGGAAAGGCCAAACTCTTCCTTGGTTCGTTTGCCTTTAGACAATTTTAAGAACATTTTACCAATTTCTCAAGTTTATTGATTAGCAATCAGCTGATTTGGCATTCTTGGTCCACTGGGCTTATCCCATCCCCAAAAGGTAGGCACTGTCATTCCCAAAAGAGGCAGTGCTAGAGGTGTCATGGGCATGTGGGACCTCAGTGGCCCTCTGGCCTAATTTTTCTTTAGACGGATGAAGAGACTGAGCTAGAAGAAGTTGATAGAAGTAGTCCAAGCCCACACAGCTAGTTGATGGCAGAACAATATTGAATCTGAGATTCCAAGTTCTTACTTTTTTGCTTTTCTCTGTTATATCTTACTACATCTTTTACTGCTGCTGAAAATACAGACATTATCTTGTATGAATACATTAAACTGCTCTGTCCCAACTTTGTTATTTGCCCTTATCCACATTCACTGGGATAATCAGTAGAGTTATTTGAGCATTGAATATGATCTACTTCATCTTTAGGCAGGGAAATTCATTATTAGCTCAGAAATATAAACTGGTGGTTTATTGGACATTGCTTATGAGTCTGGGCTTCACCACTAATTGTGTGAATTAATTAATTGGTCAACTAACTGGGCATTCTCCAATATGAAATAAGTGGGTTGGATAAGTGGCCCATGATGTACTTCTCAGGTCTTGTATTCAGGTTTTTTATGAACTATCATTGCAACTCCCAATTATCTTGTCCATAGGCGCATTTGGAACACATAATAATCCTTTTAGGTCTCGATTAAATGAGATCTTGTTTTTTAGTAGCTTAGACAGTTTTGCTTCCTTATTTTTCATGTTGCTTTCAGTGCTTAATACACTAAACCTCTAATGTTTTTTTTTTTCCTCCAAATTACCACTAAGTATGTGGTGACCTGTCATTCTGTTCTGACTAGTCTGTTCATTTTGTTTTGGGTCACGGAGAGGTCTATTGCTAAAATCAGTAGAGAAGAAAATCTCTCATGGGTACTCCACAGCATCCCAGGGTCTAAGTCAAATGTTGTCACACTTAGGACAATCAATATGCCTCTGGTTAAACCAGGTGTTGGTGCCTGGTCCTAAGGCCCTATGAATCCTCATGGGGAAACTGATTTCAGAACTTAGCCCAAAATATATGCTTAGGACAGATCCTCTTTCTTGGAGCTTTTGAGTGGAGTCACAAAAGGTGAGCCACAGATAGAAGAGAGTATCAGAGACTCAGAGGCATGATGTGTAAAGGCTTAAAGCAGAAGCAATGAGGTAAGAGAAGACATAAAGTGGAGAAAATTTATAAAAGGAAGGAAAGTAAGTGAAGAAATGGGAATGGCTGAGTCACACTAATTGTGGACTCACTAGATAAACAAACCTGAGGTGATGCCCAGATGACCAGAGCTCTTGTTACACTGTAAGAGCTTTAGATACTATTACTACACCATGCTCTAGTTCTCTGTGAGACTGGGCCACCTACAAGGGGCTTCTTGCAGCTCCACAGTTTTCCATATGTTTTTCTAACAATTTCTTTCTTCTCAAGTAACCTAAGTATGCCTTTGTACCTTGCCAAATAAAAGAGCCTAAATAACATGGTATCTTTGTCAAGTCCATACTGTTGGAGTGCCTGCATATTGCATGGCAGTAAGCACACATACAGTGAGCCAACATGCAGTAAGCATTTAGTAAAGTTTGCTGAATGAAGCTGGGGGGGATGTGATTACTTTAGGAATGATTGAGTCCATGTTAGGCTGGTGAAAAGGTATTTCTATTTCCGGGTCAAGGTGTATCCAAAGTTATCTGAAAACTTGTGGGCTGGAGCAAAGTGAGGCCTTGTGAGAAAGTGAAGAAAGAAATAGTTTAAGTAGCAAGATTATCAAGAAGGGCCTCGACTCAAAATATTTTTGCCTCCAACTTGCCATAGCGCCTGAAATATAGACAGGATATTAACTCCTTCAGTGGAAGGCAATGGCTTTCCAAGTGCTTGCTTACAAAGTATTTATGTTCAGAGACAGGAGTAACACATAAAGCTGTTATCATATTTCATACCTTAGTGTGCATTCATTCAGCAAATGCACTTCTAGACAGACTTTTTTTTAATCCTAGAAACTGAGGAAATAGGAGTCTTGATGGTGTCAGGTCATGGAGAGTTGGAAGGTGGTACTTTTGGAGCATGGAGCACTGCCGAAAGAAAGTAGGATGACCGTGTGGAACAACATAAATTCTGGGGTTACTCCTAGTGAAGGGAAGAGGGAAAGAAATGGTAGGGATGTCAGATTTTTCCAGGCCTCATTCTAGATGACCCCAATTACCACATGATAACCTTCAAGGATGATATGTGTTGTATGACAGAGATTCTAGGTTTTAGAATAAGAATATCTGAGCTTTATCCTCCACTGCTGTTTAATATATGTGAAACTTGGGGTTTCTGGCTTCAGTTTCTTCATCTATAAAATGGGAGATAACAAGATATCATTCTTCAGAGGGACGTGGTGGAAATCATCTGAGAGAAATGGTGGTCAAATGACTTCAGTAATTGCAAACTGTATGTGTTGCAGTTCAGTCTGGAAGGAACAGTGACGTAAGAGTAACCTTAGTTGAGAGTGGGCCCTCTCTGCTGCTAAGGGCCCTGACCTCTGCCCAGGCCCAGGGTGAAGTACATGGATTGACTTTTCTCCCACCTCACGTGACTATTGTGATTACTCATCAAATCAAAGTAAATCTAGAGGTTTTTCCTGGGGAAAAGTTATGCCTTCTTTCTTGATAGACAAGAGCACTGGTATTAAAGACACTTGAGCCATTTTTTTCCCTCATACTTTCCTCATCCTGTCTTTTATAAATCTCTTCCAACAGATAGGTATGACAGTTACAAAGCTTTGGTTGCAAATTACAGGAAACCTGAATCAAGCTAGTTAAAGTAGTATTGGAAAGTTAATGGTTTATATTACTAAATAATCCAATTATAGATTTTCAGGCAAAGCTTGATCCAGCAGCAAAATGATGGCATCTAGGGCCTGATTTCTTCTAGTTGTTTCTCTGTTTTATCCTCCATAGTATTTGCTTTATTTTAAAGCTGCTCATCATGATCCTAAGGTAACTGCCAACTGATCCACTGATCTTGTTTATCAGGAAAGAAAGCATAACTTCTTCCAAGAAAAAACCTCTAGGTTTACTTTGATTGGATGAACTTAGGTTACACACTCCCTTTGAACAAATCTCTAGCTTGAGGAGATAATATATTGAATAGTTTAACCTAAGGTAAATTATCCATTCTGGGGCTAGAGGTGGATTCAGTTGTTTTAAAACCCCATGGATCCCAAAACAATTTCTGGGCTAATAAGAAAGTGAATGGGGAGAAATAGATACTGAGGAAGTGCCACTAACAAAGACCACTATTATAGGTTAGAAAATGATGCCATCCTTATATGAAAAGCTGCAGTGTCCAAATGTGTAGAGATTCTGTCATTTGAAAACTAGAGCACATGCTGTTTAAACCAAATTTGATGTGTCTACTGTAACAGAAATTGACTTTCATCAATAGGCACGATGAGCAATCATTAACCTTTGGATTTTGTGATTTTATAAAACATTGAATTCTATACTTCTGTGCTCTCAGAAGGGAAGCTTTTTTTGTTTATACATTTTGGTAATTTTTAACATGCTCTAAATTAAAATAGAGAATGTACTTTTTTTTCCTTCTAGTATAAAATTGAATAAGCAACAGTACAATGCAGGAAGTCAGTCTAGCCACAGCAAATCTGTACTTGTTTTTGTGAGAGGATGGGAAGAATGAATATTTGCCCTGTGGCATCAATTTCCTGTTTAATGTTCTCCAAGAGGCATTTGGAAAATGCCCAGCAACACAGATGTACGTAAATGCCACACATAACTTGTTTTCGTGAGTGGAAAGAAGAGTCTATAAAATTATGACAAGGCTGGTTTACCCTCACCTCCTGAAAGTTGGTGAATCACTCTACCTTTAACTTAATGATTTGGAGGATGGATTATTCCAGAGTTTGGCATTGGAAGAATAAGCAGTATAGGAGCAGCATGGCTTTTGGCTTCTTAGCCCAAGTTCTTATTTATTTAAGGCTACTTTTATCCCAAAGTTTGCCATATTTCTGCTGGAAATTGCCTATAAGAAATGTATACATGGGGCCAGGCACGGTGGCTCATGCCTGTAATCCCAGCACTTTGGGAGGCCAAGGCGGGTGGATCACAAGGTCAAGAGATCAAGACCATCCTGGTCAACATGGTGAAACCCCGTCTCTACTAAAAATACAAAAAACTAGCTGGGCATGGTGGCACATGCCTGTAATCCCAGCTA
>NW_016107585.1:3054798-3063489 GCF_001604975.1 Cebus imitator | reverse complement strand
AAAAAAAAAAAGCCCTCCAAAACCAGAAACCTATCTTTAAAATTTGCAGACACAAATTTGTTTCCAAACCACAGAAAAACATATGTGCACCCTACATAATATCTATTATGGCGTGGGCAGAGACGTTCTTACACCAGACCACTCACACACCATTTTTGGACATCTTATTTAAAAGGTCATGATGTGGTTGAAGAACCAAAACCTATTTTTGTTCAGCAACTAATCTCTAGGGTTACTACAGAAATTTAAAACCTTGACACACAAAAGAAAATTCAGATATAAAGAATCTGTCCTCTAACATACCCTTTTGAGCTACCTCCTGACATAAAGCAATATGAGAAATAATCATTATAATCTATTAAGCACCTAGTCTGAACAAGCAAGATCTTTCCATATGTTAATGCTAATCCTTACATTATCTCCATGTTCCATATCCCTCATCTTATAGATGAGGAAATTGGGACCTTAAGAACATAAATAACAGTCTAAGGTCACTCTGGTAGCTAGTGGGGCCGCATTCAAACCTAGATCCATCTGGCCATAAAGCCAAGGCTCTTTTATCAAATTTAGGAATTGTCAATCTAGAATTCCTAAATGGGCCTCAGAAGATTCTCAGGAGCCTAAAATTAAGTGCAAATCTGTAAGTATATGTGTACATGCATTTTTGTGGGGAGAGGATCTAAAACTTGTTTCAGATTTATTCAGCTGTATTTACAGAGCCTATCACAGTCTTGAAGACAGTAGGTACATAATAAATATTTGTTCAAAAATAATATGGGTCTGTGACACTAAAAAGGTTAAGAACCATTGCTTTTATTATGTGTCCCAGTATTGCTATAGCTTATCCCATTAGCTATGCTATGGTTTAACAGATTTGAATTTCCAGTACTACTGGCTTTGTTTTGGACACATATATTCATTCTTTTTTTAAAAAAGAAAGTTTAAAATTCAGAATCTAGTTGATATGCCATTTAAAACTATTTGATACCTATATTAAAAGATTAAAAACTTTTAGACACTATTGTCCAAGGATGATTTTTCTTAAACAGATCACAACAGTGCAAAGGACTGCAAACTATTTAGACTAGCAGTACAGAACAGAAATATAATGTGAACTCCAAACGCAAATGACATTTGCAATTTTAAACTTTCCAGTAGCCACACTTTAAAAAGTAAAAAGAAACAGGTAAAACTAAATTTAATAATATAGTTTATTTAAATCACTATATCCAAAATATTATCATTTCAACCTGCAAACAATAGCAAAGATTACTGAGTTATTTTACATTCTTCTTTTCATGCTAAGTCTTGGAAATATAGTGTGCATTTTACAATCAATTCACAAGGCTCCCTTCTTCACACTTGGTGGCCACATTGGCTCACAGCTGCCATACTGAACAGTGCACCTAGAGACTCAGGTGACTGAAAGACGTGGACAAGGTTGATGGAGGCCACAACAAAGTAGGAAGAAAGTGCAGCAGGTTTTGTCATGTGAGGAGGCACTTCAGTGATCTAAGGTACAATGATGTTAGGTCAGGCTGCCAGCTCATATTGCCAAAATTGCAGCTTTGTAGGTGATTATTAAGATGGCCCAAGAAAACAGAGTAACATTCAGCATTGCAGTAGAAGTCTTTTCTTATTCCTACAGTCACCTTTTCTTGGAAACAGACATGCACATGGGTGCACATGTAGGGGAAGATGTGATGCAGTGACTAAAGTTATGCATAGCAATTATAATAATTTTGTTCTTTTAACCACACCTAGAGCAAAGGATCTAAGGGTTTTTTTTTTTTTTTTTTTTTTTTTTTTTTTTTTTTTTTTTTTTTTTTTAATATACAGTCTTGTTCTGCTGCCCAGGCTGGAGTGCAGTGGTGCCATCTCGACTCACTACAACCTCCACCTCCCTGGTTCCAATGATTTTCCTGGCTCAGCCTCCCGAGTAGCTGAGATTATAGGTGCCTGCCACCATTCCTGGCTAATTTTTGTATTTTTTAGTAGAGACGGGGTTTCACCATGCTGGTTAGGCTGGTCTCAAACTCCTCCTCAGGTGATCCACCTGCCTCAGCCTCCCAAAAGGATCTGTGAGTTTTATTGTGTGAAGTTCAGGCAGTCTCTGGCTCCTTAGGAGAGAAAAGAGGAGTTGAGATCCAGAGTTGCATTCTTCCATTTTACTGATAAAGGAAGAAGACAACAGAGAGCCTGAGAGTATAGACTGCAAGACCAGACCATACCTTAAAAGAGCCCAGGAAATTCTGTTCTGCACCCTAACCAAGTTTAACTCACAGATCCTGTAAGTGCTTTCTGAGACCCTACAAAGGCTTATCTTACTCTGTGCTATGGTTTGCCTCTTCTAAGGCTGAACATACTGCACACTTAAAATACCTTCCGCTACTAGGCAGGGCAGTTGTGTTATCTTGAAACTCACAAATGTAAAGTAGCTTTTGAAACTATATGTCTTCTTCTAAATTTTTCAGTTACTTAACATGACAAGCATAATATTGTCTTCCTCCATAACATACTTATAGTCTGTTTGGGAATTTATACTTTGATTGGCAGGGGTACCATACCTGGAATTTCCCCAAATTGAGAAATTATCTGAATCCATTTGACATGGTTCCATTTTACTCCTGGCCTTAATTTAAAGGATTTATTTTAGACCGAATGGTAGATGTTTTAAATTTTAAAGAAAAAATATATGAAGACCTATATACAACTTGAGGAAAACAGAGATACTGTTTACTTGGGAATCCTCAATTTTAACAACCTCATAGCACCCTGATAAATTATGAAGCATTTATAAGATAAATCCAAATTGTCAGAGACTAGAATGAAATCATACTCTAGACTGTTGTGAGGTTCCACTTGATTGGAAAAAATTTCTTTAACACCACTGCTACTCACCACTACCGTTACCAACACCATCACTAGCATTACTACTACCATAATTGTTACTATTACAGTCAGTGTGCCATATCCACAAGTGCCATATCCATGGTTTCAACCAACGACTGATGGAAAATATTTGAAAAATAAAAATAACAATACAATAATACAAGTAAAAAAACACAGCGTAACAGCTATTTACATAACATTTACATTGTATTAGGTATTATAAATAAACTAGACATGATTTAAAGTATATGGGAGTATGTGGGTAGATTATATGCAAACACTATATTATTTTATATAAGGGACTTGAGCATCGCAGATTTTGGTGTTGGGGAGGTGGTTCCTAGAAACAGTTCCCTGTGGATACTGAGGGAAAATTGTACTACCATCATCACCACCACTACTAACATGCCTCTCTTTCCATTTATCTGCTCCATGTGGTTGGGAAAGGAACCTAGGAAAATAACATTTTATGGGGAGTTTCTTTTGCACTTAGGGCTACATCTTCCCAGCAGGTTACAAGTCATGGCGTGATAGGAATTGCAAAGTGCAACATCTGCAAAGCAATCCACAACCCAAAAACAATTTTTTCCTCTTCTATAATGATGCAAAGTGACTTGCTGAGCTACCATTGAATAGTAGAATAGAAAAGTTGAAGAAAGCAATTAACTAGCAGGGTGAAAATAAAAGTCAGAGATAACTGCTGCTGAAACCCCATGGGGAGTAATGAGATAAGAATTCTTAGGACTTAATTCATAACGGAGACAGTCAGAATGTGGAGGAGTGGATGGGTAGGCAATGACTCATGTTCCCTGCCCAGGGTACAACCTCAAAATAGTGAGGCTGACCCAACAGGCACACATAAAAACCAGTCTCAGAATTGTACTCACTAGTCATGGATGATCTTTGTGCTGGTTAATTTCTAAGATTGCTTTTGTAGCAGAGTGGTGCCCTTCTCACAGCTAGTTTACAATCAGAAGCAACTAAGGAGGCTGGTTCCTCAACATTATGATCTTGAGCAAGCTTCCTAAATCTCCAAACCTTTGTCTTCATCTGCAAATGAGAATAATGCAGTATAAATTAGAAAATGCATGCTTCATTACATAGAGTCTTCAAAACATATTGGGAATGATGGTGATAATGTGGACCTTGTTTACTAGCAGAATGCTTGCCTTATCTCTATTTATCCCCTCTACATTCCTAGGAAATAGGTATTATCATCTCCATTTTAAAAATGAGCAAGTTTACTAAAGCTCAGCAAAGTTAAGGTCACATAGCTTGCAGAAAGATTTCTTCTTCTACATAACTTGATCTCTTTAACATGTAAACTGTGTAATTTGCAGTAGTTTGAAAATCAATGGAAGATGAAAATGATTCAAACTCCCAAAATAAATACATATAGAAAAAGTCACTGATTTGGACCAACTACATGAAAGAAAATGCAGTTTTACTTAGAATTGACTTGGCTATGTGTGCTCTCCTTTGGTTCCATATGAAGTTTAAGGTGGTTTTTTCCAGTTCTGTGAAGAAGGTCATTGGTAGCTTGATGGAGATAGCATTGAATCTGTAAATTACTTTGGGCAGTATGGTCATTTTCACGATATTGATTCTTCCGAACCATGAACATGGAATGTTTCTCCATCTGTTTGTGTCCTCTCTTATTTCGTTGAGCAGTGGTTTGTGGTTCTCCTTGAAGAGGTCTTTACGCTCTTTGTTAGTTGTATTCCTAGGTATTTTATTCTCTTTGTAGCAATTGTGAATGGCAGTTCGTTCTTGATTTGGCTCTCTTTAGGTCTGTTATTGGTGTATAGGAATGCTTGTGATTTTTGCACATTGATTTTGTATCCTGAGACTTTGCTGAAGTTGCTTATCAGTTTCAGGAGATTTTGGGCTGAGATGATGGGGTCTTCTAGATATACAATCATGTTGTCTGCAAATAGAGACAATTTGACTTCCTAGTTTCGTATTTGAATAAAAACAAGCAAAGAGGAAAGGATTCCCTGTTAAATAAATGCTGTTGGGAAAACTGGCTAGCCACGTGCAGAAAACAGAAACTGGACCCCTTCCTGACACCTTACACTAAAATTAACTCCAGATGGATTCAAGACTTAAACATAAGACCTAACACCGTAAAAACCCTAGAAAAAAATCTAGGCAAAACCATTCAGGACATAGGCATAGGCAAGGAGTTCATGATCAAAACACCAAAGGCATTGACAACAAAAGCCAAAATAGACAAATGGGACCTAATCGAACTCCACAGCTTCTGCAGAGCAAAAGAAACAGTCATTAGAGTGAATCGGCAACCAACAGAATGGGAAAAAATTTTGCAGTCTACTCATCTAACAAAGGGCTGATATCCAGAATTTACAAAGAACTAAAACAGATTTACAAGAAAAAACTAACAAGCCCATTCAAATGTGGGGGAAGGATATGAACAGACACTTTACAAAAGAAGACATACATGAGGTCAACAAACATATGAAAAAATGTTCATCATCATGGGTCATTAGAGAAATGCAAATCAAAACAACATTGAGATACCATCTCACGCCAGTTAGAATGGTGATCATTAAAAAATCTGTAGACAACAGATGCTGGAGAGGATGTGGAGAAATAGGAACACTTTTGCACTGTTGGTGGGAGTGTAAATTAGTTCAACCATTGTGGAAGACAGTGTGGCGATTCCTCAAGGACCTAGGAATAGAAATTCCATTTGACCCAGCAATCCCATTACTGGGTATATATCCAAAGGATTACAAATCGTTCTACTATAAGGACACATGCACACGAATGTTCATTGCAGCACTGTTTACAATAGCAAAGACCTGGAACCAACCCAAATGCCCATCGACGATAGACTGGATAGGGAAAATGTGGCACATATACACCATGGAATATTATGCAGCCATCAAAAATGATGAGTTTGTGTCCTTTGTAGGAACAAGGATGAACCTGGAAACCACCATTCTCAGCAAAGTGAAACAAGAACAGAAAATCAAACACCGCATGTTCTCACTCATAGGCTGGTGTTGAACAGTGAGAACACATGGACACAGGGAGGGGAGCATCACACACTGGGGTCTGTTGGGGGGAAATAGGGGAGGGATAGTGGGGGGTGGGGAGTTGGGGAGAGAGAGCATGGGGAGAAATGCCAGATGTAGGTGATGGGGAGGATGGCAGCAAATCACACTGCTATATGTGTACCTATGCAACAATCTTGCATGTTCTTCACATGTACTCCAAAACCTAAAATGCAATTAAAAAAAAAGAAAGAAAATGCAGTTTTATTAGTTTCAAGGACATACAGTACCAGAAAATGACTAACCAGTTCTGGCAGTTCAGGCCCAGATTTTGTAAACAGATAAAAATGATTAGCATATCTAAAAAGACTGATCTTGCTTTCGTGATGGTTAATACTGAGTATCAACTTGATTGGATTGAAGGATGCAAAGTATTGATCCTGGGTATGTCTGTGAGGGTGTTGCCAAAGGAGATTAACATTTGAGTCAGTGGGGTGGGGAAGGCAGAACCACCCTTAATCTGGTGAGCACCATCTAATCAGCAGCCACTGATTATAAAGCAGGCAGAAATACTGAAAAGGTGAGACTGTCTAGCCTTCCAGCCTACATCTTTCTTCTATGTTGGATGCTTTCTGCCCTCAAACATCAGACTCCCATGTTCTTCAGTTTTGAGACTGGGACTGGCCCTCTTTGCTCCTCAAACATGCAGACAAACCTACTAGAGAACTTGTGATTGTGTCAGTTAATACTTGATAGACTTCCCTTTATATCTATCTATCTATCCTATTAGTTCTGTCCCTCTAGGGAACCCTAATACATCTCCATTTTGAATAGAGTGATTTATAAATAAAACTGAAATTGTTTTCTCTGATAAGTAAATGTTTATTTTCAACAATTACTTAAAATGTTTATTTACTTATTAAGCAATTATTTTCACAGATAGCATAAAAGTACACTTCAGTTCAATCCCTGCAGAAAGAATAAAAAAATTAGAGATTAAAAAGTCCAAATTAAGTTTCATCATAAATGTTAAAATTTCTAAGTAGCTTGTCTTTTTAATTCTTTAAAACATAGTGTTCTAAATAAGAGTAAATTTCAAAATGTTTTTCAAATCTTAGTTATCCAAACTTCATAAGAGATTTATTCTGGTATCAGCTATGTCCTTTTTTACTTGACAGAGTTTCTGAGAAATGCATTTTTTTTTCTCAGATGAAATACTTCTGTAATTTCTGAGTGCTCCTTTTAATAGAAAATAGAAAGACAGAGAAGAAAGTGTTCAGACTACAGGCTTTGGCAACACTGGTGGTAAGACTGCCTTCAGTCATGGACTCGAGACTTCCATTCACTTTGGTGCTCCAGACACAACCAAACTTGGGTGTGAAATCTTTTAGCTATTGCTGTTAATCCAGGTAAACTATCTCAGTGAAATATGTTCCCCTTATAAGTTAATGAATTATTGCAAAAGAACAATGAGATTTTTTTTTTATTAGATATGGTGGTCCTGAACCATGCCAAATATTTTGTGGTTTTCTGGGAATACAGCAAAGGTAGTTATTAGTATTGAAATAAATGCAGATCTTGGTAAGTCCCAGCTGTTGAACATATGATCACTACTTGGGAGAACAAATAGCAGTATTTTTTCCATCCCTAGATTACATTCTGCTCTTGAAATACACATATATAACTACAATGAACAATTAATGGGAATTACACACAGAGAAAGGGGACTAAAGGACTACATTTTTTTCTGTTGCCTAAACTTCATTTGGTTGATATCTGTCTAGAGTTAGATTTTCCACATGATACAAATACTGTTAGCATTTTAATTCCATTTTGATAGGATGTTTTCTTTATAAAAGCCAACCAGGCATCTGTAATACATGTTTACTAGGTGGTATTTGGTTTTTATTGTGTATTTGTAGATATAACTAAATGTAATGTTCAACAAACAAATACTAAGCACCTGCTTTATGACCAGCACTGTAACCTGGACAAGCAAAGGAGAAGCACCAGACACTGCCTTTCAAGAACATTAAGTCTAAGTAGACAGGTCAAACACATTTACCCATAATTCATAGATATGTAGTGTTGAAAGGTACCTCAGAGATAATACAATCTTGCATATTGAAATACAAGTTTGCATATTGAAATTCCAACAGAGTTAACAGAAACAAGTGAAATATCCGAACAAGTTGAGGATTGTATCATGTCAGTGTCTACACCTGATATTAAGGGACAGCTGTTTTCTTTCTCAATGAGTTTTCTGCCACCCAAAAATGTGGGTCTATTCCGATCTTTTTCAGAGTGTATATAATTCCAAGCTTTCCAAAATTTCTCAATTTCTAAACATTGTCAACTAATTTGAGTTTTACTAAGGCTGAATGAAACACATATGTGGGCCTTATCCAACTGAGACAGAGCAGGACCCCTCTGAGGGGCCTGCTGGGCACCTCCCACCCTGTGCTCCAAGCATGGAAATAAAGGAAAATCTCTATTTAGCCTGGGCGCAGTGACTCACACCTGTAATCCCAGCACTTGGGGAAGCTGAGGCTGGTGGATCACCTGAGATAGGGAGTTCAAGACCAGTCTGGCCCACATGGTGAAACCTTGTCTCTACTAAAAATACAAAGTATTAGCCAATCATGGTGGCATGTGCCTGTAGTCTACTTGGGAGGCTGAGACAGGAGAATCACTTGAACCTGGGAGATGAAGGCTGCAGTGAGCCGAGATCACGCCACTGTACTCCAGCCTGGGTGACAAAGCAAGGCTGTCTTTAAAA
>NW_016107585.1:3034739-3054768 GCF_001604975.1 Cebus imitator | reverse complement strand
AAAAAAAGGAAATGAGCAACTTGATAAGCAATAAGGTAATAGTAACTTAAAACAACAGCCAAGAAAGTCATTAGATGTTTGATTCCCTATAGAAACTAAAGATATTAATAACAACCTAACATAAGTCCCTGAGTTGTTTTTCAGAAACTTGGACACTACCAAATGGAAAATGCTATCTGCTGGCATGTAGACTTCAGATAAGAGGGAACCGAGGACTGAACTATAACCTCTGTTCTTTGTTGTAAATTTCTTCCTGAGAAGCCTGGAGGAAGTCACATCCACAGGCTCAACATTCCTTTCTGTGGACTCTAAATTTTTAGACAAAGCTTCACCTCCTTAACCAATAACGAAATCAGAAAATCTTTGAATCTACCTATGACCAGTGGTCCCCTGCTTTGAGATGTCAGGGCTTTTTAGGTCAAGCCAATGTACAGCCTGCATGTGTTGATTTATGTCTTTACTTCTAACCTCTGCCTCCCTGCTTTTAAAAACCCCTTCATGCAAGCCATCGGGGAGTTCAGGTCTTAAGCATGAGCTTCCCAATTCTCCTGAATTGGTATCCTATAATAAATGCCTTATTTTCTTTTACTGCAAATCTCAATGTCAGTGTTTGGCTTTGCTGCACTGGGCAGGCAGACCAAAGTTTGGCTCAGTAACATAATCTGTGGCCTGCCATTTTGCAGCCTCTGGTCCGCAAATGAAAGGCTTAATCCTTTGATTTTATGGATGTTGAAAATGGTCTGTCCAAAGTCTGAAATTGTTAGCCAGGACTCCCAGTCCAAAGCTTTCCTCACATAACTATATCCTCTCTCAACAAGAAAATAACTAGAAGACTCAAAAAGGAAAACACTGTGTTATAAAGCAATATGTTAAAAATAAAGCACAAGATAATATAATGAAAACTATAGAGGTAAATCCTGTGGGGAGGAGAAGTAATATAATGTTCATGGCAGGGAGAATTTGAGAAGACATTTTTAAAGGTGGTCTTTGAGCTAGATTTTGAAGAAAGTGACTAATAAAAATTGACAAAAAGAAGCATGAAGGGAATTCAGTAGAGAGGAATAGAATGAAAAAAACATATGTCTAAGGATTGGCAAATAAATATGCAAGACATCATAGAGAATTAGCTTAATCGGGGAGTAAAAATTATGTCAGCATAATTCATTCAACAAATATTTATTGAGTTCTGTGGGTCAGGCACTGTTCTAGGTCTTAGGAATATAGCAGCCAGCAAGAAAGTCAAATTCTAGGCCCTTGTAGGTTATTTATTCTAGTGGCACAGGTAGATAATAAGCAAGTGAAAAATAATATAAAGTACTATCAATAAAATAAAACCAAGAAATGTGACTATAGTGGCTGTACGTGTACAATTTTAAACAGGATTGTCAGGAAAGGCCTCACTGAGGAGACAGCATTTGGACTGAGTCCCAACAGAGGAGAAGTCATGCAATGACCCATGTGAACAGCTCTCAAGGCAAAGGGAAAAGCTAGCACACATGGCCTGGATAGGAAGGAACAGGAAGAACCGAGCATGTTTACAGCAGAGTGAACTGTGGCAAGGGTGGTAGGGAATGAGGTCAGAAAGACAGGCAGACACTTCTTAGGCCTGGGTAAGGAGTCTAGAATGAAATGAGGTTTCCCACAGGGAAGCAGTATAAGTTGATTATAAATGGAGTGTTTCCAACAAGGAAGTAGCATTATTTGATAAGAAAAGAAAGTAGATAATAGAGGTCCTTGAATTGAAGCGGACAGAATACAGTCAATTTCTGGGAGAAGATATAAATTTCAGTGAGCAGAACAAGATTGAAAATGGGGATTGAGAGTCTCTTCTGTCTGCTGAGTGCAGAATGAGTCGGAGTCGGGAGCTCTGGGTGAACCCTGTTGTGGATCCCAAGGTGGGGGGATTATAATTCAGTCAGGAGTGGTAGAAGTGAAGAAGAGGAAGTAAGTATCACGAACACTAAACAGAATGAATGGATGTAAGTCACAACAAATGAAAGAAAAAAAAATGTGAGAAACATGCACATTTCAGTGCTGGAAAGCCATTTTAGGAAGTGGCTTTGGTAACTAAGATGAGAGAGAACTATCAAGATGTAAACTTTTAGGGAATTACCAGACATATATTATTACAAGCAATTGGAAATATAAAATTAGAGGCCTTTGGGGTGGCAGGTCAGGGCAGCAGAGCAGTTTGGAACTACTCTTTGTATCAATAAAAATGGAAGTTAACAAGAGGTTTAACTCCCAAAAGGTAATGGAAAGGAAGAGAAAGAAGTCAAAAAACAAAATCCTAAATATATCCACTGCAAGGGTGAGAGTTAAGTGTTGCTAGGTGTTTATCCTGTTTTATTTTTTAAATTGATCTGTTCAGTCAAGGAAAAAAGAACAAAGTCCCTTTGTGAACTCAGGGCTGGAAAAAAAAAAATAACTTGCTATTCTTTATCAATGTAATAAATAAACACTAATATGTTTCATTGTAAGAAAGTGTTATTTGAAACAAAATTTAAATATACTTAAAATTTACACTCAGTTGAATGGCTTCTCTGTAATCTTTACTTGCTATTGATGATTACTCAATGTCTGAATGTAAAGTTGAGTCTTTTCCTGGAATCTCCAGCCTCCCTACAGAGTCTAAAGCTGATAGTCCCGAACTTGAAGGCTCTGAGTTTGCAAATTAAAGCAAACAAAACTTCAGCCAGACTTAAAAAAAACAAACAGCTCTTTACTTTAACCATAGAAAGCATCAATTTTATCTTTCAACAAAAATCAAATTTGATAAGACCTTTAATAGAATAACTGTTTTAGGATAGCACAGAGCAGGAGATCATTTAAGAAATAAAGCAGTTGATTGTTTTGTAGGAAGACACTTTACTATTGTCATTTCCTCTTTAAAAATAAGAATCGAAGTCCAGGCGTGGTGGCTCATGCCTGTAATCCCAGCACTTGAGGTCAGGAGTTCAAGACCAGCCTGGGCAATATGGAGAAACCCCATCTCAAAAAAAAAAAAAAAAAAAAAAAAAAAAAGCCAGGCATGCTATTGCATTCTTGTAGCCCCCTCACTACTCCAGAGTCTGAGGTGGGAGGATCCCTTTAGCCCAGGAGGTGGAGGCTGTAGTAAGCCAAGATCATACACTCCAGCCTGGGTGACAGAGTGAGACCCTGTCTCAAAATAATAAGAATCAGCATTGTAAAATGAGTATAGAGAAAAAGAGCAAGAACAAATTTTGCCATTCAAAATGCTACATTATGCTGAGAAAACCCTGAGAAAATTATTCCAGTCCAAAAAATTCTAAAGGAATTTCTTTAAACTGTTTTTAAAATGCTTCCATTTTTGTGTATGGTTTTTGGGAAAATTACTAGTATTGTTTTTGTAAACATTAAATGTGTTCACCAGTGCTCATCAAGAATTAAAACAATACAAATCTGAACATGAAAAAAATCATCTCTTTCACCACATATCATTAAGAGTATAAAAAAGTATCCAGATGCTTTCTCTGCATATACGCAGATGAGAAGATAGGTAGATAGAAGGATAAAAATGTAGTAGGGAGATAGAGAAATACTTTAATGAAAGTTAGGTACTGTGTTGCTATTTTTGGCAAATTGTATTGCATTTCATTTGACCTGAATTTCAGTAGAAGAAAAGGCAAAAAATAAAGGAGGAAAAAGGTGGAATAAAATATCAGAAAACACAAAAAGCATTATAGTACTTTGGCCTATAGTGCCATGCAATTATCTGTGAGGTATGTTAATCTTTGTGATTTAGTAGACATTTATTGGCTTTATATAGTTATGTTAAGATACATGTTTAACACTTCATTTTGACATATTACCCTGATTAACCTCGTGTTTAACCCATTCATTTATAATGTACAAAATGGCTTTCCATCAAGAGAACATTCTTTTCATTGATATATGCTAAAAAACTAAGAGAATATAGCACAGGCAGTCTTCTCTTTGCACAGTTCTGATATGCATGAATTTCACTTACCACATTTTAATTAGATAATACTAGTCCTCCACTAACACAGTTCAAGTTTCAGTTACCATGGTATATTAACTGCAGGTAATCATATAAAGTACAAAGTTTGCTCCTAACTCTTGACAAATCACTATGTAAATAAAAGACACATATCACAATCCATGACGAATTACATCACTTCCTCCAACATAGTGTGTGATTGATCACTGCACATCTGTTATTCAGTTTACTCCCAGAGAGCAGAGTGTATAGCTGTATTGTCTTCTTGTCTCCCAGTGATGAACTCCATTAACATTTTCTAAAAATGGGTAATCAAAAAAGGGAATTGACTAGCAAAGATGGAAGTGCAGCAAATAAATGAAAAGTGATAGTGCTGGAAGTGAAATTTTAATCCAATGTAAATGGAGTTATAGAAGAAAATGCTGACTGTGGGAATGTTGACACTGCTGGGGTTTCAGAGCTTCACAAAGATATGCAGCCAGAGGAACTCATTATCATCAGTGAGGAAAGTAGTTGTGATGAAAAGGATGACAATGTCCCAGAGGAAGTGACAGAAAAATATTTCATATTAAAGAAAGTCTGGGAAATATTTCATGACATAAAAAATGCAAATAATAAACTGTTGGAAGCTGATTTAAACCTAGAAAAGTATATTCCAATGAGAGAGATCCAAGATGGCTGATCACTAGCAGCTCGGGATTGTAGCTCCCAGTGAAAGCGCAGAGAATGAGAGAACGCCACACTTTCAGATGAATTTTTGTTGCTCACGCACCAGAAGATTCCCAGTGGAGGAGCCCCATGGCTCACCAGGGTGACTCTTGTGGCCGGCGAGGCAGTTTTGCTGCTGCCTTGGTGCGGTGGTTCTTGGTGCAAAGTCAGAAAAGCACCATCAATCATAATGCCGCTGTTTTGGCCGGTGCAATGGGTTGCTCAGATTTTAGTGCTGGAAATCAACAAGTTGGACGTCCACTCAGAAACCCAATTATAAAGACGGTAATTATAAAGACCACAGATGGATAAATCTATAAAGAAGGGAAGAAAACAGCCTAAAAAGGCTGAGAATACCCAAAATCAGAATGCCTCTCCCTCTACAGGGGATCACAGTTCCTCATCAGCAACGGAACAAGGCCTGATGGAGAACGAGTGTGTTCCATTAACAGAAGCAGGCTTCAAAAGGTGGATGATAAGAAACTTCTGTGAATTAAAAGAACTTGTTCTAACGCAATGCAAAGAAACTAAGAACTTTGAAAAAAGGTTTGACAAAATATTAACAAGAATACACAGTTTGGAGAGGAATATAAGTGAATTAATGGAGCTGAAAAACACAACACAAGAACTTCGCGAACTATGCACAAGTTTTAACAGCCAAATCAATCAGGCAGAAGAAAAGATATCAGAAGTTGAAGACCAACTTAATGAAATAAAAAGAGAAGACAAGATTAGAGAAAAAAGGATAAAAAGGAACGAGCAAAGTCTCCAAGAAATATGGGACTATGTGAAAAGACCTAATCTACGCTTGACAGGTGTACTTGAATGTGACAAAGAGAATCAATCCAAGCTGGAAAATACACTTCAGGATATTATTCAGGAAAACTGTCCCAACCTAGCAAGGCAGGCAAATATTCAACTCCAGGTAATACAGAGAACACCACAAAGATATTCCTCAAGAAGACCAACCTCAAGGCACATAATCGCCAGATTCACCAGGGTTGAAATGAAGGAGAAAATACTGAGGGCAGCCAGAGAGAAAGGTCAGGTTACCCATAAAGGGAAGCCTGTCAGACTCACAGCAGATCTCTCAGCAGAAACCCTACAAGCTAGAAGAGACTGGGGGCCAATATTCAACATCCTTAAAGAAAAGAACTTTCAACCCAGAATTTTACATCCAGCCAAACTAGCTTCATAAGCA
Organism: Cebus imitator; assembly: GCF_001604975.1. NCBI lineage: Eukaryota > Metazoa > Chordata > Mammalia > Primates > Cebidae > Cebus > Cebus imitator. Next base: position 3,048,877 of record NW_016107585.1, on the reverse strand, counting down.
AAGGAAAAATAAAATCTTTTGTGAACAAGCAAGCACTCAGAGAGTTCATCACCACCAGGCCTGCTTTATAAGAGCTTCTGAAAGAATCACTACAAATAGAAAGGAACAACCAGTTCCTTTCTAAAAAATACCAAAAAGTAAACAGCATCAACATAATCAAGAATTTACATCAACTAATAGGCAAAACAGCCAGCTAACATTAAATGGCAGTATTAAACTCACATACAGTATATTATTATTAATTCTAAATTTAAATCGACTAAATCCCCCAATCCAAAGACACAGACGGGCAAAAAAAGCCAAAACCCATTGGTATGCTGCAACCAGACCCATCTCACATGCAAGGATACACAAAGACTCAAAACAAAGGGATGGAGAAAGATTTACCAACCAAATGGAGAGCAAAACTAAATAAATAAATAAAAAGCAGGAGTTGCTTTAAAGCTAAAGATCCTAAATATATATGCACCCAATACAGGAATACCCAGATATATAAGACTTACAAAGAGACTTAGACTCCCACACAATAATAGTGGGAGACTTCAACATCAATATTAGACAGATCAACGAGACAGAAAATTAACAACGATATCCATGATTTGAACTCAGATCCGGAACAAGTAAGCTTAAATAACATTTATAGAACTCTCCACTTTAAATACACAAAATATACACTCTTATCAGTACCACATCACATCTATTTACAGGTTTAAATGAAATATTGGTTGGCTGCTTGTTTGTTATTTTCTTCCCTCATTTTTTTTTCATGTCTCTATTATTAAGCACAATGATAGGCATACCCATTTTTAGACTGCATTCTAGCCTGGGCAATAAAGCAACACCCCCGTTCTCTCTCCCTCTTCCCCTTTCTCTTTCTTCCTCTCCTTCATTCTTTAAAAAAAAAAGAAAGAAAAAGAAAAGTATATTCCATTTGCCAAGGCATAGAAAAGATATGGTAAGTTATACAATGAGAAGAAGGAAAGTACTGTTGAAACTACTCTTGATGAGCTTACAAAAAAGTGAAACACTTTGATCCTCAATGTTTCTAATGTTTTACTGCATATTAAATGTTAATTTTTACTTCTTTTTTCATTTCTTTACACATTTGAAATGACTGTAAGAGGGCTTTTAACGCTTTCTCAAAAATTTGTCAGGAACCTGGAATAATGATTTCCTATTATTATTATTTTTTTTTTCCTCAGTTCCTTTATTTTTATTTATTGCATTTTATGTTTTGGGGTACATGTGAAGAACATGCAAGATTGTTGCATAGGTACACACATGGCAGTGTGATTTGCTGCCTTCCTCCCCTTCACCTGTATCTGGCATTTCTCCCCATGCTCTCTCTCCCAAAAGAAGACATACGTGAGGCCAACAAACATATGAAAAAATGCTCATCACCACTGGTCATTAGAGAAATGCAAATCAAAACTACATTGAGATACCATCTCACGCCAGTTAGAATGGTGATTATTATTTTTAAAATATATATTTTATTGCGTTTTAGGTTTTGGGGTACATGTGAAGAACATGCAATATTGTTGCATAGGTACATACATGGCAATGTGGTTTGCTGCCTTCCTTTCCATCGCCTATATCTGGCATTTCTCCCCATGTTATCCTTCCCCAATAGACCCCAGTGTGTGATGCCCCCCTCCCTGTGTCCATGTGTTCTCATTGTTCAACACCCACCTATGAGTGAGAACATGTGGTGTTCGATTTTCTGTTCTTGTGTCAGTATGCTGAGAATGATGGTTTCCAGGTTCATCCATGTCCCTACAAAGGATATGAACTCATCGTATTTTATGGCTGCATAGTATTCCATGGTGTGTATGTGCCACATTTTCCCTATCCAGTCTATCATCGATGGGCATTTGGGTTGGTTCCTCCCCCTGATTATTAAGATCACTTCCCATGGCTTCTGCTTGCAGTCTTTTTCATGATCCTGTGCAAAAGTGAGGTCTGCCTATATTTAATTATATCATGCAAATTAGCACTTAAATATATTTTGTCTCCATTTCATGTATCTTGACTGCCTAACTATATTTTAAACTACTTAAATGCAGAAATAAGGCACCCTCTACCTTCTACATTGCCTACCTTACTTAGCACAGCATTGAATATTTGGTAATTGCTTAATTTGTACTTACTGGTCCACTAATTATTCTTATGTTGAATGTTAGGGTGTCGATAGTATGAAGTCATAACAATAAACATTTTTTTTTCATTAGAGTATAAGCTTTACTCATTCTACTTTCATGTTAGGTCTACAAATATGACCTCTAGATTGTGCCCTGCCAGCTCCAAGATGCACTGCTTCAAACAGTGGTCTGTAGATTTCCTTCATGTACAACCTGTATAATCCCACAGGCAACCCTGATGCCCATTCCTAGCACCTAGAACAAAGGCACAGAAAAAATATTTATTGATGAATTGAATAATTACTATGACTGTGCAATGCATATTACTTTGTGCCAGATGTTTTATATATTATCTCATTTTATCTTTAAGATAATAATCCTATGACCCCAATTTTATAGATTAGAAAAGTTTAGCTCAGAGAGATTAAGTGACCCACCCAGGAAGGACATGTTAGAGCTGGAATATGAATCCAGGGCTGCCTTATTCTAACGTGTCTCAGCCACTACACTGATGAAAAACTGACATCAGTGCCATCAAATGATGTGGAAATGGATTATACAGAAAGATGATGCAATTAAAAATCTCTTCAAATTCATCTCTTTTTTAAAATCACAGGCCTATTTTGACAAGGTGAATACTTCTTATCAAATTTATTTTTGCATAATTTCCCTTATGATATTCCTTTTTTTAAAAAAAACTAATTTTCAAAAAGAATCACAAAAATATATTTCCTATATTAGCCATAAGTGGTAAAGTATTAAACATAAATGATAAAAACATTATATTATAATCATTTATGATAGTCTCTATATTTATAGGTCACTTTAAAAAGCTCTTCTGTTATATAAATGTATGAATAACGTTACATTTTCAAAAGTTCATGTTTTTAAAAAATTGTTTTTCTGCTTTGATATATTGCTATACAAACACTTGATAGGCACTTCTGGCTAATAAACTATTGATTGCAGGGGATAATTATCACTGTGGTACTATACAAACTATAAATATCTATTCATTTTAATTTCTTACCATAGGAACAGCACACTGGATCAACCACAGTAGGCTTTTCATGGGAAATGCCAGGTAGCACATTAAACTTGAAGAGGACATCATGGACTATAAGACACTGTGATGGAACTGGGTAAACCCACTATTACTGGGGGGGTGTTATCACTATCAACTTGGCAATGCCATTGCTTCACACTTTACTTTTACTTTGTATGCAATAAAATACGCTTTTGACTGCTCTTCTCCCCACCAAATAGATGCATATATACTATTTGGGGGAAGAGTCAATTTGAATACACTGCCTTACTATCTAATTTCTAGTCCCCAGCCCCTTCCCCTTTCCTCTCTGAGGATTCTGTGTTAAAATTTTTAAATTGGGATTTTATTCTTTGAATTTAATTCTTTGATATTTGTTGTACTTTTAGATCTCTTGCTGTGTGTTATTCACAATGCCTTTTTCTGGTAGTTCACTTTGCCTTCCTTCAAAACTTCACAGTTGTCTTCCTTTTCTTTAATCAAGAAGATCAATTCATTTAGAAGATCAATTGAATTTAGTAAATGCTCAGGTAATGTGGCACCTTGGCCTGTATTTGGGACCTAGAATGATTATATCAATAATGGTTAGTAGGGCCCTTCTGTTGATATTTTCTCTCTCAGATATCTCAGCCTCCTTGGGGCTTAAATCGTATCACCTATGTGCAGATTCAATCATGTAACAACCGTTTATTGAATACTTACTATGTGCTGGGCCTGTAGATATGGTGGTGAAAAATAATCCTCTTACTTTCATTGAGCTTACATTTTGATGGGGAGGATATGAAACAAAATAGTAAGTAAAAGAATAAGCAACATAAATTCTGATAAGATAAGTGCAACATAGGAAAGGAAAAAAATTTCCTCTACTCTTTTAGTTTCTGTACATGAAACTTGTGAATTAACTGAGGAAAAGCATACATATATGATTTGATGTTAATCATGTTACATGGTATGGGAGCTTCATGAGTAAGATATGAAAATCCCAAAGAAGTAGTTGGACTCAGGGATCATATACCATCTAAAAAAAAAGGGCAATAAATTGTGGAGAAGAAACTAGACAAAGGAAAGAGGTTTGGTTCATAGGAGTGGTAAACTGTGAGAACATGACTAGGAAATACATGGATGAAACTAATAAAATTTAAGAATAACCCTTAAATTTTATTACTTTTGTGTACACTCAACTCAGTGCCAACTCCTCATATCTGATGACAAGACTGTTCTTTTCTTTCCGGTACCAGGAAGACACTTTTTTTTTTTTTTTTTAAACACAAAATTTATGTCCTGCTAATAGGCAGAAAGTGGGGAAGGCAGAGAGTCTTTTTGTGTCTGCTGTCTCTTGATTACCTTTAGCTCCAATGGTTAATATATCAAAGCAGCTGTGATCCCCTTCACTATGAAGGCAATAAGTGGGTACTATGATGGGGTGGGAATGCACTACTTTAAATAGGGTGATCAGGGATTAGGTTTTTAAGAAACGACATTTGCTCTGAGAACTGAAGGTGATATACTGACAATCTGCCAAAATCCCAAGACAGACATTGGCAAGCAGAGGAAGCAGTACTGCTACCGTGAAGTAGCAATGAGTTTGTCCTGTTTGAAGAACAGAAGAGGCCAGGTAGCTAAAGAATGGTAGGCAAGGGTGAGTGTGGAGGAAGTAAGGCCAAGGAATAGTCAGGGGCTGGATCCTGTAAGGCCATTGTGGGTCATGGGAAGGCAATTGGGTTTTATTCCAAATGTAATAAGGCGGGGGGGGACTTCTGAGGATTTAAAGAGATAGATATGTCAATGTATATTTTTTAAAGTTCCCTCAGAATATGTGTGTAAAATGGATTTTAGGAGGCAGATAGTGTATTAGTCTGTTCTTATGCTGCTAATAAAGACATACCTGAGACTGGGTAATTTATAAAGAAAAAGAGGTTTAATGGACTCACAGTTACACGTGGCTGGGGATGCCTCAAAATCATGGCAGGAGGCGAAGAAAGAGCAAAGACACATCTTACATGGTGGCAGGCAAGAGAACATGTGCATGGGAACTCCCCCTTATAAAACTATCATATCTCTTGAGACCTATTCACTATCATGAGAATAGCATTGGAAAAACCTGCCCCCATTACTCAATTACCTACCACCAGGTCCTTCCCATGACATGTACGGATTATGGGGGCTACAATTCAAGATGAGATTTGGGTAAGGACACAGCCAAACCATTTCAGGTGGTAAACATGGGAATAGTTGAGAGCTGAATAGTGGCCTAGACTAGGTGACAGCAGTAGAAATGGGAAAAAGCAGATAGATATAGAATATACTTTAGAAGTAGAACCACCATGACTTGCTGATGAAGTAGATATAGGAGAAAGGAGAAAGAGATAAGGAAAGAATTTTTAAAGGACTATTAGAATTCTGACTTGACTACTATGGTGTGTTTACTAAGAAGGGAAGACCAGGGGAAGAACAGGTTGGGAGTGAGGAATGAAGAATTCTGTTTGAACACGTTTAATGTGAGATGTCTATTAAATATCTCAGGGAGATGTGTACAATAGAGCTTGAGTTTCAGGGGAGGTTGGCTTCTCATCCCCAGGTTTGAAGAAAAGTGTAAAGAGCAAACAGTTTAAGAAAAAAAAATCTATCTTNTGTACAATAGAGCTTGAGTTTCAGGGGAGGTTGGCTTCTCATCCCCAGGTTTGAAGAAAAGTGTAAAGAGCAAACAGTTTAAGAAAAAAAAATCTATCTTGAAATTAGACATGCTGGGTTCAGTGGCTTATGCCTATGATCCCAGCTCTTTGGGGGGCCGAGGAAGGCAGGACCTCCTTGAGGTCAGGGGTTCAAGACCAGCCTGGCCAAAATGGTGAAATCCCGTCTCTACTAAAAATACAAAAATTAGCTGGGTGTGGTGATGCAATCCTCCTGTAATCCCAGCTACTTGGGTGGCTAAGGCAGGAGGATCATTTGAACCCAGGAGGTGGAGGTTGCAGTGAGCTGAGATTGAGCTATTGTACTCCAGCCTGGGTGACAGAGCGAGACTCTTCTAAAAAAAAAAAAAAAAAATTATACCTTCACTAATTAATGTTTGGGTCAACTGCCTCATTTTGGGGGAAAAAAATGACTGATGATGGTAGGTTGATACTACAGTGTACTTCTGACATTTGCTATCAACTCAACGTAGACAGTATTTCTCAGAGTAGCATTTTCAAAGTGTACATCTAGGAATGTTCCAAGCAATTTCCCAATGGATTCTAACGTTAGACTTACTGGATTTAAATCCCAACTCCATCACTTACTAAGTTTGTGACTGTGGCAAATTACTAGATTCTCCACATCTCAGTTTCCATGTGTATAAAATGGAGATAATAGTGACTTCACAGGATAGATTTCATCAGAGGCCTCTTACAATCTTATGTAAAAACTACATGGAGGGAGATATAAGAACAATGAAGGTTATGTTGTTTATGGCTCCCAAAGCTGAGGCCAGAGCTGGAATGGCCCAGGAGGAGTTGGTTAAGGTGCTCAATTCAGCAATGTAGAAAAACTGCGCTCTTTCCATGGTCCCTTCCATTTTGAGATGTACTATGAAGATAGTGAGGCCTGCTGCCAACAGAGAAGGATAAGGCACAATGCCAGTCTTAGCCCTGGGCTATTAAGACTTGCCTTAATTTCAAAAGAATACATGTTTGTTGTTCAGACAGATACCCCTAAGTGGTTCTCAAACTTAAGTGTGCATTAGAATCCCCTGGAGGGTTTGTTAAAGCTGAGACTGCTGGACCCTACTCACAGAATTTTACATTGAGTAGGTATTGGATACAGTTGGAACAAATTTCCAGGTGATGTTGATGCTCCAAGGACCATCCTTTCAGAATCACTACCCTAATGCATCTTAGTGACCTAAAAACTTGGTATGAATGACCTCATAATTTGTACCTGTCACAGGCAGCAGTTATCTATATTGGCAACAATGTTAACAATGAATACAACACTCTCAAACTATGGGGAAAGCCCCTCCAAATAGAGTGTCTCTCAGCTCCAAAGAGAAAATTCCTGGCTTCCAACATCAACTCTATCAGAAACATAGTTGACATAAAGAATATTAAGTAAGAAACTTCCCTAAAAAGCACCTCTCCCTGCGTTGTATACCATCCTAAGGCTTGGCTTCCCTAGCTGGGACCACTGCATTCTCCATAGATTGCATTAACTATAGAAATTGGGACAGGCAGAAGCCTGACGAGAATTACAACTTCCATGCCTCATTTGAAACGGCACACTTCCTCATGGAGACGTATGTGATCTATCTTAAGAATTTAATCTGGGGCTTTCATCATACCTTAGGTGATCAAATTTGGCCCAGAAGAAAAGGCTGGAAGTTTTTCCTAGTCCTAGTCCCAAAAGAATGTTTCATTTCTACTTACAGACAAGAATAAGGTAGTTTTTTCTTTAATTCATTATGAATTGTGTCATTTTTCCGCCTGTCTTAGTCTGTATGGGCTTCTATTGACAAAAATACCATAGACTAGCTGGCTTATGAACAGTAGAAATTTATTCCTTACAGTTTTGGAGGTTGGAAATCCAGATCAGGGTGCTAACATGGTTGACTCCTATGAGGTCACTCTAGGCTATAGACTGCTGACTTCTCATTGTATCCTCACATGGCAAAGAGCAGAGAATAGCATGTTCTCTCATGACCCTTATAAGGACACTAATCCCGTTCATGAGTGCTCTGACATCACAAGCTCATCTAATCTTTACTTCCCAAAGGCCCCACATCCTAATACTGTCACACTGGGTAGTAGGGTTTCAAGATATAAATTTGGGGAGAGGAACACTTAGTCCGTAATACTATCCTCCTATTTCCTGAAGGAAAGTTATTGTGCAGGTTTGTTTCATTTGTATCCTTTGGTCCTGAATCTTCCTGTCAGAGCATTTAATATTTCCTATGGAGGCTTTCTTAATATCTGATTGGAAACTAAATCTCCTGTCTCATGTTGTCACAATCTCCTTGACTTTTTTTTCTCCTACCAAACATCCCTATTGCTGTTTTCCATTTGCTTTCTGGAACTAAGGGGTGTATCAGTAGTCAAGTCAAGCTAAGTTCTGCTGCAATAAGTGACCCTAATATTTTTGTGGTTTAAAACAAAACTTTTTTCATTTACATTAATTCCTCATTCATGTAAATAGCAGGTCATATTCAATGTCATTCCATTCTACTTATTTTTCCCTGTCATCCAAGCCATTAATAGTTTCTTTGGAATGTACAAATGATCTGAAGCCATCTTTAGTTGAGAAATCTAGAAAGGGAAGAAAGAGGTTAAATGGAGAAAAAAGAAAAGATGCTCCTGTCTTTTTAAGAAGCTTAAACAAATGGACTTTCATCCATATCCACAAAACTACGCTTCAGAGGAAAATTTCATCTGTCCTGCTCAGCATAGGCTAATAACATTAGCAATTGTTGGTGGTCATTTTAGTCATTGATCATGTTTACTATGATTGTGCATACATCTTGGGGTACTTTAAGAACACTCTTAACTCCATTGTGTCCAGAAAGTACAAAGGCTTAAGACTGTTGTAAGAGTTACTAAGAGGATGCATATGCCTATGATGGAAACAAAAGTGGAGAGAATAAACATTTTTAGTGGAGAGAAAATGATGACAGTTGCATGTGTGTAAGGGATGAATTATTTCACAGCAGAAATAATTTTGAAGCACAAAGAGAATCAGGAAGCAACTGAAGAGCTGGGCTTTTGCAATCAGGAGTAATCAGCAAGAGATGAGGCAAAGTGATTAGCAAAATGGGAAGCCTGGCCCTTGGAGTCAGACAATCAGAATCAACACAGATGTCCTTTAGCCTGTGTTAATTCAGAAGAAGGCCAAGTGTTTGTTTGAGAACTTAAAGGCTAAATATGTTTGTGGTAGACCAAGGCCAGGCCTGCCTGCAAACTAAGTGGAAAACTATACCCTGCTGCCCAGGTGTAGATAGGGAGATATTGCATGAGGTTAGGCACAGGAAGCATTTCAAGGTCTGGAATCTGGGCATTAGCCTGAATGAAGCAGCTTGCTGGGTAAATAAATTTTTGTCTTATATGGTACCATAAGTTGTTTCTGGTTGCTAATGTGGCTGGAGGTATGAAAGACAGTGAGCCCACACTTCTGGGCTCCCCTGACCTCCAAGACATCTCATTCTCTCCAGTCTGCCAAGACAATCAAATTTATGATGTCTCTGTGGAAAACAAAGGAGGCAATGGACAGCTGCATCTGCCTTACCTCATGTCTATCCTTTGTACTGCTTACATATAGCTTTGGAATTACATAAATCAAAATAAAGCATCTCTGAACTGAACTCAAAATGTCATTCTTGCCCATTCTTTCACCTAGACCAGACTCCTGTCTGGCTACATAAGGTAAAAGTGCTGCCAGGGAAGCTCTTGCTAAAAGCCATGAGTGGTCCATTAGTTCAAGGTCTAGCCCTATCTAAACTGTCAAATATGTGGTAAGTGGATATTATATCTGCTGAGGTCAAGGGATTACTATCTCAATAGACTTTCAATTCTCTATTTTGGTAGGAAAACAATGCCAGAGACAGAGAGTAAGAAAGTGAGCAAGCGAATGTGTGTTGTGTATAATCAGTAGAGAGAAAACAAGTACATCTGATTTAAAAGGTTTAAGAACCATCTAATTCTTAATGGGTGGAAATATGTTCATTTATCATAAGCTTAAACTTCTCTTAGTCACATCGGACAGTAACAATGGGTCCAAATCCCACCTGCTTGGCCTCTCTTTTTCCCTCTAAAAGTTCCTCCCTGGGCACCTTTACAAACCTCCAGGGCTCCTTACAACACAGTATAAATTGACCCACCTTATGCGATGTTAATAAGTTATAGTCCAAACTAGACACTACTGAGTATGAAAGGGATCATTATTAGTAATTAGGCCACACACATAATGGGGACTCTCCTGGGAAAACTGGGATTATATTTGCCCTTATAGATATGATAATCCAAGTGTTTGCCTGTCCAAGGCTCCTTCCAAAGAGACCCTGTTCAGTCAACAGCCCCTGCTAGAGAGGCAACTCCAGGCTCATGGTGACCTTGAGCCACCAGACTGGACTTTAGTTGAGCTGGTAATAACTAATGTTGGTAATATGCCTGGGCTAGTGACTTTGGGAGACCCTGAAGAGGCTGAGCTTGACCTGACAGGCCTGGTCAAACAGGCTCTCTTTTTGATGAATAAAAAATAGACTAAAAATGTCAGTGGGACAGCAATTCCATTTTTTCTGTCTCCACACCATTCACATGCAGAACATGAACTCTCCCATTGTCAGTAATATCTGTCACTATACTGCAACAATTCTCAACTGCTAGGGAGTGGGGAGGGGAAGTGGCAATATGCAAATCTCCAGCAATGTCTACCAAAACTACAAATGTACATATTCTTGACTAGGTAATTTCAAGTATAGAAATTCATCCTCTAGATATAACTGCACACTTGTAAAATGATGTATGTCAAAATTATTCACTGCAGTAATGTTTTACTAACAAAACGTTGGCCAAAAAAATTCCTGAATTTTGATCAACAGGGAACTGATTAAATTATGGTATACTGATAAAATGTAAAAAATAATTGTATTAAATGGAATAACCTTCAAGATACATTAACTGAAAAAGGTATTAAGAATGAAACATTTGGATAAGAGATCCATTGATTCAGCATTACGTCTGTTGGAACCAAAGGCATACCCATGTCTTTTACATGCTTTCATAAGGTTTCTAGCAGCATTGGTGTTTATTAAATAAAATTCCACTCCAAGAACTCCAAAATATGTGGCTAACCTCTTTCTGTTATTCCTGTTGTTTAAACCTACTTATGCAGTGAACAGAATTATTGTCATGCACAACATGGAGAATCAGTCCTCCACACTTAGGAGAAAAATGTGTTGTTTTGAGGATTAAACAACTGTTGAACATATTTTATTCATTTGTTTCTTTATGATTTAAAGCAATTGTCAAAAAGCCTACATGCTTTTAGGGTGGTGGCCTGCTTTAAATGCTGGTATGTATTCTTTTGTATTTCAAGTATGATATGGAGGGCTCAACAGCATTTTAACTGAACTGAGAATATGTCAAAATACAAGTATAATTGGGAAAACTTTTGGGGAGAGTTTTTTGCTTCTAAACAGAAATGGTTCAAATATGACAGTGTACAATTGTTTACTTCTTTCACTTTTATGAAACGCTTCTCTCTGGCCTATGATGTTCTGTTCTCACTTTGTTACTACCATTGTTGTCTACACATACATATGCACACTATTCCTCCTCCTCCTTTTATTTCCTCCTTCTCCTTCTCCTCTTCCTACTTCTTCTTCTTCAGATATTTCTAAGATAAATTTTTTCCCCTGGGGGAAGATTAGCCTTAAATGTTAAAAGGGGAGGGAAAGATCATGGGACCTTTCCTAGAATTACAGAATATTTGTTGCTGAAGTGGCTTTAGGAAACACTTGTCCAAAGATTTCATTTTATAGATAAGGAAACTGAGACTTAGAGAGGCCAAGTTACATACCCAAGGCCACACAACTGGATGGTCAGAGGCAGCACTGGAATCCATTTCTCCTGACTCTCAGGTTGAAATATTGCAGATTCATCAGAAGGAGCAAGCCTTAAAACAATTTATGAAAAAGGTGCCACTTCGAAAAGATGTTCCCTTGCTCCTGGATACCTTCTGCTTCTTCCTCTGTTTTCTTATCAGTACTTTTTGTTGAGACTCATAGCCCAGACTTTTCTTTTTATCTTCCCCCAATTCTACTCCAATTCTTAGGTGTACTGCTGCTTCTTCCTAGTAAGAAAATATTTTACAAATCTGCTCAGAACACAAAGGAGGTCAATGGGAAAGGGGTTGCTTAACGCAAAAGACTAATGGAAGAAATATAGAAAGCAATAGAACAGAAGCTTTTATGTTTTAAATTAAGTAACACGGGTTGGAAGATAAAGTGATTCTCAGCCTTTAAATAATAACCATCAAGGCAACAACTGCTTAACTCTTCAAACATCTATACTTAAAATCTATAGTAAATATGAGAACTATTATTGTAGGATTGTCCTTTAAACCTGTAAGACATCTAACATTTTTAAAGTTCTTTACAGTTTATAAAGCACTTACATATCTATTATTTTCTTTGGGCCTTAAACAACCACGTGAGTTCAGCGATCCATGTTGTTATTTAGAGGAAAAATCAGAGGTTCAAAATTATAGAGATGTGTATTCAGAGTAGAGTGAAATCTAGGTTTTATTCTATAAATCTCATGTTCTTTTTACTTTACTACTTGATCTCCCAAAAATCCTGACAGCTGACCTTCACAGTTTTAGAAATTATGGAAACTGCACCAAAACAATTTAGAAGGTTATATTAGTATCATTTTAAGATACCATTTCTTGGGTGTCATGACAGATGAGTTCAGAATGTGAGGGACACACATATACATACATACTGGATGAAACATGACTGGTTTTTGGTGGTTCAAATCTGATAGCATCCAGTTGCTTAATTTTTATGACATGCTTCTCTCATACACATAGAGACTTTATTGAGAGAACTGGTACCTGTGGGAAAGCGGGCTTCCTAATTTTAAACCCTAGTAGGAAACTTGTCTACCCAATCACAAAATCTGAAGAGGACTCCTTCTGCTCCTGTTCTACCTAGGGCCTGGAGAACACATGGACACATGTGCCTGGAAGAGCAAAGCTGAACAAACATTCCCTTTAGACAGCTCAGTCCCCACCACCTAAAAAAAAAAAAAAAGAGAGAGAGAGAGAGAGAGAGAAGGGAAGGGGCTAGATTACTCACGCTCTGTTACTCTTTTCTAACTCAGGTAAGTCACTCTCCCCACTGGGTGCAGTAAATGAGGCAACAGAGAGAAGCCAAGATTATTATGATAATAGAGCTCCCTATACACAGAAGAATACATCAGGAGTGAGAAGACATGTTCCACCCTACTCTAAATTAGTGAAGGTTATGTGACTTAATATAGGTGAAATACTTAGGGTCTGGTATGGAGTCAGGACTTGATTAATGGAAGTCTTTTAGTTTGAAATCAACAGACTCATTTCTGGTTCCAGTTCCTCCATTAACTGTGTGGTGATTCAAAGCAAGAGAATCCTTAGACCAATACTAGTGCCTTGCATAGTACTGGCAATAATAATAATAGTATTCAAAAATAAATTAATTACCCTTTCTGAAATTTTTTCTTCATCTATAAAATAAGGAATTTGATCTTGATGACATCTAAATTCCTTCCTTGCTGTAATGAAATGATTTTATAATAGAGAGACTCAGTGAGTCTGATACACCTCTGCAATTTTTTCTGTTTTTTTTTTTTAAAAAGACAAAAGGAACATGTTCTCACTTATAAGTGGGAATTGAACAATGAGAACACATGGACACAGGGAGCAGAATATCACACACCAGGGCCTGTTGGGGGGTTGAGGGACTAGGGGAGAGATAGCATTAGGATAAATATCTAATGTAGATGACGGGGTAATGGTTGTAGCCAACCACCATGGCACGTATATACCTATGTAACAAACCTGCACATTCTGTACATGTAGCCCAGAACTTAAAGTATCATTTAAAAAAAAGACAAAAGGATTTGCTGCCAACATTGACATTTAATTTTTGTATACTGAATTCTAATATTCAGAAAAGGTAATTGAAGTAGAATAGCAACATATGTATATTCTCCAATAATGTTAGGGTTAACTACTTTTTTTGCTATCCCCCAAATATGCTGATCAATATTAGTGACAGTGTTAGCATTTTCTTTCATTTCTTATAACTTAAAAAGAAAACTTTCATTTTGGGGAGATAAAAAGCTAGTCCCTGGCCGGGCGCGGTGGCTCAAGCCTGTAATCGCAGCACTTTGGGAGGCCGAGGCGGGTGGATCACGAGGTCAAGAGATCGAGACCAACCTGGTCAA
>NW_016107585.1:3001883-3034549 GCF_001604975.1 Cebus imitator | reverse complement strand
AAAAAAAAAAAAAAAAAAAAAGCTAGTCCCTATAAGTAAAGTGTCCATAGGTAAGTTGCTCTATGGTCTTTTCATTTTAAAAGTTTAGGGTTTTAGGGAAAATTTATATTCAATGTTGCCAAACATTCAGACAATTATTTTAGAAAATAATCCTTTTCTTGTCCATTGAGCCAAAAAGCAAATCCATTCTCCAACTGTTACCACATCAGAGATGAGAAAACGGACTCAAACAGTAATATAACCAGAGCACAAAGCTAGTCTAGCCCAGATCACTTTTTAAGATGCTTTTGTGTCTTATTATCATATTAAGCAATTTGGACCTGAAAACATGGGCCCCATTATCCACTACGCAGCTGGAAAGTTAACATGCTCACGCTTCAAAACAGGGCATGCACAGAAGAGTAGAATTTAGAATTTTTTCATTAGGAAATATAAAATTTTTGTTTATATCTGAACATATTTACCAACAATGAAAAATACTGCATTAGCAATACTGAACTCAGCAACTCTGAAATCAAAGGTCCTTCAAGATTCAGACCTCCTTTATGCCCTGCTGTTTCAGTTTGGAGTCTAAAAGACTATCTACTTTGTGTTTGACTTATTTTCCTGTCAGACAGGAACTGGAATTTGAACTTTGCTCTCTAAAAGCCAAAGGCCAACTAATTTAGAAGGAGACTCTCACAATCAGTGATGGTTTCTTCTAGTTTCATTAGTTCTGTCTAAGGTGATTAAAGGATTTGATTCCCAGATAACCATGATCCTTATTGCTATTTTTACAAATCACATTAATTTCTATACTTAGTTCTGATCACTTGTGGCATTCCTGAGGCAAGTCTGGATTCATGCAGCATTCCAACCCTGAGTGCCTTTTCAAGTTTCCAACAGAATTCTGTGAATTCTGTGCTGGTGAGTGATGATACCTTTATTGTAGTAGCCCCAAGGTGTATAAGTTGTTTCCTGTGGCCTAGACTCAGCCCAACCCCTCCACTTGTTGAAACATCTGCAAATACTTTGTTCATTTCAGAGACATCTGACCACAGCTACGCTCCCATCTGGATTGCTTCCTTTTTCCTTACTGCTCATGCAAAGCATCAATAATCTGGAAAGGCATTCAGGAAGAGAAACAGGGAGGGCCTAGGGATTAGAATGGGAGGTTAGTTCTTATGGATTTTCTCTCATACTCATTCATTAATTGATTCATTCAACCATCATCACTTATTGGGTAGTACGAGCAATGCAAATATTAACAAGCAGCAGTATCTGTCCTCAAACAGGGAACAATATATTGCATGCTACATTTATTGTTTCAGGGTGGGGAATTATATTAATTAGTTTAGAGTAATAAATTATGTTTACCAAGTGTCTTCTATAAGTAAGGTTCCACAAATGGATTAATTCTGTTATTTTTGGTAGATAGAGCATTTATGGAATATTTTACTTAACATCTTTAATCTGTCTGCCCACCTTGAAACCACATAAAAGTAAAAGCAACACTCTCAAAAGCCTTTTGTAAATAACGATCATTCAATAATTTAAAAATCCCATAGGAACCTTAAGTGAAATGACAAGCTGCATAATGCAGAGTTCATATGAAAATGAAACTTCATATGTTTCATTTTCTTTAGACCTATGTGTTAGGCTACAAAACAAACTGCTTAACTATTGCTAGGAATAGATTGCATTTTTTAAGGTGTTAATCCATCTCGATCATTTTGTGCCCTTATAAGACATTAATTGCAAATTTGTTTTATACATTTATATTATGCACACATTTGTACATTTTTAAAAGTTACATTTAATGTTACATTTATGATAATCACATCATATAAAGATCTAATTAACCTAGAGTTGTTGAGCAATAATTGTACCTTCAAAGTGCCAGGAGATTTAAGGTGTATGCAGGGTGTGGCCCATCCACCCAGAATTTCAAAACCACATGGTTCTTCAGGTCCTGTTGGGGCTCATCTATTTGCACGTCTCCCCTGCAGGAGTTTGGACTAATCAGGTCACTACACCCTGACACGGCAGTCTCCAGTCTCTACCACTCATTGTTTGCCACATGATGTAATGTCAACAGATCACAGAGAAGTTGGCAACAGGGAGGGGAAAACACTTTAATCTCAAGGCCATCCCCAGGGTTCAGCATGACATATATCTTATATCAAATCATCTGATATCAAATCCTACAAATGGGCTCGGCCAAAAGGTTGAGCCACGCTGTCTGACTGTATCATGTTCTCCAGTTGCAATGCAAGACTGAGGCAATTTGTTGTGAGCTGACAGTTCTTCCTGTCTGTTAAAATTGAAAAGGCAGGTTGCTGTCTATCATTGCTTTGCTTTCTTTTTTGCTGCAAAACATTTCACACAGCATCGTCATGCCTTAGGTAGTCTTCATTTATCTAGTTATTAATTAGACATCTTGGAAGCTGATAGGGGTGGTTCACTTCTCCTTCAGCCTTGGCTTCTCCTCACCCTGCAGTGTTCCCTATCTTGCAACTCAGAGCAGAGCAATGCTATTAAATACAACAGGAAAATATATGCCAAAGGGTAGATAGGACTTAGATGCCTGAGAACTCTAAAGAACAAAGACAGGTACTGTGGCCCCATCGTGTCTTTATTCAAGATGCCCCTAACTTACGAGGATGCAAAACATCTGTGTTGGCACATGAAGCTTGGTCTGGAGTTTAATGCCTACCTGCCTCCTCCACAGGCACCACCATGCAGTCAGCAAACTGCACAAGTGCCTATGACCCTGATAAAAATGACACCTATAGACTTAATATGATAGCAGAGATAATTAAGAAACATGAGGCCAACTTTAATGAGGAGAATGATGGAAAGTAAAGTATTATATGCTTTTGTATAGCCATTTTCTAAACAGGAAAGCTTGATGAAAGACTGGTATCTGCCTTTTGATTCCAGTTAAAACTGCCTACCACTGTTCTGCCTTCAATTCTCTTTCCAGAAAGCCCCTCTGTCATTACTTTTCTGACCCTCTGAAGGACCCTCTACCAAGAGCTTAGAACAGGAAAGGGTTTACACAAAGATGTGCACAGTGCATTACTATTTCTAAGGTAATCTGCATTTAAATAGAGACCAAAAAACATTTAAACATTAAGTAATCAGTTTGGTCTGTTCTCTGCTGTATCTCCAACACCTAGACCAATGTCTGATATACAATGGGACTGTGATTACATCTCTGGACTTTCATTCACTCAGCAATAGAAAATTACACCAAAAATGTCCCTTATCTTCAAGATTCCATGCATCAAGTTAAGAAAGTCACCAAAAGTTAGTTTTCTCCTAGGCACTTCATACACCAGAGGTCTCCACTCTCAGAAAATACCATCACTACAAATATTACTGTAATAGTATTTATATAATGGTATATTAATATTATTATAGTATTATACACCTTACTAATAACTATATCATTATTAATTATATATGCATATTATTAGTTAAGTATAGTAGCATTGATTATTTAAAACTTCCATTGCACATCATGAAATATTGGTCCAATGACGATGAAGATTCTATAAGCCAAATATTTTATAAAGATGCAGCCTTCTATACTGTATTTTAGTACTTGATAGAGTATATACAAATGAAAAAAAATGGTGCCAGTATTGTATGTAAATTACACTTTTGTAATTTTACATGTAGGTTGTCATAACAGTGGTGTATTACTCTATAATAGTTGAAGTATCACCCTCCTCCAAGGATCCTGAAGCACCTGTAGTAAGGAATAGCTCCCTCCATACTTCTGGCTAGGTAGGTATGATGTAAGCATTACTTCTAACACACCAGGGTCACACATGAGTCAGTGGCAGGGCTGGCACTACTCAGTCATGACACTTTAGTTCACAGCTCTAACCATTAGAGTACTGCCCACATATTAATTAATTCCTTTCATCATTCATAATATTAATTTGATGCAGTTTTCTAGGTACTAAGGATTGGCTCCTTATTTCCCACTAAACTCACATTACACACATGAACATGTTTAAAAAGAAAAATTCTGGTCCCAGCACGATGGCTCATGCCTGTAAATCCCAGCACTTTGGGAATCCCAAGTGGGAGGACGGCTTGAGCCTGGGAGCTCGAGACCAGCCCAGGCAACATAGGGAGACCTTACCTCTTAAAAAAAAAAAAAAAAAATTAGCCCAGCGTGGTGGCGCACCTGTGGTCCCAGCTACTGGAAAAGCTGAGGTGACAGGATCGCTTGAGCCTGGGAAATAAAGGGTGCCACCACAGCACTCCAGCCTGAGCAACCAGAGACCTTGTCTCAAAAAAAAAAAAAAAAAGGATACAAATTTTAAATTCACAGCAAAACCTTTTTCTGTACCTGGTGATTAATCTTATTTGTTTTATAGTAACATATCTATCAGTGAGCCAAAGGCATACTAAGGAAATGACTGCAACACAGAATTTTAAAAGATCTATGCTCTTACATTATAGATGTTATTCGTATGTCTGTCTCTAACATGAGGCTTTTTTGATGCTTGCCCGCACGGCTAATATGTGTGTTTTCTGTGTCTAATTAGAAATTTCCGCTGGGTCTTAATGTTGAGTTGGTACAAGATGTTCAAGACCATGAAAAGATGAATGTAATAGTTTCCTCAAGGACTTATTTTTTTTCTCAGTTCATTTGTCCTTTTAAGTAATCTGTTTGTACCCTGACTCTTACTGAATTCACAATTATTCCTCTTGCCAAACCATGCTTCCAGACTTGACAGCATAAATTAAATTTCATGCACGCATATGCAAGCCGTGTGTACTGCCTGTTAAATGAAGTAATATAAACAAATTGAAGGCACATTTGAATGACCTTTGAATTCCGTGTTAGAGTGATTTTTACAGTTATCTACTGGGCAAAGTGTAAGAGACAACCGTTTACAGAGTGATTTTCAGTGTGCTTCTCGAAAGCCGATTTGCTCATAGAATTTAGCCTCCTAACCATGCAAGTTGCATTTTGTATTGTTTTCTCTTCTGGCTCCCCACGCTCTTGAAATAGTTCTGACGCCCCCACCGGCGACCGTCTGGAAGGGGCTGATCCACCCCCAGCTCCTTCTGCTGTAGCTGTGCACCGGACGGCTGCGGCCACCCGAGCAGAGCCGGCGCCCGGCCGAGGCAGCGGCTGCGTGACTGGCTGCATTTCTCAGCCCTTACGCTGTGGTTATTCAAACTGATCTCATCGCCGGTCGTCACGACACGCGCGTTCCCTCGCCTGCACGCGGCGTGGCGTGAGAGGGGCTCTGACAGCCGGCTCGCCCACCTCTGATCCTTCGAGGCCCACGATGAAGCCCACCCTACTTGCAATAATGGCCCCTTTCTCTTTCTTCAAAAGACGGCTGCCAGACGTCAACAAAGAATCTAACCTACACAGCGCCAGCCCTCGCTCCTTTCAGCCTCAGCGAGCCCTGCCCCTCACTGCCCGCCGGCGCACCTCTGGAGGCGACGCCGGGTCGCTCGGGTCAGCAGCCCGGCAATGAAAGTCGCCCCCCGCGCGCCCCGGGCGTCAGTGCACGCCGGGCTCCCGGCTCCAGGCAGGCGGGGTGAGGCAGCTTCGCGAAGGTCACTCGCTGGGGACCTCTTCCCAGCTCTCCTAGCCCTGGCTGGGCCGCCCCCGCCCCTGCCTGCGAAATCCAGGCAGTGTGGAAGGCCACCTTGCTGCTTTCGCAGCCGGGCCGGGGTCGCCAGACGGAGCGGGCAGAGAGCAGGCGCCAAGGAGGCCGAGAGGGGCCCAGGGGCCATGCCGACTCCTCGCCCGCTGTCCCCTTCTCCCACGTTTCGCAGCCTGAGGTGTTTGCTGTATATCGGAGACGGACACTTCTCGGCGTTAAAATGAGGGCATCACCTGCTCAGGCTAACGTTGGTAGAGGGCGTCGGGGGCTGGGCTGAATCTGGGATTCCTCGCCGGATTACGCAGCGAGGTCGGCACGCGAGGCAGGCTTCGGGGCACCAGGAAGCCCGAGCGTGCAGGAAAGCGGCGGAAGCAATCGGCGGGGGCGGGGCCGGCGGGTTGCAGGCACGCAGGCGGCGCGGCCGCTTGGGGTTGCGTGACCTGCCGGGCTGCGGTCGCACGCACTTCGTGCTCCCCGCGGCCGTTGCCGGGCTGGAGGCGCAGGTGCTGGAGGGCGGCGCCCGGCTTCTACTTTCACAACACCGGCGGGGAGGGCAGTCACGCTATATTTCTGGAACGCGGAGTGAGTTCACCGGTGGAGGACACAGCGTCCCCTTGTTATCAGAACGTGGATAACATTCAGTAATAAAACGCTCTCGGACAGGATGTATTAAACGAATTGGGAGCCAGAGCTGCTCTTTCCATAAGCAATAAAGCTAGGGAAACTTCCCAAGGAAAGCTTTAAACTGGGATGCATGGCGTACAAGTGTGGTTCGTGTGACATGCTTACAGAGAACGGAAGCAGAGCAAAGACGGTGGCTTTGGGACGAAATTTCTGTCCACTCTGCTCAAAGACTAATTACAGAGTAGTGATTTGGGGCATGCTCTCATTCCTCCCAGAAGCTTTCTTTGCAGCGTTTTATTTTAAAATCAGACATGACTGATCTTCCTGGCATACTAAGTTGAGAGACCTCATTTATATGGTGACTCAAAAGCCCCAAGGACTTTTTAAAAAGGTGCCACGTTTTAAGGAGCCAGAATCTAAGTTCTTTCTCAAGATCATATGAGCAAAAAGTGTTTTTCCCGTACAGATACCTATTTACATAATTCAAATGTTTGTAGATTTGCAGATAAATCAAGTTTAGAGGGCAAAACAAAAAATGTTAACACCATGACAATTTAACACAAAAGCACCCAGTCAACTGAAAGCTTGGGAAACTCCATGTTAGTTTATTTTCTATGTAACATTAAAGGAAAGAGATTCTCTAGGGGTTAGAATAGACAATAAACTCCTAAGCAGCTTTCTCAAAAATACATATTCTCATCTCAACTTTACCACCTGTGGGAAAAGAAAGCAAGATTCACTGTTTAATTTTAAAATGTTCTCCCAGCTGACTCTGATTGTCACTTAAGGATATGTGCGATTTTTTTTTTTTTTTTTTTTCTAATCTGCCCAGCACACTTAACTTCCTTCTGGGACAGAACTGCCTATCCTTCCTACCTGGATTCTGCATCTGCCTTTACTCTTCTAGAATGTAGTTAGAAAGGGAGGTGTCATTGTGTGTGGCCTTGCCTACTTGGTCCCCACAGTTGGTTTAGAGGCATATACCTGACTCAAGCTGAGCCTATTATGAACAGTACCTGACTCCTCATGGCCCCAGTAATTTGGTTAAAGAGATTGTATATCATTCAAGGTGTGCCAAAGAAAGTCATTTCCTGGCATTTTTTTAACTGGAGGGTGGGAATACAAGCCTTCTCTCCAGTTCCTTTTGGTGACAAAATTGGACCATCAGCCACCACTGCTCTGTCATGTCCGGAGAATACCAACAATAAAAGAGAATGTAACCAACTTTCATTAAGTGGTAGATACAAAGGGCTGAGCCTTTTTATGGTTTTCTTGAATTCCACAATCCATATCTGAAGTTCTCAAAGTAGTAGTGGTTCCTGCTTTCCTGAAACTTGTTTACCTCTTCTAATTCTATGAGAAGAGATATATAGTTATAGAAATAACAAATTGTACATTTAGAATGCTATTTAAAATACTGTGGGGTTTTGTTTTGTTTTGTTTTTTAGTATTTATAACACTATTTTTAACTTGCTTTTTTCCCAGAACAATCTATTGGGACATTCTACTACATCAGCAAAGAACCACATCTTCATTTCTAACAGCTTCACACTCTTGTTTGAGTAAATCAATGTATTTCTCATTTTAGTATTTCCTATTTTTAAACATTATAAGACTGTGGTGAACACTGAGTATATACACTCGTAAGAAATAATTTTCTTAAAGCTTCCAGCAAACATCTCTTGGAATGGAACTTCTGGTCATAATTGGATCATAGACCCATTCCTGATTTAATCAATGGTAAAGGGGAAGGGACTAAGAGAACAGATCGAATCTGAACTCACTTCTGGACTTGGGCTGATTCATGTGTGCTTGGGGATAAGACAGAAGGGGGCAGTACAGAGGCCTGAACTGAACAAAAGGAAGAAGGAGGATCATGTGTCACCTGTAATAGTTTTGAACATTTTATAAAGGGTTTAAAACATCATAAATGTTCTAGTTTTTCACCCTAAGAGCAGTGTTTAAGATGGCTGATTGCTCTACATCATTGCAAACCAGGGCTACTATAATTATTTGAATATTTTTCATGTGTTTGATAGAGCTCATAAAATCTTGATATTTGATATCAGTAGTTCCTAAGAAAATATCTTTAGGATGATTCGGAACTCCTTATTTAACAGCATTAAAAACACTATTATTGGAGGTAGAACAAAGTGACAGAAAAATTTTTATACTTTGTTTCCTGCAAATTCAGTGGCTACCTAAAATAATAGGTATAGAAACATGAACTTCATCTTTACAAAGGAAGAATGAAATCACTTTTGCCAATCACTTATCAAAACAAATGGGAGTTGGATTCTTAGACTCTTCATGAGAATCCTATGAAGATTTCAGAAACAAAGAAGCAATAATTTCACTAAGCAAGCAAATAATAAACTACAAAAGTTGTTTTTAAATACATAAGGCAGTTATCAATTCTCAGTCACCATTTATTGGATACTGAGTTTATAAAAGGAATTTGATGAATATACATTATAAAATGGTCTCTTTAAGTACCATGTTTTTGAGCATCAAATTCATTACAAGAGTGTTAAGTTAGTGCCATTAGAACTTTATTCTTTTTTTTTTTCTTTTTAATTGAGATGAATTCTCGTTCTGTTGCCCAGGCTGGAGTGCCGTAGTGGGATCTCGGCCCATTGCCAACCTCTGCTGCCTGGGTTCAAGTGATTCTCGTGCCTCAGCCTCCAGAGTAGGTGGGATTACAGGTGCCTGCCACCATGCTTGGCTAATTTTTTGTATTTTTAGTAAAGACGAGGTTTTACCATGTTGGCCAGGCTGTTTTCGAACTCCTGACCTCAGGTGATCTGCTTATCTTGACCTCCCAAAGTACTGGGATTACAGGAATGAGCCACAGTGCCTGGCCTATTCTTTTTGTTTTCAAAAACATATTCATGTAATAAATATTAAGTTGTATTTGGCACATAGTACAGTTTTGGATAAAAAGCTCTTATCAGTAGTGAACTTGCCACAGGAAACACATTTACAATAATCGAAGCTTTTGCTGTAGTACTTGACTTACTGTTTATATTTAAGGATATTTATCATTTAAAGGCCTGACTTGACTCATTGGAAATTTTGTTCAATAATCATATTCTCAGGGCTAAAAAGAATAAAAAGAATTCAGCACACAATTTATTCCTGCACAGATGACAAAGCATTTTACTGCTAAAGAGAAATGCTATTTAAACATTGTGACATTTATTTTATTAGGTACTCAAGTTTACACTGTACATGTGATGGATTTAAAAGATACAGAGCTTAAACCCACAAATAGTATTTTGTGGTCTAAGCCACCTCCAGACTAGAGTTATTTGTGGTTCAAAATATGCAAAGTAGCTTTTTAAGGCAGTTTAAAACTTTCAATGTTAATAATGTTGATAACAGTTTTAACAAACATAAAACATTATTAAGAAAGAAAATTCAATCCACATCTCGGTAGGAACAAAATGTGTTGGGGTAAGTAAAACAAAGCCAAGTGGTTCCTTGTAGCTGACCATCTTTGAAAACTGGAAGCGACGTCAGAAAAGTCATGAACACAGTAAGTATAAGACAAAGTTAGGTTTACAGAATTAAATACTTTTTGGATATTCACGTTGCGAATCCACTATAGGCTGATGGCCCCCGGGTACTGGCTGGCTGGTAGAGTTAACTGTATGTGAGGCCCAAGAGCTTCCTCTTATACTCATATTCAGTTCAAGTACACTTCTGTGCTCACATGTTAGGCCATGCCCTCAGCCATTTCCATTTTTTGTGTCAAAATAAACAAAAGTAGGATCTGACTTACATTTGTAAGGGTTCTCCAACTGGATGAGACATTGTGTATGAAGTGCTTGGCAAATAGAAAGAGCCCAATAAATATTAGCTTTTCAAAATTGTTAGGTTTTTTTGTTTTCTGTACTTGCAGTGGATGGAACCCAGAAATAGCAGTGAAAGCTGTGGTTGCTTCCAACCTGGGAGGCCTCTTTATAACTATTTTATTCCCATTTTTGAGCGGACAGAGTTGTACTGTGTTCTGCTGTGCAGGATGAAAATAAAGTTGGAGCTAACTGTAATTTTGCCATGCTCCCTTTGTACTGTTTTAAACTCACTTTAACATTAGCAATCTTGGATAGACTTCCTACATTTTTTATCAGAATTGCAGTAAACATACCTCTTCTACATGCTTTTCATGAAGGGAAGAGGAAAGAAAGGAAGGAGCATAAACTACTTTTCAAACTGTATAAGAAGACAGCTCCCTGCTGGATACATATTTTATGTAAATTCACAACAGTAACAAAAGCGCAGACACTGGATCTTCATAATCC
Organism: Cebus imitator; assembly: GCF_001604975.1. Classification (NCBI taxonomy): domain Eukaryota; kingdom Metazoa; phylum Chordata; class Mammalia; order Primates; family Cebidae; genus Cebus; species Cebus imitator. The sequence continues at coordinate 3,023,994 of NW_016107585.1, read as the reverse complement.
AAAACAAAGTTCTGCAGACCATGTAGAAAGCCCTAGGTTAGTCTCTTTACACAGTCTCTATTCCAAAAACTAGAGAGCATTTCCTTTCCCGGGGGTCACTGACATACGGGGTGGGGGGGGAATAAAGGATCATAAAAATAAGTTAAAAGCAACTTAATTTGGCTATTACTGGATAATTTTTAAAAGTCACAGTAAAAAGTGAAAATTAGCTCAATTAAAAATTAACAGGATAACCCAAAACTTTATTCAATATGCCCAATGATGGAATTATTTTAAATTGTACTTCAGTTCTAGTATGGACAGTAATGGGGCAGGAAGAAGGATTAGGGAGGGCAAGTGAGAAACCTGAAGAAAGACCAAGACAAAACACCAACACAGGGCACAGGATTTGTGGCTTTTTTTTTTTTTTTAACCTATTTTGTAACATCCTGTCACAATACTTCCTTTGCACTATGTTCTTTCAGGAATAACACCTTTTAAAAAATGTTATTCTTCATAATTTAACTCTTATCCCTTGAATTTCTTACTGGGGTCTACTGCTTTCCAACTTTCCTTTTTCTTTGTTTTCTTTTTTTAAGAGACAGGGTCTGGCTCTGTCACCTCGGCTGGAGTGCAGTGGCCAGATCATAGCTCACTGTAGCCTCAAATTTCTGGGCTCAAGTGATCCTCTAGCCTAGGCCTTTCTAAGACTACGGGTGTGTGTTACCACACCAGACTTATTTTTTTTTATAGTGACTGAGTCTCACTATGTTGCCCAGGCTGGTCTCAAACTCCTGGCTTCAAGGATCCTCCTGCCTCGGCCTCCCAAAGCTCTGGGATTATAGGCATGAATCACCATGCCCAGCCCAACTTTCCAGGATAATGAAAATATTCTGTATCTATGCTATATCACACAGTACTTACATGACCACTGAGCACTTAAAATCAATATAGCAATGAAATTTTTAAACTTACTTAATTTTAACGAAATTAGTTACATGAGGCCACCTTACTGGACAGTGCAGGTCTAAGGGAAATTTACAATGGAAAGGAAATTGGTCTCAAAGACAATATGTAGACAAATAAACACAGATGAAATTAAACCACAGAGTGAACTTCAGCTTTTGAGCTGGATTTTCTCCCATCCTTAAAGTGTTGCCTTTCCTTGTCATATACACAAAGTACTCAATAAATAGTATTACTGCTGATAGTAATACTACTAGCAAAAGTAGCCTCAGAACAGAGTGATCTTGCATTAGTTGTGCAAATTCCTGTCCCAGATAGGTATCGGTTTTGGTGTCCTATATCCAAACTTCCATTATTACAAAATGAGAGCAGTCCTACCTTCACTGTCCCTCAGATAAATATGATGAGGATGAATAGCTCTGAGTTCTTTCTGCTTCTCATAAGCATTTTGTAGGTGAACACTTGGTTGACTGTCCTCTAGGCCCCTTAATCCTTTTCTTCCTTCAGTTATTGCTTATTTTTTTCCCAGATAAGTAATCCTCTTTGAGGGAGTGGAAACAGAAAATCAAGGGTAGGCATTGGGGCAAAAATATCACTCAGGTCAAGTGTACAAGATAGGCCTGTCTCCTAGACTTTTTAGTGCCGAGGAACAAGGCACTAAAGTGTTCAATACTTCATGGTGTCATTAATAGCTATCAATAATCAGTTTAACTGGTGTACCAGTACTGTTCTTGATCATTTAATCACTTCTCTAGGTTCAATTAATTTTCTTTGTATTTACCTGATCTTATTTTATCAATACTAAACCAGTCTTTGTCTGCTCTTTGTCTGCTAGACAGCCATTAGCATTTTCTTTGGTTCTTGAAAGAGCTGTACTTGGACCTTATATAATCCTCAGAAAGGCAAGATCTGAACTACGAACGAGTCACCTGCTGATTATACCAATGGCTGCTCCTGCCTTCATCAGTCACAGAGTATCACCCTATCTCAGTAAGCTGCTCTGCTTGTCGCGTAGTAGATCGATAAATACTTGTTTTATGAATGAATGCATGAATAAAGGGAAGTTAGTCACGTGTAAGGGTGAGCAGCCTGCAATAAATAAAGTGTAGACTAGGAGGTCTCAAAATACTTTTTGAACTAAGCCCTGACTCTTCACTACTTTGGACTAGAATGGAAATGTCACCAAAGCCTTCCCAATTAATTTGCCCTCGCTGCAACGACTGAGACCAGAACTTCCCATGACCTCTACAGGCACCTCCACAGGCATCTCTTTTTCCTCCGCTCAAGAACAGTAACTGCTCACTGCTGTGTCGGCCACACAGGCCCAGAGCCTGGGGTGAGAGGTAGGGCTGTAGGCCCCCGACTCCTGGCAGTGCCTCTCTCCATCCCCCCCACCCGCGCGAGGCTGGGACGGCTCCCTCCATGCCAGCAGCCGTTATCAAGCCCCCTCACCCGCCTCATCCCTCGATCCCCTTCTCTCCCTCCCTCTCACAACACTCCGCCTAAGATTAGCCCAGCTTTCCCAGCCCCAGCCTTCCTAGCCCCGCCACCAGTTTTCCCACTTCCGCCCGGTGCGTGAGGCCCTGGGCGGTGCACGGAAGCGTTGACGACTGGCGTGGGCCGTGACGTCACCGCGCCCTGACGTCAAGCCGACGGGTGGCACCGTCGTCCGGGAGATCGGGAAAGCCATTTCACACCCGTTGTAGTCAAAGTCGAGGTGAGAGACGATGGTTTTCCTCAGCCTGTGATGACACAGTCTGCCGAAATGCAGTTCCCGAGTGGAGGCGTGCTCGCACCCGGGAGACGGCCAGAAAGCTGAGCCGCGGCGCCCCAGCGAGGGCGCGAGGCGTTGGGCCTGGACTCCGTCGCCACGCTCCTCTGCGGCCCCTTCTTGGCCTCCGCCAGCCCGCGGGGCCAAGGCTCGGTCCCCCTTCCTCCTAGTCCCGGGGAACGCGCGGCTCTGCCTCCTAACCCCCGCACTCTCCTCCTCACGGCAGCTCCAGGGTAACGGGGTTAGAAAGGGACAAATTTGAAGGCCGTTACAGCAGTTTTGTCTGGCCTTACGGTTGGTTTCTGTGTGGAAGATCCCGCCGCTTCAGGGAAGTCTTAGGACGTGAACTCCCGTCTTCTGCCCCTGACCTGCTCGTTGGGGGTGATTCACCCCAAGGGAATGGTTCTTTACGTAAGGCTTGAAAGCTGAACGTCAGTTAATGGCCTAACGTGACACTAGTGTGAGAAAGGGAATTGGAAATGAACAAGGACGTGTCTGCATTTTTAAAAATGTCTTTTCAGTAATCTTGTTAGAAAGCAGGTTCACAAACACGCACATAGCCGCAGCTACATCACTGCACTTCTTACCAAAGGGCAGTCCACACACATGTAATGAGAAAGAATTAAAGGGACTTGTTTGATGACACACTCAAAACTAAGACTAAATTTAAAAATCACGAATTTTCCTTGTTGCCAGAATTTTCCCTGTTGCCTTCTTTTTCTTGAGAAACTTAGTGTTTGTGAATGCTTCCTCTATTTAATATGTATGCAAATCTTTTTAAAGACCGAGGAAGGCTTTTCTTGAGGGGCTGGAAGCCATTTCTTTTAAAATGTAAACATCAAAGAAGATAGGGCCCCAATCTCCTTGTCACTTTGGAAGTTTAACCTAGATGCATTATTCCTAATTGTAAACACCTGCTTTGTTACAGAGCTATGCATTGGGAGGAAAACCGTTAGCTAACACAGGTGGTTACCCCAATTACCACGTGAATTAAAGAGGAAATATAAAAGAATGTATAGAACACTATATTAAGCCCTCTTATATGAGGACTAGTTACCAATTTTCTTGAGAATGTGTGTGTGTAATGGATTGTGTTTCCTTGACTGTATAAAGAAAAGTGGGATTTCCTTCTTTGTAACCTCATTAGTAGATTAGCTATGATGTTCATCAAAGTCTAGTTGAATGCCTCATTACTAATAAAATTGTCTTTCTGCATTGTGGAGCATTTTCTGGGTTGGCAGGATATTTTGTTTTTAATTTTCCCCCAATAATCAGAACCTACCAGTTCCTCACCTTCTTATGGTGAGGCCATCAAGTTGGAATAGATTCACACACAATGTAGACGCTAAACAAAAACTGTTCTGCTGGTGCTTTGTTTATATTGTCATTTAGATCTGCGCTCTCAGATAATTTTACGGGTGAAACATTAAAAGGATGTTTACCTGGTAATTTTTTGGAAAACTCTACTCCCAATAGAGTTGAAGTTACTGTTTTATTTTACTGATGACAGTTCCACCGTTAAATGACAGAAATGAGAATAATGAGCCTTCTGGGCTCTTGCCACATGATTATGATGATCTGCTAAACATAAGATTACGTTTGAGCCTATGTTGGCATGGTTAATGGTACCTCTGTTGCAGACCTCAGTTAACTTTACCACACATGTCATATTATGTTTTATGTGGGGAGACATAAAGCTCATTAGTTTTTGGTTTTGAACAGCAACTCACTGAAATGAGTCTCGGTGCTAACGCAGGGGACGAGGAATCTCCTCTTCTACCAGTGGTTGCACCATTTTCAAAAATAATGCCACGATAGGACTTTTTGTCAACTACAGTTTTCCTGCTACCTTGCTGTATGGCTGGGGTTGCTCTCTCTGATAAAGTACTTGGCTTCTCCAGTCTCTCTTGTCAAAATCTTGCCCTGACTAAATGTAAAAAACCTCAGGAAGCCTTCACTAACTCCCAACTCCCATCTGAAACATAAGATATTTTTCTTTCTTGATCGTCGTAGTCATGTGGCAAGAGACTGCTCTTGTCCTTAACTCATGGTCCTCAAACCTTTTTCCCTGCTATGGAATTGTGCCTGCATTACCTGACTTCACTGCCATTGCCTTCCCCCTTCCCCTGACTCCTTAGATATGTATAAACAGCCTTCACTCATGAAACTAGACTGTTTCCATATTTGGGAAGGATTAAAAAAAGGAACCCAAAATGCTCCTCCATTTATCCTTTGTGGCTTTATGAAAGTAGTGACTGACTTTTACATTGAGTGGTTTTTATTAGAAAAAGAAAATCTGTTAAAAGTAAAACATCTGCATAAAATTAAGTAAATGTCCATCTTAGATAAAATTGGCACTTGGCTTCTTCTGTTTTGACCACTTTTCTATTCAGTGCCTGCATATCATATTTAATCTGGTAACTCTAAATGTTCTTTTTCTGTGCTTCATTATTTAATCCAGCATTCATGCCACAATTGCTTTTTTCATCTGCTGAACTAAAATACTATGTTTTATACTTTTTCTAGTGGCATTTCAGAAAAATTGGTTTTAAAAATATCCCGAAATAAATATGTATTTAAAATTTTAGTTATTATGTATTTGAAAAATAGTAGTAAATCACAACAAAAATTACTATTAAACTTTAAAGTTCTGACAAAAGAGAAAATATTTCTAACTTAGCAGTCTCTATAGTTCTCTCCCGTTTTATTGGCCCAATAACTAATGGAGAAAACCCTAATTGTACCTTCTAACATTGAGCTGATGAAATAAGCATCTATTGAAACAGTTATCACCATTCATCCCCAAATACTTCTAAGAATTTATAAAGCATCTGAATTTGAATGTTCTCTACATTATTTCTGTTCTGACTGTTGTCATCAATGTTCTTAGATTTTTTTTTTTTTTTTTCTTCAAAGCTCGCTCACTGTATTTGGGGAAATTATGGATCGTCATACTCCCATGCATGCTTTGCCTGAAGAAATCCAGAAGGTATGATATATTGTGTTGCTACAGCCTAACAGTGGGAGCATTTAGCAGTTAGATAATTCTAAAACCTAGAGGAGTTAATTCATTAATTTTGGTCATAGGATCTGAATGAATTGGTGGAATGGGAGAGGTAATAATTATAATCATAGTGAGCAGAATTGTAGAATTCAATTCTGTACAAAGAATTTTGCTGATATGGAAGAAGACGTATATCTAATTCCAGTACAATATTTGACCAGGTGGTTGTGAAGCCCTAGTGAAAAGAAGGGCCATGTGTAAGTTTTTATGGTGCTAGATTTCTAAGCCTCTATTATAGTTTCACCTACGTTACACACATGTCAGAAATGTTCATGTGTGTAAGTTTTTAGGGTTCTGAATTTCTAAGCCTCTATTACAATTTCACCTGCATTAATTCTCAGTACTTACTCTTTGCCAAGCACTGTTTTAAACCTGTTTTATGCAGTTGACCATTGAACAACATGGGATTAAATTGTGTGGGTCCACTTATATGTGGGTTTTAAAAATAAATATATTGGAAAATATTTTGAAGTTCTGCAGTGGTTTGAAAAAACTCACAGACGAACTAAGTAGCCTGGAAATGTTGAAAAAATTAAGGAAAAGGCATGTCATGAATGTATAAAATGTATGTAGATACTAGTCTATCATTTATTACCATAAAATATGCATAAATCTATTACAAAGAGTTAAAATTTATCAAAACTTATGCACACAGACACTTAACAGTCACCATGGTGCTATTTGCAGTCAAGATATGTAAATAAACACAATGATGCAGTATTAAATTGTAACTACATAAAATTAACTATAGTATATACTAATGTAATAATTTTGTAGCCACCTCCTGTTGTTTTCGCAGTGAACTCAAGTGTTGTGATTATCTGCTTAAAACACTGTTTGACAATCATAGCCATGTGAGCAGTTCCTCCCTTCAGGAAAAAGTGATCTTGAAGTCCTCATGTATTTTTTATCATGTTTAGTGCAATTTCATAAGCCTTGGATAACACCAGAGGACACATTTAGCATGGCACTACTGATGCTGGAAGTACTTTCAAGAAGCAGAGAAAAGTCATGACATTAAAAAGAAAAAGTTGAATTGCTTGCTATGTGTATATGTGTGTGTGTGTGTGTGTGTGTGTGTGTGTGTGTATATATATAAATATATATATGGAGGGGGAAATTGTGATGTTGTAGCTACAGATATGCCAACAGGTGCAAAAGTCTTGTACTTCTTGTAAAATCTCTTACAATGAAAATATAGCTTTTATGTGAGTATAGAATTGCTATAAGAAAGACATACCTATAGACTAATATGATTCAAGGAAAAGCAAAATCATTCCACAGAGTGAGCAGAGAGTGATGAAAAGTCTGGGTTGTTAGTGTTTGGAGGCAATGTGGAGGCTGGAAATGGAGTAGGAAATCTAGGATACAGCCAGGTGTTGGAGGATCTTAGATGCTGTCAGAAGGAGTTTGGATTTTAAGCCACAGAGAGAGAGGGAAAAAAAAGCAAAATCATTATATGGAAACTTAAAAAAAGAAAAGATGAAAGATCTAAAGCTGGATAGTTTAATGCCAGCAAAGGATGGTTTGATAATTTTTGAAAGAGGCTTGGCTTAAAAATGAAGTCAAGATAACAGGAGAAGGCTCTTTTGCTGACCAAGAGGCAGCAGACAAGAAGCAGCAGACAAGTTGTCACTGGAGAATAAAGGGGGTTTTGGTTTCTTTTTTTATTTTTATTTTTTGTTTGTTTTTGCAGTAAAGAAAGTTTAATTGATATGAGGCCACTCTGGCATGTGACAGATGGAGTTATTACTGAAATCAATCTCTGACAATTTGCAGGGTAGGGATTTTCAAGGATAGTTTGGCAGACAGGGGGCTAGGACATGGGAGCTGCTGATTGATTGGGGATGGAGTAATAGGGGTGTAGAAAATGGTCCCCGTGTGAAACGGAGTCCAGGTGGGACATCAGTCATCAGAAATGAGAAAGCCTGAAAAAACGCCTCAAAAGGCCAATTGTAGGTTCTATGATAGTGATGTTAATTACCTGAGTAATTAGGGAAGCTGCAATCCACTGGAATAATGGCTCATAGTCATTTACACCTACATCTTAGGAGAATTCAGACCCCTCTCATCCTCCTAACGTGCTGGCTTTTATTAGTTTTACAAAAACGATTTAGTTTGTTCTCATGCTGCTAATAAAAACATACCTGAGACTGGGTAATTTATAAAGGAAAGAGGTTTAATTGATTCACAGTTCCACATGGCTGGGGAGGCCTCATAATCATGGCAGAAGAGCAAGGAACATCTTACATGAAAGCTTGTGCAGGGGAATTCCCCTTTATAAAACCATCAGATTTCATGAGACTTATTCACTATCATGAGAACAGCATGATAAAATATATGTAGATACTAGTCTATTTTATCATTTACCATGATTCAGTTACCTCCCACTGGGTCCCGCCCATGATGTGGGAATTGTGGGAACTACAGCTCAAGATGAGATTTGGGTGGGGGCACAGCCAAACCATATCAAATGACCAAGGGCAGTTTGGAGGTTAAAGGCAAGACTGAGTTGGTTAGGTCAGAATTTTCTCACTGTTACAGTTTTTGCAAAGGCAGTTTCAGTCACCCTCCTTTGGGTTTCATCATACTTTATTCTTAATCGGTGGGCTATGGAGATGGAAAAAGGTTGACAGCCACTCTAACTTCTTCCTGCTCATAGGGGCAGAGTTGGGCTGGGAGTTGCCCTCAGGATAAGAAGAGTGAAACCGTCTTGTAATTGTTGATATGTATTCATGTGTACCAGATTGAGGTTCCAAGGTCTGCATAACAAAACATTGGTGCTCTTAATCCACAGATTTCATATAGCACTGAAGTGAACAGGTGGATGATAAGACAAATAACCCCAACATAAGGAGGGAAAGTCTTCACTTCAGAAATCCCTGTAGAACTGATCTGAAGCCTTAAGGGATGCAGTTGAATGACCCCAAGAATCAATCAATCAGATATGGGGTCATTAGCAGAGACACAAACACAGTGGACAAGGCTGGAATCTAATAACAGTTGTACTGCAAGTTTTCCTGAAACAATTTTTCTTTCTCTAGTTCCCCATTTCTACCAAACACAAATCATAGTAGGACCAATTTATTTGCAGAATAAGTTCCAGTCCCATTATATTTGGTGTGATTATTTGCATAAAATACAGCAAGAATAGTTATTTGCCACATAGGTTTCTTTAAAAAAAAATTGGCTTTGCTGGAATTTATTTCATAAGGAGTCCCAGATTAGACCTTTTAACAGTCTCTAGCTCAGCCAGGGATTCATCTGTGCCTGCAGCCACCTGTATGAATTGGGTGAATTTCTGTTTTCTTGAGAACCCACTATAACTCGTGGTTCCTTGTCTGTCAGAAAGTGACACACTTTACTTACTACAGGTTAAGAGCCCTGGAAAGGACAAAGTATGAGACCAGTATTTCCAAGGGGCTGTTATCAGCTCTATAAGTCAATCTCAGTTGCTCAAAGCAGCCTGAAACCATGCCATTTCCAGTCACATAATCAGTGCCTCCAATTGTATCCTGTTGCAAACAAAACAAAACAAAAAAAACAAAAAAACAGATTTTTTTTTTTTAATATTATTGCCATAAGCTAAGAATACTTAACAATTAGTTTCAAAATTCTGGAGAAATCAAGTAGATAGAAATATGCTCCAAAGTTTGCTGATTAGAAATATGCTTCACTCAATTGTTAAAAGCTATAAACAGCTCAAAAGAAAAGTTGATTTTTTGACCCTGAAAAACAAAAAGGATCAGAAACATTTAAAGTAAATAGTCATAGAAAGATTATTTCATTATTCTCTTAGTTCATCTCATACAGTTAATTCCTGTTCTGTTTGATCAGCTGTTCCTGAGAGTCCTAGAAGTGTTTCTTTATATATTAATGGCACAATCTTTAAAGATATCAGAAATCTGCATTCAAGAGCACCTGTCAGAGTCCCATAACTGATTATAAAATCACCCTTTGAAATTAATTGAAGTAAAAATAATTGTGAATGGGCCGGGCGCGGTGGCTCACGCCTGTAATCCCAGCACTTTGGGAGGCCAAGGCGGGTGGATCACGAGGTCAAGAGATCGAGACCATCCTGGTCAACACGGTGAAACCCAGTCTCTACTAAAACTGCAAAAAATTAGCTGGGCATGGTGGCACGTGCCTGTAATCCCAGCTACTCAGGAGGCTGAGGCAGGAGAATTGCCTGAACCCAGGAGGCGGAGGTTGCGGTGAGCCGAGATCGCGCCATTGCACTCCAGCCTGGGTAACAAGAGCAAAACTCCGTCTCAAAAAAAAAAAAAATAATAATAATAATAATAATAATCGTGAATAACAAGAGGCTTAGACCAGCTGTGATTTAAGACTCAATTAACAAGGAAATTGGGTTATTTTTGTGGTATGCAATTTAATATAACAATTATTATTACTGATAACATATACTAAATAATATTGGAGTTACAGGAATCTTGCACAATTCTGGAATACATACTAACAACACATTCATATAAATAAAAGCCAAAGAAAGCCAAATACCAATTCATACTTGACAGTGCTCACTCTGTGATTTCAGCATGCCAAATAAGCCAGATGTCTCATTTAGACTTCAGGGGACCTAACATTTAAATAATTAATGAAGCCTAAAGGACTGAATTTAGAACTCGAGATTTTGATTTTGGAAGGTTTGTCAAATATCAAAGGTTTAGAACACTTACTGAGACCTTGGTACCACCTCTGTTTCTCCTAAGGAATGCCGGGTTGTCAGAAATTACATTAGGTTCTCTCATGTAGACATTGAGGATGGCAAAAAGAAGTAAATGGAGAAACAATCCAGCCAACCAAGAAGAAAAAAATCATTTTTCTCAAAAAAACAAGATCCAAGAAGAGAAAAAGCATAAAATATATGTATAGTGTGGATTATCAACTTTTAATTAATCCAACTTTTAACCATAGAGCTTTGTTAAATCCTTTTAAATCTTTTATTACTACACTCTGACAAACAGCCTCTAGCTTTGAAACTTTTTTCCCCTCAATGTCTTCTCCTAAGTGAAGCCAGTAAGTCTGTAACTAAGCTTGTGACTTATCCATGGATGCATGTGGTATCTCCAAAGAGATGGCAAGCATTTTTACAGTATCTAGAGTAGCCCCTGAGGTAGCTCAGAGAAAAGAAAATTCAAGACAGGAAATCAGAAGCTGTCTATGGAGAAGAAAAGAATAAAAAAATGGCAAAAGTACCACAAGTATCCAAACAGAAAGGACTCATTCTCAAAGCCAGCTATTGAACCCAGACTGCTGCTGTAAAAGGGTAAAACCTTAGCTACTGAGCTATAGCATAGGGCAGCTGCCACTGCTCTTCCCAGAAGGAGTCTGGGACACTCATTTTCAAGCTTGCAAAGGATTATAACTGCTCAAGAGAATTTCTTGAAGCTACTTATGACATTATTCATCCTTTCTAAAAACTTTTTTTTTCAATTGTGGAGAATAAAAGATTTCTAAAATTCCTTTAAAAAGTCGTATACTTAGTTTCAATAGTGACATAATCTGAGTCTTTTAAAAGCCCAGATGTTAATGTTCCAGGATTTTATCATATAAGGAAGAGATACTCTTAGGGAATAGAGGAGACATTTCCATGGTCCCCAAGAATTCAGAATGGAGAGCTCAGAAATGGGCTTAAGATAACAAAAGATGATGAAAGCCCAGTAGAAATGGGATCTTTAAAGACAAAACTCACCCAAAGGCTTGACACATTGGGGATGAAGAATGTCCTGACTCATCTCAGATACCTGGTCCTCTCAGACTGGCTGCCTGACATGAACCCCAAAATTCCTGCCTTTTGGATGGTGGAGACTGAGAGTGTCCCTCTACATGGTCATAAAGTCAAACTCCCAAGGACAAAACAAGATGAGAGGGAAACCTCATCCAGTTTTTGTTTCAGGGACCCACAGCAAAGTTCGTAACTGACCAGCCTACAGGGCCAGCTTGAGCAGTGGGCTTGTAGGGATCCTAGGCCCTTATTCTGTCCTATGGTGCACCTCTCCATGACAGAAGACACATAAAGATAAAAACTGAGAGGAAAGGAGTCAAACAATATGAATATTCATAGCACAAAGTACACCAGATTTGCTGTAACCTCAGACTATCACACAAATCCTTTTCCCCATTAATCAGACCTTGCAAAGGAGACAGTGATTTTTACCATTGACTCAAAACAGTTTGCCCAGAGGGAGGCCAGCAAGTTCTTACCCTTTTGCCAGTATGCCAGGTTTCCAGGGTTGTGGAATCATAGTCAAAAGCCTCTCAGTTTTGCAAGATGTAGTCACGCTACATGGGGGAACCAAAATGACATTTTTTATTCCAGACAGAGGAAAATACACATGACAAAACACAGACACCAGTCACCTCACTTAGCCTCCAAGTATTGACCTGGCAAGGCTTAAACTTGCCTCTGTTGGCCCGTGTTGTTTTTGATCTACTCAAAGTGAGGTGGGATGGTTTCCAAACTGGAGTTTCAACGGGTGATCTCTGAGCAACTTGGAAGAGTGGATAGTCACCCTGAGTTAGACCTGTGGAACTTTCTTCATGGCTCACAGAATGTGACCAACCAGACAAACTAGTAGAGCCTCCTGGACTTTCATCAGCAATTTATTTAGGGAATTCTCTCCATATGTACAAATACACACAATGAGATAAAGACAAACAAAATGGCCTTCCAAACCAAGATTCCTAACCAAAAATTTCCAGGAGTAATTCTTCCAGACTTACCTCTTATTCTCTAACTGAGGAGAAATCTTTTCAAACCCAGATTCTTCCTGCTATTTTGAGAGAGCCAGCTAATAGCTGCAAAGGAGCCAAACCGACAGGATTGAAGGAGCAGAGCCAAGAACTCCCATGGAGCCAAACCAATTGGGAGAAGGAATAAGGTGTTGGCCATGTTTAGAATATTCATGAGACCAGTTTAAAGATGTCTTTCTAGGAAGGATGTCTTTCTCCACTGCAATTAGGCCCAAGTACTGTGGGTCAACAGCACCTCACTGACTAAGGACAGCACCAGACATGGCTTTCAGTTCCAGAGAAATAAGCAGCTGCCAGAGCTCACCTCCAGTTCCATCATACTGGTGGGGGCTGACAAACTGCAGGCAGGCACCCACAAAGGCAGATACCAGAACCCCCAAATTAATAATAGTTCAACGGGTTCTTCCTGGCTGCCAGACAGATGAAATCAAGCCTCTGAGACCATGGCATTGCAGTAGAGAGAGAGTTTAATGGAAACAAGGATGGCCATGCCACACAGAAGATGGAGTTATTACTCAAATCAATCTCCTAAACAGGTTTTGAATGCAAACAAAAGTGCCCTGTTTGCATTTCCTGTTCTGGAAAAAAGTGACACAAAATACATTGTTGAGGAAGAGAAGTGAGCACCAGGATTTAAAGAAGGAAGGGATAGGCTAACTGTATTGTTTTGCCCAAATGTAGTCAGGTTTATGATCAGGACTACCCTTATCTATAAAACTGCTAATCTCCAGCCTTGATGGGAAAAGATAAACATCAGCCATCAGTCTTTTGATTGTATAACACAAAGGCTTGGACAAGGAGAATGCTTTTTCTTGATTGATTCCATCAGTGCTTTTTCCCTGAAGTCAGGAAGAACCTTAACATTACTCCATCGATAGGGCTGTCAATGCTATGGAAGAGAACCCTGGTGGAATATCGTGTAAGTCTTGAAAGATCACACCATTGAAGATGCCATCATTATTATAGAAAAAGCCATGAAAGTCAGCATGCCTAAAACAAGAGATTCCTTCTAGAGAAAACTGTCCAGGTGTTGTGCATGACTTCGTAGGATTTACAATGGAGCCAATCAAGGAAATTATGAAAGAGATTGTGGATATGGCAAAAAGGTTGGAGGTGAAGAGTTTCAAGATACAAATCTTGGAGAAATTCAGGAGCTAATAGACACCACACAAGAGGGGTTAGCAGAGGACAACATGGAGATGACTTTTTTCTGAATCAGTACAGGCAATGAGAAAGAAGACATAGTAGAAGCAGTGCCAGAAAACAAATTGACACCAGATAATATGGCAGAAATGTTTCAATTATTCAAAACTGCTTTTGACTTCTTTTATAACATGAATCTTTCTATAATATGGGCACTGACACTAAAGCAAACATTAGAGCAGGATTGGAACCGTATGGAAACATTTTTAGAGAAATGAAAAAGCAAAAGAGTTTGACAGAAATTGTGACATATTTCCTCAAAGTTACTCCAAGTGTGCCAGTCTTTTCTGCCTCCCCATCCACTTTCTCCATTTCTGTCACGCCTGAGACAGCAACACCAACCCCTCCTCATCCTTTTCCTCCTTAGCCTGCTCAATGTGAAGATGAGGATGAAGACATTTATGATGATCCACTTCCATTTAATGAAGAGTAAATGTATTTTCTCTTATGATGATTTTTTAAATGACATTTTCTTTTCTCTAGCTTACTTTATAAAATATGCATTAATTGAATGTTTATATTGTCAGCAAGGCTTCCTGTCAACAGTAGGTGATTAGTAGTTACATTTTTGGGGAGTCAGAAGTTGTACATGGATTTTCAACTATGTGGAGGAGAGATTGGCACCCCTACTATCCATATTGTTCAAGGGTCAACTATATATCAACTCATTTTATCTGATTGACAGTCAGTTCTTTAGTTTTTATGCTATTCTCTTCCCTTTTAGTTCACAAATGTACTCAGGACAAAGCATTTCTCCCATATTTAGCTTGGCAATTCATACATTATTAATAGTATAATTTTTAAAATCTCTCTTTGAAAAAGATTGATTTAAATTGTGAGTTATAACCTTAAACCTTAAATATCATTAATCTTTCAGGTTTTTCAGTAAATTTACATTGATTAACATCCAATCTGTTACATTTTGATTAAAATTTACAGTCTACTCTTGGATATGTTTTTGTCCATTGTGCATGTTCTTTTGGGCTGCCTGTTAACATTAATCATGCCATCGATTTAACTTGATGCTTACTGTTGCTGCCTTCCCTTCAGATTGATGTAAACTGCAACCTAGCAGGAACTGGAAGAAAAGTCCATTTACCTTAAAAGATTTTTTTTTTTTTTTTTTTTTTTTTTTTTTGAGACAGAGTCTCACTCTGTCACCCAGGCTGGAGTGCAGTGGTGCGATCTCGGCTCACTGCAATATCTGCCTCCCAGGTCAAGTGATTCCCCTGCCTCAGCCTCCCACGTAGCTGGAACTATAGGCAAGCACTGCCATGCCCAGCTAATTTTTTGTATTTAGTAGAGACAGGGTTTCACCATGTTGGCCAGGATGGTCTCCATCTCCTGACCTCATGATCCACCTGCCTTGGCCTCCCACAGTGCTGGGATTACAGGCGTGAGCCTCTGTGCCTGGTCAAAAGATCTTTTAAGTCATTATATTCAATTATCTTCACCTTTTAAGTTAGGTATAAAATAGTAAGCATAGAGAAGGCTCAGCTATGCTGTGCCCACTTGAAAAATGGTGCTTGTATATGTTTGAAGACATGAAATATCCTTCCTCTTGCCCTGAACTAAGTTCCTTTCTTGTACTAGCCTAGGTGTGGTAGAAATTAAAAGAAACAAAGCAAACCAAACAAAATCTGCAAGAAACAATAGCTGCACTTCAAACCATAATCACCTCTCAGGCAGAGGATATATAATGGCATGAAAAAAAATAGCTCTACAAGGCAGTATATTGATTTAGTGCCATATAAGATAGTATCGGCTATGAGAATGAATAAAGTAGAAAGAGGAATCCCTGCATGATGGGATGGCCAAAGCAGGAGCTTGATGCTGGAGGTGAAATTGGAGTTTGCTCTTGAAGGCCTAGTATTTCCATAGGCAGTGGGTAATGCATCCTAGGCCAAATGAACAGAAGCTTTCTGGTGAGAAAAGCTGGCCAAGTTAGAGAATGTTTAAGAACTTCAGTGTTTTGAAAACATAAAATATGTATTCATTTTGATAAGGTTTTTATGAGAGTTATAGTGTGTTTTCTCTCATGTTTGAGGTACTTCACAAGTAAATTTAAAAAAAAATACTAAAACCAAGCATTTCATAAATCTACAGTTAGAGTCTAAAGCAAGAATGGCAGGCAGCCATCCAGGCAGTGCAGAGAAGTGGGGACACCAGGAGAGGCTCAGCTGCTGAAGGTCCTGGACAAGTGTGCTAGTTGTAGACTTGGTCCTGCCCAATGTTTAGAATGTAAAGTGCAGCTTTGTACTTTTTCAGACCTAAGTTTTGTACATTTATATAAGTATTTATTATGCCTGTTATGTGCCAGTCCCTGTTTTGGGTGCTGGGACAAAATATGTATATGCATCCCAAGGCCTATGAAAGCACAGTCTTTTAGAATAAATATTTGTGTTATATAACTTCTTACCTATATCTAGATTGTCTGTAATTTAACTTAATTTCCTAGTGATTGGGCAGTGTATCTATTTAACCAGCTTGCATGTATTATTCTATAGAGAATAATATTAGACAGAAAAATCAGGGGTCCCCAAACTTTTGGCTGTTGACCGGTACCAGTCCGTAGCCTGTTAGGTACTGGGCTTCACAGCAGGAGGTAAGTGGCAAGCCAGGGAGCATTACCCCTGAGCTCTGCCTTCTGTCAGATCAGCAGCAGCATTAGATTCTCATAGGAGCAGGAACTATACATGCGAGGGTTCTAGGTTGTGTGCTCCTTATGAGAATCTAACTAATGCCTGCTGATCCGAGGTGGAACATTCATCCCCAAATCATCCTCATCCCCCCAGTCCATGGAAAAATTGTCTTCCATGAAACCGGTCTCTGGTGCCAAAAAGGTTGGGGACTGCTGATTAGATATATAGCTTATGGTGGTAACAGGAGTCATTTAGATTAAAACCATCTCATTTTAAGATTAAGGAAACAAAGGCTTTTTTCATAATGGCTTGGAAATAGCTCTATTTCTTTATTAAAGAAAAAAAGGACTTGAGGTGGGTGGATGAGTGTGCAGTGACAGGTCTTTCAAAGGCTTTTTCTTTCTTTCTTATTCTGTTAACTTTTTATGTTACTTTTTATGCTGGCTTCTCTTTCTAGAGAAGTCCCTGCTGTTTCCTTTTTTTTATTTCCCCCCCTGTCTATAGGCAAGAAAGGTCAGTGTAGAAATCAGGGAAGAGAAGGTGAGAGCCTTTCCTATTTTTTTCTTTTTGTATTTTTGCTATGTGATATGGAAATACATGGTTGGTAAATTAGAATGTGAAAATGACTATGCTACACTGTATTATTAATACCAAAATGAGTAGTAGAAGAAAAAGGAGAGTTGCAAAAAATGTAAAGGTAGTGGGGGAGAAGGCTACTAAAGAGAAAGTATAGAAAAGAATGATGATGATAATAAGCTACAGTTAGAGAATCCATTTCCTGATTAGAAGGCTAAGATTGTTAAACCATCTTCTCCTAGTGTCATCTCCTCAGGGAATTTTAGGGAAGAAGGAATAAGATAATCTTTTATTCTCATGTCCAGGTCTTTTTGCTTTTTTATCACAGTTTCTGACTAAGCATAGTATACTTGCAGATTTCCATTTTCTTAAGTGGTAGAAAATGTAAAAGTGGCCCATGGGCTAGACAGCAAAATTACATTTGGCTCCTTTTTCTACTGCTGTACTCTACAGTTTACTTCTGTATGTACTGAGACCATATCTCTAAATCTGCTGTCTCTTCAGGCTGAGCTGACTCCTACCTGTCGCTGACCTCAGATAACCAGCAGCCTTACTAGCATTTTTGTCAAGTATTCTGAAAGCAGAATACACTTGAAATTATAGTACTATTCTGGGTTTAGGATTTTATTGCCACCGTTTAAGACCAAAACAGCACTTACAGATAAGCAAAGTAATACTATAATTGTATATCTCTTCCACTCATGAATGTCAATCCATTTTAGAGACATATGGACATTTCTTTTTAGAAAAGAGCAATGAATAATTTTCCTTTTGCTGTTTTTGCTAGGGGACATACGTGGAAATCAAAACAACAGCAACAAACTAGTAGAAAAATCAGTTAGTTTGCCAAAAGTGGACTGATCTTTTGATTAAATGGTGACAAAATGAATACTTGTAATAGGATTTTAGCTTCAGGAAATATTTATTACCACAGAACACAAAAGTAAAATAAAGAGACCAGAGTTGTTTATTTTGCAAAACAGAAGTAGTGAGACAAGGGCTAGAGAGTGCACTGTTCTTTCTGGGATAACAATCCCTTTCCCCAGCAGTAACAGCTCATTTTGTCCTGTTTCAGTTAAGTAATTTTAGTACTTTGGAACTTTGAAATATATTCAGAATAACAGTTTTATATTTCCAAGCACAGATTGTTATTGCCAGAAAAAATAAACTTAATTTTCCAGGTTATTCTGGGCCACTGTGGCTAGGTTCAGATCTTGTCTTAAGCTGAAGTGGCAGAAAAGGAAAAAGAAAATGGTCATAGAAATGTTAGACCTAGCATCCTAGGAAAGTTGTGGTGTGTGTGTGTGTGTGTTTGGCAGGGGGCGGGGATCATGTTTATGTATGATGTATTTTTAAGCAATTGCAGTTTTATTAAAACCTTACGACAAAGGGAATAGGAAGCTGTATAATTTTTGGAGAGACTATTCACTTAATATTGTGACCCAAGGTAGTTCATTAGAAAAAACATTTTCTTCAGAATATTACTATGAATCTTGAAAAGTCTGAATTTGCCGATTTGCAGTCAAAAATACTTTTGCTGACTGACCATAGAAGGACATAGAGTTTACTAAGGTGAGTTTTCCCACTGGAACAATAGGTATTGGAGGAAATATACTTTGGAATTATATATAGATAGACATAGATATATCATTTATAATTTACATAGTATAAAGCCAACATTTCTGCTATTGCTCAGTAAAATGTCTTTATGGATGAATCTCTGGTATTTTAGTCCCAGATTGATTTTTTTCTATTTTTACTATTTTAAAATTAAACTTCTTATTTTAAGATAATTATAGATTCACATGCAGGGTAAGAAATAACACCAGAAAATCCAGTGTATTCATCATCCAGCTTTCTGCAGTGGTAACATCTGGCAAAACTAAAGTATGATGTTATAACCAGCATATTGACAATTGATGCAATCAAGATACAGAACACTTTCATCACAACAAGGATTCCTCATGTTGTCCTTTTATCACCCATTCACCTTACCTTCCCCAATCTCTTCCCTACTTCCAGTCCATGACCCCGGCAACCATTGATCTGGTCTCCAATTATTTTATGTCAAGAATGTTATATAAATGGAATCATGTAGTGTGTAATCTTTTGGGATTAGCTTTTTTCAATCTGTAATTTTCTGGAGGTTCATTAAGTTGTATGTATCAATAGTTTATTCCTTTTTATTGCTAAGTAGTATTCCATGGTATTAATGTACCAGTTTGTTTAACCATTTATCTACCCATTGAAGGGCATCCAGGTTTTTCCCAGTTTTCAGCAACTACATATAAAGCTGCTATAAACATTCGTTTATGTGAACATATGTTTCCATTTTCCTGGGATAAATGTCCAAGGGTTCAATTGCTAGGTTATATAGTAACTACAGGTTTATTTTTTAAAAGACAATACTAAACTGTTTTCCAGAGTGGCTATACCAGTCTACATTTTTTACCTGCAGTATATGAGTGATCCAGTTTCTCCACATCTTTACAGCATTTGATGTTGTCAGTGATGTGTAGTGAGTGATATCTCATTGTGGTTTTAATTTGCATTTTCCCAGTGGCTAATGAAATGATATTGAATATCTTTCCATGTGCTTATTTGGCATATGTGAAATGTGAAATGTCTTATGCGAAATGTTCCTTCAAGTCTTTTTGCCCATTTTCTAGTTAGATTTTTTTTACACTGAATTTTGGAAATTCTTTATATAATCTAGGTACTAGTAAGATATGTGGTTTTCAAATATTTTCACCTGCTCTGTAGCTTGTCTTTTTATCCTCTTTGCAAGGTCTTTTGCAGATCAGGAGTTTTTAAATTTGATGAAACTTAGGCTATCAGATTCTCCATTTATGAATCATGCTTTTGCAATCATGCTTTTGGTATTAAAGTAAGATACCTTTTCCAGTTTAGATCCTGAAGATTTTCTCCTATTTTTTTCTAAAACCATTTCTTCTATTTTTTCTACATTTATATTTTGCATATTTTTCCCTATTTGTAGAATATGTTAGGTTTAGTTTAAGGTTCCTTTTTTTTTTTATTGTATGGATATCCAATTGTACCAGCACCATTTGTTGAAAAGGCTATCTTTCTTTCATTGAACTGTTTTTGTATCTCTGTCAAAAATCAGTTTGGCATATTCATGGAGGTCTATTTCTTGGTTTTCTGTTTTGGTTCATTGATCTATGTGTCCTTCCTTCTGCCAATACCATGCAATGATTACTGTAGCAATACAATATGTCTTGAAATCAGGTAATGTTTCCCTCCACTTTATTCTTCTTTTTCAGAATTATTTTAGCTCTTCTAACTCCTTGGCTTTCCATACAAATTTGAAGATATCTCTTTCTATATATAAAATGTCTTGCAGAGATTTTGACAGAAATTGGATTATATCAATTTAGAGAGAATTGATATCTTTGCTATTTTATATCTTCCAAATTATAAACATAGTATATCTCTCCATTTATTAGATCTTCAATATATTTCATCAGCATTTTGTAGTTTTCAACATGCAAATCTTGTACGTATTTTGTTATATCTACCTGAGTATTTAATTTTTTGGAGCAATTGTTATATATATATATATATATATATATATATATATTTGGTATTGTATTTTCAATTTCAATGTCCTGGTGCTCACTGGGTATATATAGAAATACAATTGATTGTTCTTTCTGTATCTTGAAACATTCAACCTTGCTGAACCTAATTCTAGTTTTATTGTCAACTTTTTGGGATTTTCTGTGTAGATAATTATGCCATGTCAGTTAGGGAGAGTTTTGTTTCTTCCTTCTAATATGTATGCTTTTTATTTTCTCTTCTTGTGTTATTGCTCTGGCTAGATATTCTAGCACTATGTTAAATAAGTGCAGTGAGGGTGAATATCCTTGCCATTTTCCTAACCTTAGGGGAACAGCACTGAGTCTTTTAGTACTAATTATAATAAAGCTATAAGGTTTTCTTGTAAGTGCCCTTAACCAAATTGATTTTTAAATGGGTAATTAAGCAGGTTAACTTAATGATGAGGAAGGTTCCTAATGGCTTTATGAAGTAGTCAGGTGGTCTGTGTGACTAATTGGCTTGGAGTATCCACTGTCCTATCTCAAAAATTTTCTCCTAATCTGAATGAAATTTACTAAACACTCATTGTTTTGATTAAAGACATCCTATTGAATGAAGAACCTCTTAAATGACTAATATTTTATTCTGCTATCACTCTTACCTTTGTAGAATAGTTTATTTCCTCCTTGTCTAAGCACAAAAAGCATGATATGGGTGGGAGAAGGAGGCACAATTTTATTTAATTATTTATTTGAAACAAGGTCTTCCTCTGTTGCTCAGTCTGGAGTGCAGTGGCACCATCTCTGCTCACTGAAGCCTCTGCCTCCTGGGCTCAAGTAATCCTCCCACCTCAGCCTCCCAAGTAGCTGGGACTACAGGTGCACACCACCACACCTGGCTATTTTTTTTTTCAATTTTTTTGTTGATATAAGGCCTCACCATGTTGCCCAGGCTGGTCCTGGGCTCAAGCAATCCACCCACCTCGGCCTCCCAAAGCACTGGGATTACAGGTGTAAGCCACCATGCTTAGCCAGGAGGCACAATTTTGGAGTAGAGAATGCCACAATTGGGCAGTAGGAGGGTACTGAGTAGTTTTTCTAGTTGAAGCACAGACAGGAGCTCTGAAAAGGATCTGAAGCCTAATTTAACCTTTTTAAAAAATTTATATTATTTTTATATTAACTCTAATTTTAAAAGTATAAACACTGCATTTTGTTTCATAATTTATTTTCAAATGGTTTATTTAATATACTGCATTTGTTAACATCTCCTCCAAAGTGCATCTTGTAGAATGCAAAAACATCCTGTTAATGATAGGCCTTTTGTCAAGAATGACAGCCTGTCATTATTTTCCTTTCAAACGAGAAGATGATATAACACCAAGTTATAAGAATGAAGCACAAATTATATTTCACAAAAAGCATGTAACTTTTACTTACTTCATTTGGGAACATAATTACAGTATTTCATATTTTCTCAAGTTTCACAAAAATACCCTAAGTAATTAGCTCATATAGACACTAATAATTTGAAAGGGTTATCACCTTTTTTTCTGTAGCAACTTTGCTTACAGAA
>NW_016107585.1:2995883-3001717 GCF_001604975.1 Cebus imitator | reverse complement strand
TGCCCAGCTGATTTTTTGTATTTTTAGTAGAGACGGGGTTTCACCATGTTGACCAGGATGGTCTCGATCTCTTGACCTCGTGATCCACCCGCCTCGGCCTCCCAAAGTACTGGGATTACAGGCGTGAGCCACCGCGCCTGGCCCATTATTTACAATTTAATAGCATTAAAAAATTTTGTGCAATGTACTTATTTAATGTAGCTCACTTAATGATTCAGGTAAAGTCAGAAGACCACTCTTGTGGACCTATTATTTTAAAATCTTACTGTCTTGTTTCCTACATCATAATGAATATCATGTTTTCTCTTTCCTTGATCAACTTCTAGAAAACCTATTCTCTAAAATGTATTGCTTTACATAAAATACATTTCAGCCTTTTCCCCCTTGATTGCTGTGGTGAAATAACATTCTAATAGCTTCCACAATGTGAAGTTTTTACCATTTCTATTTTGTTCTTCAGGCTGCAAATCTGCTCCACCCATCAAGAATTTTCTTTAGAATAAAGATAGGGCACTTTGCCAGGAACAGGGCCGGAACTGCAATTAATAGGTAAAGGTTAATGGTGAAAGTGACTTTACAGTAAGTAACAATATTCAAATTGAGAAGAAGAAATCAAAATACAAGATAGGCAAAGATTTTAAGAAAATACTCATCTGCTTATAATTAGTTCAGGTTTTGTGACATGGATGAATTATATTTCTGAGGACTGACAGTGTCTTTGAATAGAATTGCAGAGCCACTCTGGGTTATGTTTGAAGACATGCACAGAGTAATAGGATAATGTACAAATGCCATTTCATGTATAAATTGCCCATAAATTACAACCGATGAGCTTAATTTCAATCCCAGACAAGATTTAGAATATATTATGAAAGAATGGTTTGTAGGGTTATATTAGACAAAACAATAACCCTTGGACCAATTTTATGTTCATGAGACCAAGCATGTAGGCTTTGCCATTTCATTTTATGTAGGATTACTAGATCCAGGGACCATATTAGGCATAGAATATATGGACTTTAAGAAAACATTTGACAAACTTTGTCATAATAGTCCTGAAGACAGTATGCAATAAATATAGGCTGGTAACAAGATAATTGGATAATTTAATGATCAGATTAAGAGTTGTACCTGAAATGTGCTGAATAATAGAACAGTATCAACCAAGGTGATATTACATGCAGTGGGGTTCTGTCCTCAACTTTGTCAATTCAACATTTTAAAATCAATGAGTTAGATAGATAAAATGACTTATAAGGATCAACTTTGCAAAAGACATAAAACTTACAATTTTCTGGATACCAATGGCAGTAACTAAGGCAATAACCAAAGGCAATAATTATGTCTAAGACATACATATCTATGTTATATACTCAAATATATGAGTCTAAGATAATATAAGATGTATATTTTTATATATTTTATATATTTTTATATATTTACATTTATATCTGTAGTTCTATACTTGGATCTGAAATGCCAAATGCTCACATAATAGAATGGGAAGTGTTGGTTGCAAGGAATAGGTGGCTTAAGAGAGAAAAGAGAAAATAATAGAGGAATATTGGGCATGAATTCCAAATGGCAAGTGGGACAGCCAGATCTGAAGAGGGACTGGTGAGGAACTGGAAGATTTTTTGCTATCTTAGTGGCTGGTTCCTAATTATCTGTTTCTGGAGCTACAGTGTCCTCGTCTCAGCTTCTGTCTGTGTGTCTACTCATTCATCTCAGATTTTAGTTATGTTACTTATTCTGTATCTTGTACATGACATTTTCTGTCTTATGGCTATGCCAAAGGTGACCTAAGCGCCTGAATCTTCAACAGTTTCAGGCCCAGTAGGCTCATCCCAGCTTGGGCTTGGTTCTTTTGGGTCTGATGTCCAATCCTGGTTCACCAAGTCAGCCATGGCTTAGGTAGATGGGTGGAGGGAGTCTACATTGCCAAACATAGGAGCCAGGCCTGTGGAAAGTGTATTCTCTAAAATGAAAACAGAGAAAGGAAATAGTTGGTATATTCAGTATAATGAGACATTGGTTTGCACTGCAATATTTTTAAAATCAGGGGTTTTATTTAACATAAAGCCAGTTAGAGTATATAACAGCAGAATATAATTGCTAAAAATATGGAAGACCAATGAAATCTAAGGCTGCATTAGAACATATTACAATCATATTAGTAATAAGATACTAGAATGAGAGAAGTTTGAGTCTTCTCTTATTCTATTTTAGTGAGACCAGCCACACTAAACTATTCCATTCTGGGCACCATACTTTAAAGCACATGTAGAACACTGGAAAAATTTTAGAGAAATCTTGAATGAGGAAGAAATTCAGCCGAAGGAATTGTAAGTGTTGGCCTGGAGAAGAGAAGACATGGAGTGTTCCTGATAGCTGTCTTCAAATATTAGAAAGACCTTCATGTGAAAGAGGCTGGGGATGTCCCACATAATTTCTAAAAGGACTGGGATCAGTGCACAATTCAGGGAGGCAGATTTGGGATGAGCCTGAGAAAGGATTTCCTGAGAGACACAACTGGCAGAAGATGGAACAGACTGCTTTAGAAAGTAGTTTTCCTTCATTTGGGATGTTAAAATAAAGGATAGGCAACAACATATTTAGGTTAAATAGATTGATAACAATTGAATTCATCTAGAGCTTGAACCAGGTTATCTTTTTATAATTACTTTTATAATTACTTTTAAACAAGATGTTTAATAAATCTATACATTTGATAAAGTGGCAGTTGGATAGTTGATACAGTCATCAATCGGTATCCCACAATACTGTATTATGGTTTTTAATTTAAAATATTTATTATTAAAGTTTAAAGGATCCAAATTTTACTTTATAAAAATGTGTTATTGTTTTCTTCCAGTTGACATTTGTGTAATGACATTGGTAGGCAGATATGGCAGCATCATTGTTAGTTACAGAACAGTTTCTATAGTTTTAAGGGAGGTTACTTTAAGAGTAAATACTTCTTGGGGAGTTGGAGAGAGATAGCATGGGGAGAAATGCCATATATAGGTGATGGGGAGGAAGGCAGTAAATCACACTGCCATATGTGTACCTATGCAGCAATCTTGCATGTTCTTCACATGTACCCCAAAACCTAAAATGCAATAAAAAAAAAAAGAGTAAATGCTTCTTGGGTAATCCAAGAGTTAATTTCAAATTTAGTGCCCCCGATCAAGTATTTTATGAAGCCATCTATCCTTTGTGAATAGGAAAACGAGCAGAGGCTACTAATAAATATTTATACCTGAAACAGAGAAAAGAATCATCTCCCTTCTAACTTGGCTAAATTTCATTTTTCACTGGCCCTATGCTGTCCAGAAGTCATACAACACTTTATCTGAAGGAAAGAAGAGGATATAGCCAATATACATGTGATAGATAAATATAATACAGATGGATAAAGGCACAGGTGCTGGTTTTAAATAGACCTGAGTTTTAATCCCAGCTTCTCCACATATTATCCATTAATTTCAATAGTTTCAATTACCTACTAAGAACTGACTTGGGGAGAAGAGATTAGGTTCAAAGTATTTTTCCTGTTTGTAGATTTATGACAGAATGTTAAATTCTGTAAAAATCATAAAATGCCAAAACTGAACAGAAACACAGTTCATTTAGTGTGATGCCATAATTTTACAAATGAGGAAAATAAGATCTGAAAAAGCCATGGGAACAGAGTAGTTTGCAATGAAAGAACTGTAATTTCCTCCCACTTTGTGGAAAATTCATCTTAAAGCCAGAATTATAAAGATTATAAATTTTTCTATTTTTAATTTTATTTTATGGAAAATATTTCAAGAGCAAATCTTTCTTAGAGATTGCATGGAGAAACAATTGCTCTGAAAGATCTTTTTCTAATCCCAAGATTTTGTGTCAGACTCAATATGCCAGTTTTAAATTTTTTTATGTAAATGTGGGCAATGTCATAATTATTGCTCCAAGGCATAGTATGCTATGTATGTACTTCATTCACCCAGCATGGTTACAATATCTTCAGTTGAACTTTATTTTTTAGGACCAAAAAAAAAAAATAGTAAGTGTATGTTCTGTTTCTAGATGTTGCCTGAAGACAAAGTTTGTAAGTACTGTGGAGTCAGCTATCTAATTCTTCATGAATTTAAGGCCATGGAAGAAAAAGTGAAAGCAATGGAAAAAGAAATGAAATTTTATCAAGGAAGTGTAGAACGTGAAAAGAGACTTCAAGAAAAAATTAAGTCTCTTAGCCAAGATCTTGAACAGTACAAAATTGACAACAAATCCAAAACAGAAAGGTTAGAGTATGTTTTTCTTTTTTATCATTTATTTAGTTGAAAGAAAACTATAAGAAATAAGTAGACTTTGAATGTTATTATAAAATTTCTTTATATCAGGTATAATTTATACTTTAATATATTTGTTCCTTAATTATATTAATAATTACTAAATATAATTGTTATAGTTTGATTTCTTTATAGGCATGTATTTACTGTCTGAAAAACTAGAAACCAATTAATTTAGTAACCATAATCTGAAATGTTCATGTTTTTTCCCCAGGTACATATCTTATGTTTTATTATTAGGAAAATTTACCAAAAATCAGATGAATTTTGGTAGTTTTTCATAAATTTATTTTTAAATGGCTTAGAATTTTTAGATTTATAGGGTAAGGCTTTCATGTTTTGAAAAAGATGCCAAGACATTAAAATTAGTATATGATTTTAAATTAATGGAATTGAAAAAAAAAAAAAGATTAGGCCTCTAATATTGTAGAATCTTATTAGCAATCTAGTCTTCCTAAAGGCACTTCAGTGAGCCTATACAGACATTTATACAGAAGAGTTTTGCTGGTGTTTTATAGTTTTTCCTGTGAGTGAAAAATTTCTTGATTTAAAGTATTGACAGTTGATGTTCAGACACCTTGAGTTAGTGAATTTAATGAATTACATGTCTATGTAAAGTGGAAACTTGCTTAAATCTCTTCAGATTAAATACTTTCATTAAATTTTACTATAAAATGTTATATAAAAGTATTTAATTACATTAAATGCCAGTTGAGCCAGATATTTCTTAGTCTTTTACCAAAAAAATTATGTTGTTATAGTTTCTTTAATTTCAAATCTGAATAATATTTTATGATATTTTCATGGAAGAACTTAAAAATTTGAAGTATTGTTTAAAATTTCTAATTTGGATAGTGTTTGCCTGTCAGGGAGTCTTTTGTTTGGTATATTCACACTTTACTTTCTTTAATAAAATTTTAATAAAATGTTGCATTATACATGCAATACATAAACATATGAAGTAAAAGAAGTACAGAAAATCATAAGACAAGAAAGTCTTTGTACCCTGCTGATTGTACTATTACTGGTACCTTGCTAATTGTGCTTGATTGTATTCTTATTGGAGGTAAAAAATCACTATTTTTTATTTTTGTTTTTGAAAAGGAATCTCCCTCTGTACTCAGGCTGGAGTGCAGTGGCATGATCTCAGCTCACTATAGCCTCCGCATTCCAGGTTCAAGGGATTCTCTTGCCTCAGCCTCCCAGGTAGCTGGGATTATAGGTGCACACCACCACGCCTGGCTAATTTTTTTGTACTTCTATTAAATACGGGGTTTCACCATGTTGGCCAGGCTGGTCTTGAACTCCTGACCTCAGGTGATTCGCCCCCTAACCTCAGGTGATCTGCCCACCTTGGCCTCCCAAAGTGCTGAGATTATAGGCATGAGCCACTGCACCTGGCCAAAAATCGCTTTTAATGATTTGGTGTATGTCTTGCTAGATCCTTCATTGAACCTTTACCTTATTACAAATGTATTTCCTTTGTCTTTTTTTTTT
>NW_016107585.1:2923453-2995708 GCF_001604975.1 Cebus imitator | reverse complement strand
TTTTTTTTTTTGTAGAGATGGGGTTTTGCTATAATGCCCATGCTGGTCTAAATTCTTGGGCTCAAGTAATCTGCCTGCCTTGGCCTCCCAAAGTGCTGGGATTACAGGCATGATTACGGGATTATTGCTCCCAGCCTTATTTTCTTAATATGTGTAGTTTATATCTTTATCTTTTAATAGACTAGTTTTAACATAATCAGTATATCAAACACATTGTTGTGCAACTGACATTTGCCACTTAACTATTTATATTGGAAATTGTTCCATGTTAACGTTTATAGATCTACCTGATTCTTAATTACAGCAACGTTTTTCTTACCAAGAATATACTATAATTTACTTAAATCATTTTTCTTTCGAACATTATGTTATTTCCAATTTTTGTTATTACATGTAGTATTTGTATTCATGTTCTTGTGAACATAGATTGTTCCATAGGATAAATTTCTAGAGGTGAAACTCCTGGAAGAAAGCAAATGCCAGTTTAAAATTTTGATGGTTATCACATAAACAGAACCAAAGACAAAAACCATGATTATCTCAATAGTTGCATAGAAGGCCTTCTACAAAATTCAACAGCCCTTTATGCTAAAAACTCTGAATAAACTAGGTATTGATGGAACGTATCTCAAAATAATAAGAGCTGTTTATTACAAACCCATAACCAATATCATACTGAATGGGCAAAAATTGGAAGCATTCCCTTTGAAAACCGGCATAAGACCCAAGGATGCCCTCTTTCACCACTCCTATTCAACATAGTATTGGAAGTTCTGGCTAGGGCAATCAGGCAAGAAAAAGAAATAAAGCGTATTCAATTAGGAAAAGAGGAAGTCAAATTGTCACTATTTGCAGATGACATGATTGTATATTTAGAAGACCCTTTGTTTCAGCCCAAAATCTCCTGAAACTGATAAGCAACTTCAGCAAAGTCTCAGGATACAAAATCAATGTGCAAAAATCACAAGCATTCCTATACACCAATAACAGACAAACAGAGAGCCGAATCATGATCGAACTCCCATTCACAATTGTTACAAAGAGAATAAAATACCTAGGAATACAACTAACATGGGATGTAAAGGACCTCTTCAAGGAGAACTACAAACCACTGCTTAAGGAAATAAGAGAGGACAGAAACAGATGGAAAAACATTCCATGCTCATGGTTAGGAAGAGTCAATATAGTGAAATGGCCATACTGCCCAAAGTAATTTATAGATTCAATGCTATCCTCATCAAGCTACCATTGACTTTCTTCACAGAATTGGAAAGAACCACCTTAAATTTCATATGGAACCAAAAAAAGCCTGCATAACCAAGACAGTCCTAAGCAAAAACAAACAAACAAAAGCTGGAGGCATCATGCTACCTGACTTCAAACTATATTACAAGGCTACAGTAATCAAAACAGCATGGTACTGGTACCAAAACAGAGATATAGACTAATGGAACAGAACAGAGGTCTCAGAAATAATGCCACACATCTACAACCATCTGATCTTTGACAAACCTGACAAAAACAAGCAATTGGGAAAGGATTCCCTATTTAATTAATGGTGTTGGGAAAACTGGCTAGCCATATCCAGAAAGCTGAAACTGGATCCCTTCCTTACACCATATACAAAAATTAACTCCAGATGGATTAAAGATTTGCATGAAAGGCCTAACACCATAAAAACTCTAGAAGAAAACCTGAGCAATATCATTCAGGACACGGGCAAGGGCAAGGACTTTATGACTAAAACACCAAAAGCAATGGCAACAAAAGCCAAAATAGACTTCAGTGAACTGGCAGCCAACAGAATGGGAAAAACGTTTTGCAATCTATCCATCTGACAAAGGGCTAATATCCAGAATCTAAAAGGAGTTAAACAAATTTACAAGAAAAAAACAACCCCATCAAAAAGTGGGCAAAGGATATGAACAGACACTTCTCAAAAGAAGACATTTATGTAGCCCACAAACATGAAAAAAAAATCTCATCATCACAGGTCATTAGAGAAATGCAAATCAAAACCACTTTGAGATATTATCTCACACCAGTTAGAATGGCAATCATTAAAAAATCAGGAGACAACAGATGCTGGAGAGGATGTGGAGAAATAGGAATGCTTTTACGCCATTGGTGGGAGTGTAAGTTAGTTCAACCATTGTGGAAGACAGTGTGGCAAGTCTTCAAGGATCTAGAAATAGAAATACCATTTGACCCAGCAATCCCATTTCTGGTTATATACCTAAAGGATTATAAATCATTCTATTATAAAGACACATGCACACATATATTTATTGTGGCACTGTTCACAATAGCAAATACTTGGAACCAACCCAAATGCCCCTCAGTGATAGACTGGATAAAGAAAATGTGGCACATATACACCACGGAATACTGTGCAGCCACAAAATAGGATGAGTTCATGTCCTTTGCAGGGATGTGGATAAAGCCGGAAACCATCATTCTCAGCAAACTGACAGGAGAACAGACAACCAAACACTGCATGTTTTCACTCATAAGTGGAGGTTGAACAATGAGAACACATGGACACAGGGAGGGGAACATCAAACGGGGGCTTTTTTGGGGGTGAGGGGAGGGATAGCAGGGGGTGGCGGAATTGGAGAGGGACAGCATTAGGAGAAATACCCAATGTAGATGATGGTGTGATGGATGCAGCAAACCACCATGGCACGTGTACATCTGTATAACAAACCTGCACGATCTGCACATGTACCCCAGAACTTAAAGTATAATAAAAAAATAAAAATAAATTTTGATGGGTATTATACCAAGTTGTCCTTTGAGAAGCTAGCATTAACTTATATTTGGCCAATAGTTGATGAAGTGACCACTTTCCTACATTTTGTTAATATATCTCGAGTGAAAAATGTTACTTCATGGTTATTTAATTAGCATATCTTTTTTTGCCAATGAAGCTGAACAGTTTTTTTCATGTTTATTAGTAATTTACGTTGATTACCTGCATACATATATTGCCCATGTTGTTGGGTTATTATTTTTGTTTATTTATAGAAGCTTTTAATATAATATTGGCATTATACTTTTTAAATATATGTTGTTAATATTTTCTCATTGTTGCTTGTCTTTTTACTTTGTTTATATATTTTTTGCTTTATCTTTTAAAAATTTTTAACTATATCCTGTGCCAGATTCTGGTTAGAGTTCTGTGTAAAGTTCTTTTAATTGCAACCAACAGAAACTAACTCTGACATGAACCTAAACACAAAAGAAAACTTGATAGCTCATTGAAAGAAAGGAAAAACTCAAGAACCTTGGCTTTGGAAAAGGACTAGAAACAGAGCTCATTCAGGGATATGGGAAGTCTGGGGTAAATTCACTCAACTTTTTCTTCCTTGCATCATTCCCTTCAAGATTCAAATCCCAGAAGAGAGAGTCTCACTGGCTTTATTTCTTTTATGTGACCACCTTCCAATTCCACCCCCTTAGCCTGATGAAGGGGGAACCTTGATTGATAGTTCTATGAAGACGTCATACAATAGAAGCAAAGACATTCACTAAAAAGAAGTTGAGAGTATTGTTATCAGAAAAAGGGGAAATAGACTCAGGCAAGTAAAAACAACAATATATGTTTAAAACTTACAGTATTGTATTAGGATTAACTTTTTAATCTATTTAGTATTAATTTTGTATATAATTTGAGGTAGCTTTCCAATTTCATGTTTGTTGTTTCTCAGATGTCGGGCTTATTGGCCCAGTATCACTTATTAAATTCTTCATCCTCTCTCCCTTGACTTGAAATATCACTTACTAGTTTTTCTTCTAGCATATTTCTGGATGCCCTGTTTTGTGTTATTGATTTATTGTCTGTAAATGGGTCAGGGCCAAACTTTTAATTACTTTAGCTTTATAATATGTATTGACATTTTGTATGACAAGTGTTTGGTCTGCCATTAAGTTACCCTGGCTTTTTAGTATATTTTCTTTTCTGGATGAACTCTACAATCAGCTTGTCAGATTCCATGAAACATGCTCTGTTATGATTTAGACTGCGATTGTATTTACTTTATAGAGCAGATTATCTCGATATTTGATGTCTTTATAATCTTGTGACTTCTTATCTTGGAACATGGATTCCTTATTTATTCAGATGTTCTTTAAATCCTTCAATACAATTCTGTAATTTTTAGATATATTCTGTATAGTTTAATCCTTGGACATATTTTTGTTGCTATTGGGAAGGGTGTCTTTTTATTATATTTTTTTGAATTTCTTTATTAGTTGTTTGGATTCTTTTAATTTTTTTGAATAGATGTTATATATGTTTATAACACAGGAAATGCATAGTTATGGAAGAAGGAGAAGGGGAAACAAGGCACCTTTATTAAAAGGCAGCAGGAAGGAGAAGGAGTGCAGGAGGAACTACACACACATACTTATAAAACAATCACATCACATGCAGATGGTATCTGTCATCTTTTTATTTCTAATAGTTACACCTTTTTCCTCCTTTTTCTTGTCTTATTAAATTGGATTGGACCTATAGAACAGTGTTGAATAATAAACTTGTAGAATGCATCTTTGTGTTTATTTCTAATCCAATGCAATCCTATCTAGTGTGTTTCTGTGTTAAAAAGGACATCTGCTATAGGTTTCTTAAAGATACCTTTTTATCAATTTAAGGAATTCCGTCTGTCATTTCTAGTTCTTTAAGTTTATGTAAAATCAGATGACTATTGAATTTTAATAAATGCTTTTCTATCTTCTTTTGGGACAATCATATGATTTTTTTCCTTTAATATATTAATATAGTAAATCATACTAATGGATTTTCTAATATGAAGCTAAACTGACATTTTTTATATAAAGCCATTTTGATCATGTTACGTATTTCAGCGTTCCCAAAGTCTCATGTATTTGCTTGCCTTCGTGATTCTTGCCACTGCTATAAGTACTCTGTACTATTTTTCTGTGAATACTCACTTAAAAATATGCATTTCTGTGCAGGTAGTAAGTGGAAAAACATTTATCACTTGCTATAAATAGAAGATTAAAAAATAAATACATAACTACAGGTTGAGTATCTTTTATCCAAAATGCTTTGGATAAAAGCATTTGATAAAAGCATTTTGGTCCAGAAGTGTTTTAGATTTTGGATTTTTTTTGGATTTTGGAATATTTTCAGAATACATACCAGTTGAGCATCTAATCTGAAAATCCAAAATCAGAAATGCACTAATGAGTATTTCCTTGGAAAATCATGTGACACTAAAAATCATGGATTTTGGAGAATTTCTATATTAAAATGAAAGTGTTTTGTCTTTGTAACACTAACAAAATTGCTGTTGCTAATTGTGATATGTGAAATAGTTTATGAAAAATATTGTTCTTTTAAAATAGTGCTGCTGGTATTTTACATAGATATTTGTATCTGTGTTCACAGGTGAGGTTGGCCTGTAGTTTTCTTTTGTTGTGGCATACAGACTAGCTTACACATACCTTTTTTTTTTATATAAGTTAAGAAGCCTTCCATATTTGGTGTATACCAGACATCATGAATAGCACATGAGTTTTTTGTTCCTTGAAGCTTTGGTAGATCTTCATTAAAAATGTTTTGTATTTTTGAGGGGGAGGGTTGGTAGAATTTTGATGACCTATTATGCTTCCTCTATGATTATTGGCTTACTTATGGATTCTTACCTATTTTTGAGTCAGCTTTGGAATTGTTTTACTAGAAAATCAAGCATTTCACTTGGCAGTTTAGATTTCTTGATGTTTAGTATGGTATAGTAGCCTCTTATGTAGAAGCTTTCCTATGTATCTATTATGATCCCATTTCTCTTTCCTTGGGTAGCTTGTTTGTGTTTGATTGAGAAAGAGATAAGAAAGGGAGGGACAGAGGGAAAGTGAGCTTTTTTCCCCTCGGAAAATAAACAGATTTGTCTATTTTGGCCTTTGTAAGGAACCAGATTTTTGTTTAAATTAATCAAATATGTTCCTTTTTAAAAATTTATATTTATTGGGCCAGGCATGGTGGCTGACACCTGCAATCCCAGCACTTTGGGAGGCCGAAGCAGGCAGATCACCTGAGGTCATGAGTTTGAGACCAACCTGGCCAACATGATGAAACCCTGTCTCTACTAAAAATACAAAAATTACCTGGGCGTGGTGGCAGGCACCTGTAATCCCAGCTACTTGGAAGGCTGAGGTGAGAGAATTGCTTGAACCTGGGAGGCACAGGCTGCAGTGAGCTGAGAATCACGCCACTATACTCCAGTCTAGGTGACAGAGCAAGACCCTGTCTAAAAAAAAAAAAAAAAAAAAATTACATTGATCTATTTTATCTATTTCTTTTCCTTTCTTTAATGTTTAGTTTTCTTACTACTTGAGTTGAAGTCTTTGGTTAATTGATTTTCAGTCGCTTTTTCTAATAAATACATTTAAAGCTATCAAGTTTTCCCGTGGAAGCAATCTTTGGCAACAACAAGCTTTTTGATAATAGTATTTTATGTTCATTTACTTCTAAATAAGATGAAGTTTAGTTTTTATTTCCTTTTTAATCCAAGAAATACTTGGAGGAATGTTTTAAAATTTCTAAATGGATAGATTGTTTTTTAGCTATCCTTTTATCTGTGTCTATTTTTATTCCAGGTGGACAGAGAATATGACCTATTTGGCAAAACATAATAAGAGTTTAATAAACAAGTTTTGGAAATATTCTGTTGCTACTCAAAAGGGTACATAGTCTTTGTTTTATAGATATAACTTTCTAATAGATCCATTAAATTACACTGGTTAATTACAGTATTCAAATTACATATATTTTTAGTTAGTTTTGTCAGTTTCATTTGAAAAAATCATTAGGGAATACTGAAGTCCTTCAAAATGAGTATGGATTTGTCAGTTCCTATCTGTGTCAAAATTAAGCTGATGGAGATATATAAAACCTATCTTTTGGGATTTTATATGTTTTGGTAATATAGAATATCATTCTTGACCTACTTAAATTTTTCTAACATTGGATTTTTAAAATTCTAGTTTGTATCTTTACACTTCACAAGTGTTTTATACTGACTTTTTAACAAATTAATAAACTTTTATTTTTTAGAGCAGTTTTAAGTTCACAGCAAAATTGACTGGATTAGAAAGTTTTCATATAACCCAGTCCTCACATTCACACAACCTCCTCCTCACACCACAATTATACATTTGTTATAGTTGATAAAGCTATATTGACACATCATCACCCCAAATCCATGGTTTACATTAGGTTTTACTCTTGTTGTTATACATTCTGTGGGGTTTGGCAATGTATAAAGATATTATGCACCATTGTGGAATACAGAATAGTTTCATTCATACGGAATAATTCCGTTCATACAGAATAGTTTCACTGCCCTAAAAATACTCTGTGTTCTACCTATGCATCCTCCCCAATTAACACTTGGCAACCACTGATTTATACTGTTGGCTAGAGTAGAGCAAGTACTGCCAAGGATGCTTTCTGTTGTTCAATCACCCTACTCCTAGGTATATTAGTCAGCTAGGTATATTAAATTTTTCTTGGAGCTCTTTTTGTCTACAAGTGTTGGTGGTTCTGGGTTGAAGACTTCTATATCACCTTGTCTGGAATATATGAGAGTCAATAAGGAAACTCAGGGATTTTATTGCCTTGGTATTTATCAAGACTCAAGGTCGCTAGGCCATCTGCCTTCTTTCCACTTTTCAGAGTCTTTCTATGCTGCTTGTGTTATATTCAGGGTGTTTTACTTGTGAGGAGGAGGATCTGGGATCAATGGAACTACCCCATCTGGGTGGATATCTTGGGTTGGTTTTTTAGTCAAATAATGTTTTGAGTAAGTTAGAATATTTCTAGAAAAAGGTAATTGGTTGAATTCTCACAAATGTCAGTAGATTGCAGAAGTCAGTAGTTGCACAATAAAATGCACCTCTAAGTTCCTGTTAAATATTTCCTCTTTAGTTTTTCCTCTGCTCATGCCAAATTGAGACTGTCATATGGAGAGTTAATCCACTGTAATGTAGGCTTGTCAATGAGAGACAGCACTTAAGAGTTTGATTGATCATAGTTGGCAGTTATCTCATGTTAGGTGAGCCAGACAAGTCAGTTTAGAGCAGTCAGCCCAAGGATAGGGCTACCTAAGGTAGGTACCAAAGGTCCGGAGAGTCAAATTGAATCTACAATTTGAGACCAAATTAATACATAGAGTATCTCCGAATTTACAAGTGGAGAAAACTGGAGGAAATAAGTGTACTTAGCTGGAGTAGAGGGTGGTGGGACAAACAAGGCAGCTTTTGTTAGTCATTTTCCTTCCCTGCTAAACCTGCTTACCTCCAACCTAGACTAGCTGGATCAGTTTGGAATACATTCTGTAGTAAGTGGCTTAAATGGACAAAGGTTTATTTTTTGAAGGAAGCAAAAGGGGTATGGGCAGTTTAGTGATGTCACCGGGAACTCAATCCCTTTCTATTTCTCATTCTGTCTTCCTCAGTAGGTAGGCTTTTAGCCTCATACTGGTTTTAGGATTTCCTGATGGCTTCTGCATCACCAGATATCATGTTTAATTTCTAGGCAGGAATATGAAGGAGGAAGCATTCAGAGGAAATGCTTATATTAGGAAATCAAAAACTTTTTCAGAAAGCTTCACCATATGTGTTTTTGGCCATGACTACAGAGGATTCTGGGGCATTGACTGCAAGGTGTTGGCTTGTTGTTCCCTGAAACAATATCAGGTACTGTTGTAAGGAAGAAAAGGAAACAGACACTAGCAGGGCCTGCCTCACTGGGCCATTAGATTTTTTCTCCAGAGTATAACATGTGCATGCTTAATTTCATTCATTGAGAGGAAGAAAAATAGTGTCATGAGAAAATAAATACATCAACAACCCCTTTTGTAAAAGGCCTTATCTTTTTATACTTTTGCAGCACTTTTTGGTATTTATAGAAATAGTGTAAAGGGCATATATGCTAAAAATGATTGAGACAACTTAATTTTGAATAANTCAGTGATAGACTGGATAAAGAAAATGTGGCACATATACACCACGGAATACTGTGCAGCCACAAAATAGGATGAGTTCATGTCCTTTGCAGGGATGTGGATAAAGCCGGAAACCATCATTCTCAGCAAACTGACAGGAGAACAGACAACCAAACACTGCATGTTTTCACTCATAAGTGGAGGTTGAACAATGAGAACACATGGACACAGGGAGGGGAACATCAAACGGGGGCTTTTTTGGGGGTGAGGGGAGGGATAGCAGGGGGTGGCGGAATTGGAGAGGGACAGCATTAGGAGAAATACCCAATGTAGATGATGGTGTGATGGATGCAGCAAACCACCATGGCACGTGTACATCTGTATAACAAACCTGCACGATCTGCACATGTACCCCAGAACTTAAAGTATAATAAAAAAATAAAAATAAATTTTGATGGGTATTATACCAAGTTGTCCTTTGAGAAGCTAGCATTAACTTATATTTGGCCAATAGTTGATGAAGTGACCACTTTCCTACATTTTGTTAATATATCTCGAGTGAAAAATGTTACTTCATGGTTATTTAATTAGCATATCTTTTTTTGCCAATGAAGCTGAACAGTTTTTTTCATGTTTATTAGTAATTTACGTTGATTACCTGCATACATATATTGCCCATGTTGTTGGGTTATTATTTTTGTTTATTTATAGAAGCTTTTAATATAATATTGGCATTATACTTTTTAAATATATGTTGTTAATATTTTCTCATTGTTGCTTGTCTTTTTACTTTGTTTATATATTTTTTGCTTTATCTTTTAAAAATTTTTAACTATATCCTGTGCCAGATTCTGGTTAGAGTTCTGTGTAAAGTTCTTTTAATTGCAACCAACAGAAACTAACTCTGACATGAACCTAAACACAAAAGAAAACTTGATAGCTCATTGAAAGAAAGGAAAAACTCAAGAACCTTGGCTTTGGAAAAGGACTAGAAACAGAGCTCATTCAGGGATATGGGAAGTCTGGGGTAAATTCACTCAACTTTTTCTTCCTTGCATCATTCCCTTCAAGATTCAAATCCCAGAAGAGAGAGTCTCACTGGCTTTATTTCTTTTATGTGACCACCTTCCAATTCCACCCCCTTAGCCTGATGAAGGGGGAACCTTGATTGATAGTTCTATGAAGACGTCATACAATAGAAGCAAAGACATTCACTAAAAAGAAGTTGAGAGTATTGTTATCAGAAAAAGGGGAAATAGACTCAGGCAAGTAAAAACAACAATATATGTTTAAAACTTACAGTATTGTATTAGGATTAACTTTTTAATCTATTTAGTATTAATTTTGTATATAATTTGAGGTAGCTTTCCAATTTCATGTTTGTTGTTTCTCAGATGTCGGGCTTATTGGCCCAGTATCACTTATTAAATTCTTCATCCTCTCTCCCTTGACTTGAAATATCACTTACTAGTTTTTCTTCTAGCATATTTCTGGATGCCCTGTTTTGTGTTATTGATTTATTGTCTGTAAATGGGTCAGGGCCAAACTTTTAATTACTTTAGCTTTATAATATGTATTGACATTTTGTATGACAAGTGTTTGGTCTGCCATTAAGTTACCCTGGCTTTTTAGTATATTTTCTTTTCTGGATGAACTCTACAATCAGCTTGTCAGATTCCATGAAACATGCTCTGTTATGATTTAGACTGCGATTGTATTTACTTTATAGAGCAGATTATCTCGATATTTGATGTCTTTATAATCTTGTGACTTCTTATCTTGGAACATGGATTCCTTATTTATTCAGATGTTCTTTAAATCCTTCAATACAATTCTGTAATTTTTAGATATATTCTGTATAGTTTAATCCTTGGACATATTTTTGTTGCTATTGGGAAGGGTGTCTTTTTATTATATTTTTTTGAATTTCTTTATTAGTTGTTTGGATTCTTTTAATTTTTTTGAATAGATGTTATATATGTTTATAACACAGGAAATGCATAGTTATGGAAGAAGGAGAAGGGGAAACAAGGCACCTTTATTAAAAGGCAGCAGGAAGGAGAAGGAGTGCAGGAGGAACTACACACACATACTTATAAAACAATCACATCACATGCAGATGGTATCTGTCATCTTTTTATTTCTAATAGTTACACCTTTTTCCTCCTTTTTCTTGTCTTATTAAATTGGATTGGACCTATAGAACAGTGTTGAATAATAAACTTGTAGAATGCATCTTTGTGTTTATTTCTAATCCAATGCAATCCTATCTAGTGTGTTTCTGTGTTAAAAAGGACATCTGCTATAGGTTTCTTAAAGATACCTTTTTATCAATTTAAGGAATTCCGTCTGTCATTTCTAGTTCTTTAAGTTTATGTAAAATCAGATGACTATTGAATTTTAATAAATGCTTTTCTATCTTCTTTTGGGACAATCATATGATTTTTTTCCTTTAATATATTAATATAGTAAATCATACTAATGGATTTTCTAATATGAAGCTAAACTGACATTTTTTATATAAAGCCATTTTGATCATGTTACGTATTTCAGCGTTCCCAAAGTCTCATGTATTTGCTTGCCTTCGTGATTCTTGCCACTGCTATAAGTACTCTGTACTATTTTTCTGTGAATACTCACTTAAAAATATGCATTTCTGTGCAGGTAGTAAGTGGAAAAACATTTATCACTTGCTATAAATAGAAGATTAAAAAATAAATACATAACTACAGGTTGAGTATCTTTTATCCAAAATGCTTTGGATAAAAGCATTTGATAAAAGCATTTTGGTCCAGAAGTGTTTTAGATTTTGGATTTTTTTTGGATTTTGGAATATTTTCAGAATACATACCAGTTGAGCATCTAATCTGAAAATCCAAAATCAGAAATGCACTAATGAGTATTTCCTTGGAAAATCATGTGACACTAAAAATCATGGATTTTGGAGAATTTCTATATTAAAATGAAAGTGTTTTGTCTTTGTAACACTAACAAAATTGCTGTTGCTAATTGTGATATGTGAAATAGTTTATGAAAAATATTGTTCTTTTAAAATAGTGCTGCTGGTATTTTACATAGATATTTGTATCTGTGTTCACAGGTGAGGTTGGCCTGTAGTTTTCTTTTGTTGTGGCATACAGACTAGCTTACACATACCTTTTTTTTTTATATAAGTTAAGAAGCCTTCCATATTTGGTGTATACCAGACATCATGAATAGCACATGAGTTTTTTGTTCCTTGAAGCTTTGGTAGATCTTCATTAAAAATGTTTTGTATTTTTGAGGGGGAGGGTTGGTAGAATTTTGATGACCTATTATGCTTCCTCTATGATTATTGGCTTACTTATGGATTCTTACCTATTTTTGAGTCAGCTTTGGAATTGTTTTACTAGAAAATCAAGCATTTCACTTGGCAGTTTAGATTTCTTGATGTTTAGTATGGTATAGTAGCCTCTTATGTAGAAGCTTTCCTATGTATCTATTATGATCCCATTTCTCTTTCCTTGGGTAGCTTGTTTGTGTTTGATTGAGAAAGAGATAAGAAAGGGAGGGACAGAGGGAAAGTGAGCTTTTTTCCCCTCGGAAAATAAACAGATTTGTCTATTTTGGCCTTTGTAAGGAACCAGATTTTTGTTTAAATTAATCAAATATGTTCCTTTTTAAAAATTTATATTTATTGGGCCAGGCATGGTGGCTGACACCTGCAATCCCAGCACTTTGGGAGGCCGAAGCAGGCAGATCACCTGAGGTCATGAGTTTGAGACCAACCTGGCCAACATGATGAAACCCTGTCTCTACTAAAAATACAAAAATTACCTGGGCGTGGTGGCAGGCACCTGTAATCCCAGCTACTTGGAAGGCTGAGGTGAGAGAATTGCTTGAACCTGGGAGGCACAGGCTGCAGTGAGCTGAGAATCACGCCACTATACTCCAGTCTAGGTGACAGAGCAAGACCCTGTCTAAAAAAAAAAAAAAAAAAAAATTACATTGATCTATTTTATCTATTTCTTTTCCTTTCTTTAATGTTTAGTTTTCTTACTACTTGAGTTGAAGTCTTTGGTTAATTGATTTTCAGTCGCTTTTTCTAATAAATACATTTAAAGCTATCAAGTTTTCCCGTGGAAGCAATCTTTGGCAACAACAAGCTTTTTGATAATAGTATTTTATGTTCATTTACTTCTAAATAAGATGAAGTTTAGTTTTTATTTCCTTTTTAATCCAAGAAATACTTGGAGGAATGTTTTAAAATTTCTAAATGGATAGATTGTTTTTTAGCTATCCTTTTATCTGTGTCTATTTTTATTCCAGGTGGACAGAGAATATGACCTATTTGGCAAAACATAATAAGAGTTTAATAAACAAGTTTTGGAAATATTCTGTTGCTACTCAAAAGGGTACATAGTCTTTGTTTTATAGATATAACTTTCTAATAGATCCATTAAATTACACTGGTTAATTACAGTATTCAAATTACATATATTTTTAGTTAGTTTTGTCAGTTTCATTTGAAAAAATCATTAGGGAATACTGAAGTCCTTCAAAATGAGTATGGATTTGTCAGTTCCTATCTGTGTCAAAATTAAGCTGATGGAGATATATAAAACCTATCTTTTGGGATTTTATATGTTTTGGTAATATAGAATATCATTCTTGACCTACTTAAATTTTTCTAACATTGGATTTTTAAAATTCTAGTTTGTATCTTTACACTTCACAAGTGTTTTATACTGACTTTTTAACAAATTAATAAACTTTTATTTTTTAGAGCAGTTTTAAGTTCACAGCAAAATTGACTGGATTAGAAAGTTTTCATATAACCCAG
This sequence comes from Cebus imitator, assembly GCF_001604975.1. NCBI lineage: Eukaryota > Metazoa > Chordata > Mammalia > Primates > Cebidae > Cebus > Cebus imitator. Next base: position 2,981,914 of record NW_016107585.1, on the reverse strand, counting down.
TCCTCACATTCACACAACCTCCTCCTCACACCACAATTATACATTTGTTATAGTTGATAAAGCTATATTGACACATCATCACCCCAAATCCATGGTTTACATTAGGTTTTACTCTTGTTGTTATACATTCTGTGGGGTTTGGCAATGTATAAAGATATTATGCACCATTGTGGAATACAGAATAGTTTCATTCATACGGAATAATTCCGTTCATACAGAATAGTTTCACTGCCCTAAAAATACTCTGTGTTCTACCTATGCATCCTCCCCAATTAACACTTGGCAACCACTGATTTATACTGTTGGCTAGAGTAGAGCAAGTACTGCCAAGGATGCTTTCTGTTGTTCAATCACCCTACTCCTAGGTATATTAGTCAGCTAGGTATATTAAATTTTTCTTGGAGCTCTTTTTGTCTACAAGTGTTGGTGGTTCTGGGTTGAAGACTTCTATATCACCTTGTCTGGAATATATGAGAGTCAATAAGGAAACTCAGGGATTTTATTGCCTTGGTATTTATCAAGACTCAAGGTCGCTAGGCCATCTGCCTTCTTTCCACTTTTCAGAGTCTTTCTATGCTGCTTGTGTTATATTCAGGGTGTTTTACTTGTGAGGAGGAGGATCTGGGATCAATGGAACTACCCCATCTGGGTGGATATCTTGGGTTGGTTTTTTAGTCAAATAATGTTTTGAGTAAGTTAGAATATTTCTAGAAAAAGGTAATTGGTTGAATTCTCACAAATGTCAGTAGATTGCAGAAGTCAGTAGTTGCACAATAAAATGCACCTCTAAGTTCCTGTTAAATATTTCCTCTTTAGTTTTTCCTCTGCTCATGCCAAATTGAGACTGTCATATGGAGAGTTAATCCACTGTAATGTAGGCTTGTCAATGAGAGACAGCACTTAAGAGTTTGATTGATCATAGTTGGCAGTTATCTCATGTTAGGTGAGCCAGACAAGTCAGTTTAGAGCAGTCAGCCCAAGGATAGGGCTACCTAAGGTAGGTACCAAAGGTCCGGAGAGTCAAATTGAATCTACAATTTGAGACCAAATTAATACATAGAGTATCTCCGAATTTACAAGTGGAGAAAACTGGAGGAAATAAGTGTACTTAGCTGGAGTAGAGGGTGGTGGGACAAACAAGGCAGCTTTTGTTAGTCATTTTCCTTCCCTGCTAAACCTGCTTACCTCCAACCTAGACTAGCTGGATCAGTTTGGAATACATTCTGTAGTAAGTGGCTTAAATGGACAAAGGTTTATTTTTTGAAGGAAGCAAAAGGGGTATGGGCAGTTTAGTGATGTCACCGGGAACTCAATCCCTTTCTATTTCTCATTCTGTCTTCCTCAGTAGGTAGGCTTTTAGCCTCATACTGGTTTTAGGATTTCCTGATGGCTTCTGCATCACCAGATATCATGTTTAATTTCTAGGCAGGAATATGAAGGAGGAAGCATTCAGAGGAAATGCTTATATTAGGAAATCAAAAACTTTTTCAGAAAGCTTCACCATATGTGTTTTTGGCCATGACTACAGAGGATTCTGGGGCATTGACTGCAAGGTGTTGGCTTGTTGTTCCCTGAAACAATATCAGGTACTGTTGTAAGGAAGAAAAGGAAACAGACACTAGCAGGGCCTGCCTCACTGGGCCATTAGATTTTTTCTCCAGAGTATAACATGTGCATGCTTAATTTCATTCATTGAGAGGAAGAAAAATAGTGTCATGAGAAAATAAATACATCAACAACCCCTTGTCATCCAGGCTTCTTCTTTTTATACTTTTGCAGCACTTTTTGGTATTTATAGAAATAGTGTAAAGGGCATATATGCTAAAAATGATTGAGACAACTTAATTTTGAATAATCAATATTTTATAGAACAAAGAACTGATGCAAAACTGTAGTTCTTATGGGGGGAACCATTTTTAATCTCTGAAGTCTTTGCAATCCCTCACATCTCTCTAGAGATTCTGATTTGCCCATTTTGGGGTATAGTGGGAATCCCTATAGTAAAATGAGAACTGTTACTGAAGGAAGTGTGCTTGGGCATAGGAACATGGGAAAGGTAGGGAAAAAAGGTTGAGTGCCATTGTAGAAAAACATTCATTTTCAGACCACTGAAAAATGGCTCCAGTAGACACAGGACCATTAAAAAGTAATTTAAATCTAGAATTCATATCACTTTTTTTTGTCTAGATATATAGATATGAATTTATTATATTGATGTTTGTGTTATGCATTACTTGAACTTTGAGGAACCTAAACAAGTTTTATTTATAACATATAGTTCTAAGATCAGCTAATCTTTTTATCTTTTCATTTTTCTCCCACACCAACAATAGATTGTGTTCCAGACCAAAGTCCTTAGGTATAGAACATACTGTTTTCTTTTATTCCTTCTCTCCATGAACATGTGCAAATAGTAAATAGAAGTTGACAGGTGTTTTTACAATCAGCATAAATAATGTTTACCTGGGTTTCCTTGTTGCTAGATCTGGCAAGGTTATGAAGATTGATATTTATTTAATAATATTGATAGGCCTATGATATGTGTAGGTTTTTTATTACCTGTATAACTTTGAAAGCCCTTCGTGTATAATTATGATGTTGCTGTAGTGACATGGTTACCAAAATAAGATACATTTTTTTCTGCCTTGTCTATTTAAGGCATTCCTTTTATCACAAAGCTTTTTAATCAGTAGTATAGAGTTTCAGGCCCAGTCACTTATTATTTTTTCTATTCATTTTCCACTTTGAATTTCCCTTACTTAAAATTAGTTATTTATTGTTATAATAAATGAAATCTAATTTTTATTGGGCTAAATATAATGGGAATTATAAGAATGAATTCAAAGGCAGTGTATGACATGGTATAAACAATATAGGCTCTGCTAATACCTAATACTATGACCTTGCCCCTTACTCTTTCTGTGCCTGGGTTTCATAATCTAAAATGGACAGAGAAGGAGCTACTTCATAGGGATGATACACATTACTCATTGCTTGGTAGAAATTCAGTTATCTTTCACTTCCCTCACTTTCCTTTTTCCTTTTTCTATGTTAGTTAGCTAAGGTTAATAGCATACTATTTCTCCCTATAGATATTGTCACATTCATACCTTCCTTGGATATCTAAATATTGACTAATTTTATGACAAGTTATTTTTTGGGGGAGGGGTGCTGTTAGATGGCATGTATTTATTTATTTATTTTATATTTTATATTTTTCCCCATTTATTTTATTGCATTTTAGGTTTTGGGGTACATGTGAAGAACATGCAAGATTGTTGCATAGGTACACATGTGGCAGTGTGATTTGCTGCCTTCCTCCCCATCACCTACATCTGGCATCTCTCCCCTTGCTCTCTCTGCCCAGCTCCCCACCCACCACCGTCCCTCCCCTATTTCCCCCCAACTGACCCCAGTGTGTAGTGCTTCCCTCCCTGTGTCCATGTGTTCTCATTGTTCAACACCCGCCTATGAGTGAGAACATGCGGTGTTTGATTTTCTGCTCTTCTGTCAGTTTGCTGAGAATGATGGTTTCCAGGTTCATCCATGTCCCTACAAAGGACCCAAACTCATCGTTTTTGATGGCTGCATAATATTCCATGGTGTATATGTGCCACATTTTCCCTGTCCAGTCTATCATCAATGGGCATTTGGGTTGGTTCCAGGTCTTTGCTATTGTAAACAGTGCTGCAGTGAACATTCGTGTGCATGTGTCCTTATAGTAGAACAATTTGTAATCCTTTGGATATATACCCAGTAATGGGATTGCTGGGTCAAATGGAATTTCTATTTCTAGGTCCTTGAGGAATCGCCATACTGTCTTCCACAGTGGTTGAACTAATTTCAACCTGGCATTTCACTTTCTGTTCTCAGCAGGTAACCTTACTCACACTGAATCCTCTAATATTTGTACTTGGATAAATGCTTAGAGAACTATAAAAGGTATTTCTTCATTTGCGTCTATGTGGTTTCAGATGGTTGGAAAGTGTATTATTCAACTATAATTTAAAAGATCTATTATAATAATTTCCCAGACTTTATATTCCATTTTTCTATTAACAGATGTGAATTTTTCTGTATTGAGTTTTGTCACCTATATATGATTACTCCTGGGTTTTGTCATTGTCTGCCCTCAGAAGATGAGGGATATATCTTAACCTGCTGCCAGAGAGCAGGTACCCTGTGGAATGCCTGTTCCCGAGCTAACAAAGGGAAGCAAAGAAACAGGTAGGGGTAAAATGAAAAATTATTAATACTTTTCATGTACAAATTGGGGGTAGGGTGTGACAAGGAAGAAGGGAGAAGATATACATATTTAAATGTGCATAGCTTTTAGTTAATCAAACCTCAGAAGAAGAAAAAAATTACTTTGTAATAATTACACATATTGTTCTTTCCATAATTATATAGATAAGCTTGAAAAACATTTTTAAAGCTTTTTGTTCCTTTAGGACACTTTGTGTTCCAAAGACTTATACTGTACTTGACATAAAGGTAAAAAAAAAAATCACATTTATTGCTGTATTTTCATAGAGAACTTTTTACAGTTTTTAAATTGATAACATTTTATATATTTATGGGGTGCATGTAATATTTCATTACATGCATAAAATGTGTAATGATCAAGTCAGGATATTTTTGGTATACATTACCTTGAGTTTTTATAATTTCTATAAATTTCTTAGAAATTTATAATTTCTAAGTTTGGAATATTTCAAATTATCTCTTCTAGCTACTTTAAAATCTATAATACATTGCTATTAGCTAGAGTCACCTAATTCTGCTATCAAACATTGAAACTTGCCCCTTCTATCTATGTTTGTAGCCATTTAAACAGCCTCTCTTCATTCCCCCTCCCACCATACACTCTTCCCAACCTCTGTTATCTATCAGTTTTTCTCTCTACTTCCATGAGATCAACTTTTTTGGTTATTGCAGAACTATGCATAACAGCAAAGATACGAATTTACCCCTAACTGTTTATTTGCTTCCCTTTGTTAGCTCAGGAACAGGCATTCCACAGGGTACCTGCTCTCTGGCAGCAGGTTAAGATATATCCCTCATCTTCTGAGGGTAGACAATGACAAAACCCAGCTTCTGCATATAAGTGAGAACATGTAGCATTTAACTTCCTGTTCCTGATTTATTTCACTTAAAATAATGACCTCCATCCATCCACGTTGCTGCAAATGACATGATTTCATTCTTTTTTATGTCTGAATAGTATTTCATTTTGTGTGTGTGTGTGTGTGTGTGTGTGTGTGTGTGTGCGTGTGTGTGTATGTATGTGTATGTATCTATCTCACATTTTCTTTATCTATTCTTCCATCGATGGACAGTCAGGTTGATTCCATATCTTTGCTATTATGAATAATTCTGCAATAAACATTCAAGTACAAGTATCTCTTTGATATACTGACTTATTTTCCTTTGGATAAATACCCTGTAGTGGGATTGCTAGATTGTAAGGTAGTACTATTTTTATTGTTTTGAGAAATCTCGATACTCTTCTCTATAGTGGGTGTACTAATTTACATTACTACCAACAATATATAAGAGTTCCCTTTTCTCTGCCTCCTCACCAGCATCTGTTTTTTTTGTTTTGTTTTGCTTTTTTGTCTTTTTAATAAAGTAGCTGTTCTAACTGGGGTAAGACGATATCTCATTGTGGTTTGGATTGGTATTTCCCTGGTGATTAGTAGTGATGAGCATTTTTTTAATATACCTGTTATCTGTTTGTATGTCTTCTTCAGAAAAATGCCTATGCATGTCCTTTGCCTACATTTTAATGGAATTATTTGTTTTTTTTTTGTTTGGTTTTTTTTTACTGTTAAGGTTATTTTTTTCTTAATTTCTTGTATATTCTGGATATTAGTCCCTTGTTGGATGAATGGATTGCAGGTATTTTTTCCCATTCAGCAGGTTGTCTCTTCATTCTGTTGATTGTTTCTTTTGCTGTGCAGTGGCTTCTTAGTTTAATATAGTCCCATTTGTCTATTTCTGTTTTTATTATCTGTGTTTTTGATGTCTTGGCTATAATGTCTTTGCCAAGCAATGTCTGGAAGTGTTTTGCCTATGTTTTCTAATAGTAGTTTTGTAGTTTGGAGTTTTACATTTAAGCCTTTAGTCCATCCTGAGTTGATTTCTGTATATGGTGAGAGAGAGGTCCAATTTCATTCTATTGCATATGGATATCCGTTTTCCCAGTATTTATTGAAGAGGGTGTCGTTTCCCCAGTCTGTGTTCTTGGTACCTTTGTTGAAAATCCTTTGGCTGTAAATATGCCAGTTTATTTCTGGATTTTCTATTCTGTTCTCATCTGCGCATCTGTTTTTATATGCCAGTTGCATGTTGTTTTAATTACTGTAGCCTTGTAGTATATTTTGAAGTCAGATAGTGTGATGCTTCTAGCTTTGTTCTTTTTGCTTAGGATTGCTTTGACTTTTTGGACTCTTTTGGTTCCATGCAAATTTTAAGGTTTTTTTTCTACCTTTGTGAAAAATGACATTGGTATTTGAAAGGGACTGCATTGAATCTGTAGATTGCTTTTGTCGTTGCTGTGTTCATTTTAATATTAGTTTTTCTGATTCATGGGCATAGAATGTCTTTTCATTTGCTTTTGTCTTCTTTATTTCATCAGTGTTTTATTTTCCTTGTAAAGATTTTTCACCTCCTTGGTTAAATTTATTTCTAGGGTTTTTTTTTTTTTTTTTTTTNAGTTACTGTAAGTGGAATTGGTATCTTGATTTCTTTCTCAGCCGATCCATTATTGGTGTATAGAAACATTACTGATTTTTGTATGTTAATTTTATGTCCTGCAATTTTACTATTTTTATCAAATCTAAGAATTTTTTGGTAGTCTAGGTTTTTCTAGATATAAGATTATATCATCAGCAAAGAGTGCAATTCGACTTTTTTCTCAATTTGGATGCCTTTTATTCATTACTCTTGCCTCATGCTCTGGCTAGGACTTGCAGTACTGGATTGAATAGGAATAGTGAAAGTGTGTATCTTTGTTTTGTTCTATTTCTTAGGGGAAAGGCTTTCAGCTCTTCACCCATTCAAAATTATGTTACTGTCAGTTTTCATATATTACCTTTATTAGACTGAGATATGTTCCTTCTATGCCTAGTTGGTTGAGTTTTTATCATGAAAGGACATTGAACTTTATCAAATACTTTTTCTACATTAATTGAGAAAATCATGTTTTATATCCTTCATTCTTTTGATGTAATATATCACATTTATTGATTTATGTATGTTGAACCATCCTTGTATCCCCAGGATAAGTTCCAGTTGATTATGATGTATTAATTTTTTTGATGTGTTGTTGGATTTGGTTTGCCACTATTTTGTTGAGAATTTTTGCATTTATGTTCATCGGGGATATTGGCCTGTAATTTTCTTTTTGAGTTGTTCTTGTCTGTGTGTTTTTGTTTGTTTGTTTGTTTGAATCAGGGTAATGTAGGTCTCATAATGAGGCAGGGAGAATTCCCTTCTCTTCAGTTTTTGAGAATATAGTTTGAGAGAATTGGCATTAGTTTTTCTTTAAAAGTTTGATGTAGTTCAGCAGTGAAACTATCAGGTCATAGACTGTCTTTGTTGGGAGACTTCTTATTACAGATTTAATCTCATTGCTCATCATTATTGGTCTGTTCAGATTTTCTGTTTCTTCCTGATTCAATTTTGAGAGGTTGTATGTGTCTAGAAATTTTTTCATTTCCTCTTGGTATTCTAGTTTATTGGAGTTTATCATTGTTTATTATAGTCTTTTGTATTTCTGTGGTATCAGTTGTAATGTCTTCTTTTTCATATCTGATTTTATTTGAGTTTTCTCACACTCTGTTTTGGGTTAGTCTAGCAAGTGGTTTATTAACTTTATTTATCTTGTCAAAAACCAACTTTTCGTTTCATTGATCCTTTTTATTTCTTTATTTTATTTTTGTAGTCTCTATTTTGTTGAGTTCTGTTCCAATCTTTATTATTTCTTTCATTCTACTTATTTTGGATTTAGTTTGCTTTTGCTTTTCTAGTTTCTTCAGCTGTATAGCTAGATTATCTATTTGAAATCTGTCTACTGTTTGATATAGGTATTTATTGCTAAAAACTTCCCTCTTAGTACTGCTTTTGCTAAATTCCTTAAGTTTGTGGAATGTTATATCTCAACTTTTGTTTGTTTCAAGGAAATCTTATTTCCTCAACTTTTTTTTGACCCAAAGTTGTTCAGGAGCATGTTGTTTAATTTCCATGTATTTGTATAATTTCCAAAGTTCCCCTTGTTATTGATTTTTAGTTTTATTATATTGTGGTTTGAGATGATATAATTTTGATTTTTAAATTTTTGATATAATTTAAAATTTGATTTAATTTTGATTTTTAAAAATTTGTTGAGAATTATTTTGTGTCCTAATATATCGTCTGTCCTGGAGAATAATCTATGTGCTGGTGAGAAGAATGTGTATTCTGTAGCTGTTGGAGGAAATGTTCTGTATATGTCTGTTAGGTTCCTTTGGTTTAATGTACAGTTTCAATATAATGTTTTTTGGTAATTTTCTGTCTCATGCTAAAAATAGGGTGTTGAAGTCCTCAGCAGTTAACATATTGGAGTCTATCTCACCCTTTCAATCTAAATTTGCTTTATATATCTGGGTACTCTGGTGTTGGGTTTATATATGTTTAGAATTGTTATATGCTGTTGATGAATTGATCCCTTTATCATTATATAATGACCTTTTTGTATCTTTTTATTGCTTTTGACTTAAAGTCTGTTTTATCTGACATAAGTGTAGCTACTCCTGTTCACTTTTGGTTTCTCTTTGCACAGAATATCTTTCTCCATCTCTTTCTTTTCATTTAGTATGTATTTACAGGTAAGCTGTAAGCAGTGCAAATTGGGTCGTGTTTTTTTTTAATCCATTCAGCCAGCCTGTTTTTTAAGGGAACATTTACTCTGTTTATATTGAAAGTTATTATTGATATGTGAGGGCATATTCCTGTCATTGATTTCTGGTTGGTTTATATATCTTTTGTTCCCCTCTTTCTCCCTTTTTGTTTGTCACTAGGATTTGGTGGTATTCTGTGCTAGCAGTCTTTGAGTTTGTATCTCTTCTTTGTTTCTGTGTTTGCTCTACCAGTGGTTTTTATATTTTGTGTGTGTTTTCATGGGTGGTATTTATTGTTCTTTTAATTCTGGGTGTAGGACTCCCTTAAGCGTTTATTGTAGGACCAATCTAGTGGTGTTGAATTCCCTCAGCTTTTGCATGTCTGAAAAAGACTTTATTTCTCCTACATTTATGAAAGATACTACTACTAGATATAGTATCCTTAGCAGATTTTTCTTTCAGCACTTTTAATATGTTATTCAGTTCTTTCCTGGCCCGTAAAGTTTCTGCTGAGAAATCTGCTATTAGTGTAATGAGGATTCCTTTATAAGTGACTGGACACTTTCTTTTGCAATTTTTAGAATATTCTCTTTTCTTTGACTTTGGCAGTTTAACTATAATGTGCTATGGTGAAGACGTTTTTGAATTTATCTCTTTGGAGATCTTTGAGCCTCCTGTATCTGGAAGTCTAAATCTCTTGCTAGACTTGGGAAGTGTTCATCTATTGTTTTGTTAAATAGATTTTCTAATTCATTCATTTTCTATTGCCTACTTTTCTACTTGATCTAGTTCATTACTTTAAGTTTTCAAAATATCTTGCATTTTGTTCAATGAATCATTCAGTTCCAGAATTTCTGTTTGGTTCTTTTTTTACAATACCTTTCTCTGTGGTAAAGTTGTCATTTATATCTCAAACTGTTTTTCTGATTTCTTGGTATTATCTTTCTCAGTATTCTCTTTTTTTAAAAAAAAGGGTATCTATTTTCATCACAATTATGTTATTGCTAAATGATTGTACATTTGTTTCATATACTTATCAGTCATTTTCAGTTTGCTTTTTCATATAGTACCTCTGACCATTTTTATTTGGGGGAGGCCTTTTAATAAACTAGTAGTTACCCTTATTAATTAAGGCTATTAATTTTTAACATGTTGCAGACATTTTTCCTCAGCTTGTTATATGTGGTTTTTTAAAAAACTTTTTTTACAATAAATTTTGGAGAACAAGTGGCCTTTTGTCACATGAATAAGTTCTTTAGTGGTAATTTCTGAGCAGTATAGTTTGAAGTTGGGTAAAGTGGTGTCTTCACATTTTTTCTTTTTGCCTGGACTTGCTTTGGCTACGCAGGTCTTTTTTGCTTCCACAAGAATTTTAAGATTTTTTTTTCTAGTTCCATGAAGGATGATGGTGGAACTTTGATGGAAATTGCATTGAATCTGTGGATTGCTTTTGGCAGTATGGTCATTTTCACAGTATTGGTTCTACCCATCCATGAGCATGGTATGTGTTTCCATTTGTTTGTGTTGTCTGTGATTTCTTTCAGCAGTGTTTTGTGGTTTTCCATATAGACATCTTTCACCTCCTGGATTAAACATATTCCTAAGTATTATATTCTTTTGTAGTGGTTGTAAAAGGGATAGAGTTCTTGATTTGATTCTCGGCTTGGTCATTGTTGGTGTATAGCAGTGCTACTGATTTGTATATATTGATTTTGCATGCGGAAACTTCACTGTATTCATTTATCAGATCCAGGAGCTTTTTGGATGAGTCTTTAGGGTTTTCTAGGTATACGATCATATCATCATCATACAGCAACAGTTTGACTTCCCCTTTACCAACGTGGATGCCCTTTATTTCTCTTGTCTGATTGTACTGCACTTCCAGTACTGTGTTGAACAGAAGTGATGTAAGTGGTTATCTTTGTCTTGTTACAGTTCTCAAGTGTAATGCTTTCAGCTTTTCCCAATTCAGTATAATGTTGGCTGTGGGCTTGTCATAAATAGCTTTTATTACCTTGAGGTATATCCCTTCTATGCCAATTTTGCTGAGGATATTAGTCATAAAAGGATGCTGGGTTTTGTTAAATGTGTTTCATGTACCTATTATGATGACGATGTTTTTAAAAAATTCTGTTTATGTGATATATCACATGTATTTACTTGTATCTGTTAAGCCATCCCTGCATCTCTGATGTGAAACCCAATTGATCATGGTGTATTATCTCTTTGATATGCTGTTGGATTTGGTTAGCTATTAAGTAGTATTTTTGTTGAGGATTTTTGCATCTATATTCGTCAGGAATATTGGTCTATAGTTTTTATTTTATTTTATTTTTTGTTATGTTATTCCTGGTTTTGGAATTAGGGAGATACTGATTTCCTAGAATGATGTGGGGAGGAGGCCTCTTTTTCTATCTTTTGGAATAATTTGAGTAAGATTGGTATCAGTTCTTTGAATGTCTTATACAGCTGAGCTGTGAACCCATATAGTGCTGAATTTTTTTTTTTTTGGCAACTTTTTTACTACTGTTTCAGTCTTACTGCTTAAGAGTTTGGTCCGTTAAGAGTTTCCATTTCTTCCTTATTTAATTTGAGAGGGTTGTCTGTTTTCAGGAATGTATCCATCTCCTGTAGATTTTCTGGCTTGTTGTGTAAAAGCATTTATAGTAGCCTTGAATAATGTTTTGTATTTCTGTTGTTTTAGTTGTAATATCTCCCATTTCATTTCGAATTTGGTTTATTTGGATCTTCTCTCTTCTTTTCTTGGTTAATCTCACTAATGGTCTATCAATTTTATCTATATAAAAAAATCAGCTTTTAGTTTCATTTATCTTTTTTCTTTTTTTGTTTCAATTTCATTTATTTCTGCTCTGATTTTTATTATTTCTTCTCTTCTGCAGGGTTTGGGCTTGGTTTATTCCTGTTTCTGCCTAGATTTCAGAAGATGTATGGAAACACCTGGATGTCCAGGTATAAGTTTGCTGCAGGGGCTAGGCCCCCATGGAGAACCTCTGCTAGGACAGTGGGGAAGGGAAAGGGAAATGTCAGGTGAATCCTCAACAGAGTCCCCACTGGGACACTGCCTAGTGGAGCTGTGAGAAGAGGGCCACTCTCCTCCAGACCCCAGAATTTTAGTTTTGACTGATTGCACTATGCACTTGGAAATGCTGTAAACATTTAATGCCAGCCCAAGAAAGCAGCCAAGAATGGGATTGTCCCCTGCAAAGCCATAGGAGCAGAGCTGCCCAAGGCTGTGGAGCCCACCTCTTGTATCAGCATGACCTGGATGTGAGACATGGAGTCAAAGGAGATAATTTTGGAGCTTTAAGATTTGACTGTCCCACTGGATTTCAGTCTTGCATGAGGCCTGTAACCTCTTTGTTTTGGCCCATTTTTCCCATTTAAAATGGGTATATTTACCCAATGCCTGTACTCCCATTGTTTCTAGTAAGTAACTAACTTGCTTTTGATTTTACAGGTTTAGAGGCAGAAGGGACATTTCCCGTCTCAGAGGAGACTTTGGAATGTAGACTTTTGAGTTGATGCTGAAATGAGTCAAGACTTTGGGGGACTGTTGGGAAGGCACGATTGATTTTGAAATGTGAGGATATGAGATTTAGAAGGGGTCAGGGGGTGAAATGATATGGTTTGGCTGTGTCCCCACCCAAATCTTAACTTGAATTATAGCTCCCATAATTCCCACTTGTAGGAAGGACTCAGTGGGAGATAGTTGAATCATGGGGGCAGTTTCCTCCATACTGTTCTTGCAGTAGTGAATAAGTCTCACAAGATCTGATGCTTTTATAAGGAGGAAACCCATTTCACTCAGCTCTCATTCTCTCTTATCTGCTGCCATGTAAGATGTGCCTTTTGCCTTCCACCCATGATTGTGAGGCTGCTCCAGCCATATGAGTGGACTGTGAGTCTATTAAACCTCTTTTTCTTTATAAATTACCCAGTCTCGTGTATGTATTTATCAGCAGCATGAAAATGGACTAATAACCACCTTTCCAACTGTTAGTGGAGTATTAAAGTCTCCAACTATTAGTGTTGTTATCCATCTCATTTCTTAGGTCTACTAGTAATAGTTTTATAAACTTGGTAGCTCCAGTGTTAGATACATATATATTTAGGATTGTAATATTTTCCTATTGGACAATTTTTTTTATCATTATACAATGTCCCTGTCTTTTAAACTGTTTTTGCTTTAATGTCAGTTTTTTCTGATATAAGAATAGCTACTCCTGCCCACTTTTGGTTTCCATTTGCATGGAATATCTTTTTCCACCCATTTGCCTTACATTTATGTCTGTGCTCATGTTTTATGTGAGTCTCTGGAGGACAGCAGATACTTGGTTGGTGGATTTTCATCAATTCTGCCATTCTGTAGCTTTTAAGTAGTGAATTTAGGCCATTTCCTTCAACATTAGTATTGAGATATGAAGTACTGTTCTATTCATCATGTTGTTGCCTTAATACCTGTTTCTTTTTTCTTCTGTTGTGTTATTGTTTTATAGGCCTTGTAAGATTTATCTTTTAAGGAAATTTGATTTTGGCATATTTCAAATTTTGTTTCGAACTTTAGAATTCCTTTTACCATTTCTTGTAGTAATGGCTCAGTAGTGGCAAATTTTCTCAGGATTTGTTTGACTGAAAAAGACTTTCTCTGTCCTTCACTTATGAAGCATTGTTTTCCTGGATACAAAATTCTTGGCTGACAATTATTTTGCTTCAGGAAGCTAAAGATGGGACCCAATCCCTCCTGGCTTGTAAGGTTTTTGCTTAGAAGTCTGGTGTTAATCTGATAGATTTTTCTTTATAGTTTATCTGATGCTTTTGTCTCATAGATTTTAAGATTCTTTCCTTCATCTTGACTGTAGAAAACTTGATGAATATGTGCCTAAGTGATGATCTTTTGGGGATGAATTTCCCAGATGTTCTTTGTGCTTCTTGTATTTGGATGTCTAGATCTCTAGCAAGGCTGCGGAACTTTTCCTCAATTATTTCCTCAAAGAAGTTTTCCAAAGTTTTTGATTTCTCTTCTTTCTCAACAACCAATTATTTTAGGTTTGGACATTTAACATAATCCCAAATTTCTTGGAGACTTGTTCATTTAAAAAAAATTGTTTTCTTTGTCTTTGTCAGATTGGATTAATTTGGAAGCCTTGTCTTTGAGCTCTGAAGTTCTTTCTTCTAATTGTTCTAGTTTATTGTTGAAACTTTATAGGGCATTTTTGTATTTCTGTAAGTGTGGCTTTCATTTCCAGAAGTTGTGATTGTTTTTTCTTTGTGATGTCTATTTCTCTGGGGAATTTTTTGTCCATGTCCTGTATTTTTTAAAATTTCTTTCTTCTTTTTTTTTTTTTTAACCTTTCTCTAGTATCTCCTGGAGTAGCTTAACAATAATCCTTCTAAACTTTTTATTTGGCAATTCAGATATTTCTTTTTGGTTTGGATCTATTCTTGAGGAGCTGGTATAATCTTTGGGGGATGTTATCAAATCCTGTTTTGTCCCATGGGATGATCCCTTGATGTGGTATTCTCCCCCTTCCCCTAGGGTTGGGGCTTCCTGAGAGCTGGACTGCAGTGATTGTTCTTGCTCTTCTGTGTCTAGCCACCCAGCTGGACTACCAGTCATGGGGCTAGTGCTGGGGGATGTCTGTAAAGAGTCCTGTGATGTTATACATCTTTAGGTCTCCCAGCCATAGATACTAGCACCTCCTCTGGTAGAGGTGGCAAGGAAGTAAAGTAGACCCTATGAGAATTCTTGGTTCTAGATATGTTTAGTGTGCTGGCTTTCTTAAATGCTGGTTATGGTGGCAGTGAAGTTGTCACATGGACACACTCAGGACCTCTGGATAGCCAGGATGTTGCAGGGAGTGGAATTAGATTGTCTTCCCTTTCCTGGGATCAGGGTTATCCTGTCATGAGTTGTTGTAATGGCTTAAGTTGGTTGGCCTCCAGCCAGTCATTGGTGCTATCAAGGAACACTAGCTATGGTAAGTAGTAGGGGGTTGTAAGCATGCCCTAAGATGGCTAAGGTAAGTGTTTTGGTTTCTTGAGTTATGGGTGGGGCCATACAGTTCCCAAGAGTTTCTGTGTTTCGTGTTCAGATACCAAGGTGGTAGGAAAATATCATCAAGTTGGGGCAGTTTTAGGCAAGTCTGAGTTTAGACTCTTCTTGGGTGGGGCTTGCTACAACCACTGTGGGGAAGAGGGGTGTTCTCAGGCCAATGATACTATGTTTCAGAGGGGTTCTTGGCTGCCTCTGTTACATTATATAGTTTGCCAGGGAAGTGGGGGATAGCCAGTAGAGAGAGACCTCACCCAGCTCCCATGCAGTTAGAGAAGCTGGTCTCACTCCTGCTACTTAGATCTTACCCCAGACCGTGAGCTACTCTGCTGAAAAAGCAAACTTAGCTTTCAGACCTTGCCCCTCCCAATCTGTTCACTCCATCGGTGGTGCCTCCTGGACTCTCCTGTGCTTGCTTGTATCCATAGTAGTTCCCCCTTGTCCCCTGGACTCAAGAAAATTTATACCCAGTCAAAACCACTACCAGTTTCACTTGGGAGGTTCCTTTGCCTTGTGACCCCACACTCCAATTCTTCTGGCTGCTTTTCCCAAGGACCCCTGTCAGGTATAGTCAGGGATGACTTTCCCTGAACTCAAGCTGGAGACTGGGAGTATTTGCAAAGCACTTCCTGCTGCTACTTCTACTTTTATGTTTTGTGTGACTCCCTAAATCCATTTCATCTCTTGGTAAGGTTAAAATCTCCCATGATCTGGATTTTCAGATTCCCCAGTTGTGCGGGGCGGTGCATTTGGAAGTAGGTTTTCTCCCTTTCACACTTTGACAACTCAGTTCTTCACCTGTTTCGCAGAATTTGTAGCAGCATGCTGCTTTCTTTAAAGGATCTGTGAATTCTTTTAGTCTTCCTGGTATGTTCCTGCAGTAGTTCTTGGAGCAAAAGATCATGGTATGAGTCTCCACATGCTATTCTGTCCATCCATGTGGGAGCTGCATGTTAGCTTTGTCTCCTGTCTGCCATTTTATATGTTTCTTTTTAATATCCTCTTATAGCTCATGGACCTTCTTTAATATCAATATTTTAAATTCTTTTGGGGATTTTGTAAATTTCTTTTTGATTGAAATCTGTTCCTAGACAATTATTTTGTTCTTTTGGAGGTGTTCCATTTTCTTGCTGTTTTATGGTTTTTGTTTGTTTGTATTGTTATGTTGATATCTGAGCCTCTGGTGTAACGGTTGCTCTTTCCAGTTTGTTGAATTTGCTTTTGGAGATTTTCTTGTCACCTCTCAGCCTTCTTGATGGGCCCTTGTGGAGGTGTGGGCCCAGTGAGTGTGGCTGTGAAGCCTAGACCTGGAACCTTGTGAGCAGAGTGTGGGGCGCACAGGAGCTACAAATTTTGTGTTAGTAAAAAGTAGAATTGTTTTTTCAGGGTATGTTACTTCATATTTAGAAATGTGTTCATAAGTATTATGAACTATTATGTAGATGTTTTGTATGGCCAACAGAATGATGCTTTGAATTTTGAACACTATTGAAAAATATTTTAATGATTAATTTATATATCCTGATGTACATATTGATGCAAGTTCCCTAGTAATTGCTCAGGAGGGAGCAATCAAACAAGAACTCATATAGTAATGTGAATTTTAATCACATAGTTAATCTAATTTGGAAATATTTTTATTAGACACTTAAGAAATTTAAAATTAACATAGTTATTGTGTTACAGTTCTGGGATTGGGGTAATCTTTCTTCATCTCCCCCAACTATTTGATAATATTTTGTAAAAATTTAGGTTAGCTCATTCATTCATTCATTCATTCTTTTTTCCAAATGGTATATCTCGAGAAATACATTTGAATATTCACCTCTCTATATATCATTTGAATATGTATATATGTTTTATATCATTGTTACTATTTTGACAAACTCAAGATAGTTGGGCAGTCTAAATTTTATCATTGATATATAGATAAAAATCATAATAGAGGGAACCTAGTGATATATATCAAAGAATAGAAAGAATATCACCCTTTCAATATGTAATTTTGTCTAATATGTAGCCTCAGTTCATGTAGCTTTTTAGTATCTTTAATGACACTATCCAGTTGAATGTGATTGCATAAAAGGGCTCAAAGAAGGTAACCGAATAGGAGTGGGGAGAGGATTGAGTTAGGGAATGGACAAAAAAGTAAAGCCGTTGGTCAACACTTCTGTTTAAAAGGAAATGTACAATTGATAGAAATGGTAATGTTTATGTTCAATCTTAACAGCAAAATATATTTCAGAGTCATGTGTAGACTGGAAGTAGAACATTGCCAGCTGAAGGAACAAATGCCAAATTCACAACATTCTGTCAGTGAGCCATACATAGGTCTGTGATTTGTTTTCCTTGGTCATTTCTTAATAACTTTGTTTTTGCAAAATAAATAATTTTTTGAAATGAAGTTAATGGATTCATTATGTTATTAAACCAGAAGACTATAAAGAGGTACAGAGGGAGAAACAAAAGGATTGAGAGGGCCTAGTTAGATTTGGGAGCTGTTAATACAAAGAAAGGGAGAGCTAATTAAGCATGCCATATTCTCTAATTCCTTTTATTTTGCATATGTTTGTATATCTGCACTTTCTCCAACCTTTTGCCTTTAGCCTGTCTTCATTTTTTAAGTTTTATGTTAAAAGCAGCATTTTCATCGAATATTTGTCATCATCATTCTTCTGTGTCAGACCTTGTCCAGTGTTCTCAGGTTCTTCTCACCAGCATCACATTTCTAAACACAAGCCTGCCTTTGTGTCTTTTTTTAAAGCTCAATGAAAAGCAAATTAGAATATGAGCTGAAAAACAAAACATACTTTGTTAATGTCTTTGAAAAATTAACTTAGGCATAACCTGTTTTGTAGCTCTTATTTTCTAAAGAGGAAAGTTTATTTTTTTTGCAAATGCTAAATCATAGACTCCTTTATTAATAATCTTATTTTCTTTGGCTAGATATTTTATTCACTCATATGCTTATATCTAGGAGAATACATTATCATTTTCTCCATTTCTTATCTTCTTTTAAAGGAAAAAAGTTCGTTACTGAAATAAAGCTCAAAATTGTCACTGAGTTAGAAGAGTCATTTAGTACCTCATTTTACTCTAATATTGGCCTGATGTTGTGTGCTATTATGGGAAGGAGGACTGCAAATAAAAAGCTTTCTAGGGTTGATAGCAAGAACTATACTAAAAAGTTATGTTTTGCATAATTATAAGCATATTTTGTTTGTTGCTGTTAAGGAAAAGAAACACAGCAGCAACCGCCCCTGTACCTTTTTTTTTTCTCTGATGCTTTTCTTTTGCCTAAATCTTAAATCAGTTTGGAGGCAGTTAGAAGGGGGTGAAAATGATTTGCTGTGGAAGCTAGACTATTAAGTGGTCTGGCAAACATTTGGATTTCTGTCTCAGAAGGAAAGCAGAAACATGCCAGCTCATTACCATGCCAAAATACAGAAACTAGCTAGGGTTGATTCTGAAAACATTTTATACCCGTGAAAACAAATGTTTATAAGAATTACCACCTAACTCTTTTCCTCTGTGAACCCCTGGGTTTTGTAAGAAGAGATTTTTAAAAAAACACATATTTGGGCATATGTATGAAGTTAATCTCCTGCTTAACTTTTCTTTATGGCCATAACATTTGCAGTTTTAGCTGCTACTAACTTCTTTTTCTTGGTAATGTCATTCCTCACTCCTCAATTCCTATGAATCCCTCTTAAGCATCTTTTTAACCAAGGCAGAATTCAAAGTACAGTGTACAAGTCAAAATCCATCTTTTAAATTGATATGCAATGAAATAATCAAAAGATACAAAATCAGAGCAAGGGATAGTCCAATTACATATTAGTAGCAAGATAAAAGTCAGGCTGCCTGAGTTCAGATCTCAGCTTGGGCACTTGCTTGTTTTGTGGCCTCGTTTGTTCGGCTTGCTTACATCTCTGCCACTCCATTTCCTCATCTGTCAAATGATGTTGATATGCAGCCACCTAATAATAAAATTGTGATGTTTAAATATGATGGCCTATGTAAATTATTAAGTCCAATGCCTGGTACTTGGTAAATACTAAATAGAGTTTTATTTTTGTTTTGTTTTATTGTTATTATTTGTATACAAGCTTTCTTAACTTTAGGAAAGTTTTATTTTGAAAAACATTTTAATATCAATAAAATAGCATATAAAGTAGCATTCTGAACTAACTCATTTATTTAAATGCCAAAATGAAGAGAAATGAAATCTCAGAAGTTATAGTCAACTCAATATATATTGTATAGCTTCACAATTCGGAGTTATTTACTAAGAGCAATCTAAATCAATAAATAGCTAAATGATAAAATATTTTATAAATCTCAGTTTTGTTTAAGTACATATAATTGATAAAACCAAGACAACAATATATAATGTGATTTACTACTTTGTGGATTTGCTTTAATAAACTCCCAAACCTAATGCTATAATTTTTAATTATTTCTAAACATGAATAACAGTATTTTTCTGAAGTTGGTAAGCAGAAATTAATATTTCCATTGTAAAAATGCATTCAAACTTCAGCCTAGCCTTTTGTTCTAACTATCAGAAATTCCCTGTCATTGTATTTGGAATCAGTAATTTGTAATGTAACATTATATTTACCAGACAACTCTGAGGCCTCTCTGTATTAGTAACTGAGATCAGTGTGATCAGCTTACCCCAAAGTAGTGCTTAAACAGCATTATTTTGACAGGCAACATGAGAAAAGAGGCAGCGACCTTTGATATGGACAGTTGTTTTTTTGCTAACCACTATGCTTTTTTTTTTTTTTTTTTTTTGAGATGGAGCCTTGCTCTGTTGCCCAGGCTGAAGTGCAGTGTGACATGATCTTGGCTCACTGCAACCTCTGACTCCTGGGTTCAAGTAATCCTTCTGCCTCAGCCTCCCGAGTAGCTGGGATTACAGATGTGCACCACCATGCCCAGCTAACTTTTTTTTTTTTTTTTTTGTATTTTTAGTAGAGACGGAGTTTAACCATGTTGGCCAAGCTGGTCTCAAACTCCTGACCTGAGTGAACTGACTGCCTCTGCCTCCCAGAGTGCTGGGATTACAGGCATGAGTCACTGTGCCTGGCCGCCATGCTTCTTTTTAACAAAGAATACTGAAGAATTTATGGGAAAGTAGAAAAGCATCTTTGTGTTTGTTTATATTGTTACATTTCAGAAGAATTTAATTTTGGAAAATACAATCCAAAATTGCTTAAGGGTAAGAAAAAAGTATATAAATTTGCCTTTTGGGGTTACATGATTCCATATGTAATAAATTATTAGTACTTGAGAATAGGTCCAATACTGTCTAGTTTCTAGGAGTGAAGAAATTGAAGGGATTATTAATCTTTTTAATCTGGATGAGGGATGTAAGGACTTAAAGGGTTAGTAAGGGAGAAACATAAGGCTATTGTTTTATGGTATGCAATGGAAGGTATCAGTGAGGATTAATCTGAGGGGCAATGTTATCTGAGAGAACAGTTCAAATAATTATAGTTGTCACTTCTCATAACTGCACATGTCAGTTTCTTGTGACAAGTATATAGCTTACTTGAAGGGACTGGGGCCTGGAGTTATACCCATACTTTGGCTAGGACAGATACTGACGAAAATTGCCGAAGCCTTAAGTATTATATAGGCATAGTCTTCCACCACCATTTCCCCACACATACCTCTCAAATCTCCAAGAGATTTGATGCTTCTTGATGAGTAGTTAACAAGAAAAGTTCAAGGCAAAGTATTAATAAATTGTCCCAACAGATAGCAGGGTTCATTTTAGGAACTCCAAATGTGTAATCTCTTACCCAGAGACAGTTATAGAAACTGAATTGTAAGACTGTACTCTTGGCATGAAAAGAGAATGTTAGAGATCTAATGTCACCAGTAAAAGACAAGATTACAAGAAATCAAATTATAAGCCTACTATTAAAGCCAGCCCCCCCCCCCCCAAAAAAAAAATCAGCAACAAGACTGAGGGGCTCTAGAACTTTGATTATGCCTTGGCTGTCAAGGGAGGTTTCAGGTTTCAGGTTCTATATTTCAGAGTGTGTATTTTGAAGAAATGTAAAAGAAATAACATAGTCTGTAAGTCCCTGGTGGAGGAATGGCATTGGTAACGACTTCCTGGGTGAAATTTTTATCCATGACTCTTGAAGTTCATAGTGTGGACTACTTAGCAGATATCTGGAGATCAGATAAGTTGGACTTTTTAGATTTGACAATGTGAGGAATTGTGCTGTGACGAAACACTATTTATTAATTCTTTGGATTTATCTGCGTAGATTAGCCTTATTTATCTTTTACACAAAAAACAATAGCATTCAGCTTCACTAAGATTATAGGAATAGCATCTGATATAGTTTAGATGTTTGTCCCCTCCAAACCTCATGTTGAAAGGTAATTCTCAGTGTTGGAGGTGAGGCCTGGTGGGAGATATTTAGGACAGGGGGGTAGATCTCTCATAAATGAATTGATGCTTTCCTCACCACAATGAATGGGTTCTCTTGATCTGATTGTTAGTGTGGCACCCCTCCCCCTTGCCTCTGCTCTTGCCATATGAGATGCCTGCTCCCACTTTGCCTTCCACCATGATTGTAAGCTTCTTGAGGCCCTTACCAGAAGTAGATGCTGAAACTATTTTTGTACAGTCTGCAGAACTGTGAGCGGTTAAACCTCTTTTGTTTCTAAATTACCCAGCCTCAGCAATGCAAAAATGGCATAATATAGCATCTCCAGGTGCAGGACTGTCTGTCCTCTCCCATAGTCAAATAAATATCCTGATCTGGGGCAGAAAATTGGTCTTGGGGTAATGGATATGGCCCAACTGTCCCTTTCAAATTGGGAACAGGATGGGACACATTGGCTTGCTCAGGAGTCTTCCAGTTGTAAAGCAGCAGGCCAAGGGTGAACTTAGAGGCTGAAGTGAAGGGTCAGGAGTTGGAAACCAGTTTGATAATCAATAAAATTTATGGGGAAGTACCAAAAGCAATCACCTGAAATAGTGTGTAGGAGAAGGAAGTCTTTAATGGAGCAGACTTCATCTTGGTCAGGAATACTCTCTGAAAGGGACAGCTCCTGTGGTCAGATAAAGCCTCTTTGGGGCTCACCAGGAAATGAGTAATCTCTTTTTAGGTGGGGTGCCTGTTATCCATTTGACTTTCCCTGTTTTGCTGATACTCTCTGATACCTTATTGAAGTGAACAACACTTTAAATAAAAGTAATCACTTAAAATAATTATAAAATTAATGCTAAAAAATAAAGCTTTGCTCCTCAAAGTGTGCCCCAAGGGATTCCTAAGAAACATTATTGAAAATGTTCGGAAAATATTCTGCATCTATTCTTGGTGACTTATTCTGCATATTAGCATAGTGCTATAGTCTGAATAGTTACATTCTTAAATTCTTATGTGGTGATATTTTTCATAGAATTAGAAAAACTATTCAAAAATTCATGTGGAACCAAAGAAGAGCCCAAATAGACAAAAGCAATGCTAAACAAAAAGAGTAAAGCAAAAGCATCACACTACCAAACTGCAAGCTATACTACAAGGCTATAGTAATCAAAATAGCATGGTATGGTACAAAAACAGACATGTAGACCAGAAAACAGGATAGAGAACCCAGAAATAAAGCCACACTCCTACAACTATCTGATCTTCAACAAAGTTTACTAAAACAAGCAATAGAGAAAGGACTCCCTGTTCAAAAAAATACTGCTGGAATAACTGGCTATCCATATGTGGAAGATTAAAACAGGATCCCTTGCTTTCACCATATACAAAAATTAACTCAAAATGGATTAAAGACTTAAATGTAAAACCCAAACAAAACCCTAGAAGAAAATTGAGACAATACCATTCAGGACATAGGCATGGGCAAAAACTTCATGATGAAAACACCAAAAACAATTGCAACAAAATAAAAATTTGATAAATGGAATCTAATTAAAGAGCTTCTGCACAGCAAAAGAAACTATCATCAGAGTGAATGGACAACCTACAGAATAGGAGAAAATTTTCACAGTCGATTCATTGGACAAAGGTCTAATATCTAGAGTCTACAAGGAACTTTAAAAAATTTACAAGAAAAAACAACCCCATTAAAAAGTAGGCAAAGGATATGAACAGACATTTCTCTAAAGAAGACATTCATGCAGCTAAGGAGCATATGAAAAAAAGCTCAACATTACTGGTCATTAGAGAAATGCAAATCAGAATCACAATGAGGCCAGTGCAGTGGCTCACACCTGTAATCCCAGCACTTTGGGAGGCCGAGGTGAGTGGATCACCTGAGCTCAGGAGTTCAAAACCAGCATGGGCAATATGGCAGAAATCCCATCTCTACAAACAGTGCAAAAATTAGAGGTGGTGACTCACACCTGTAGTCCCAGCTGTTTGGGACTACAGGTGTGAGTGAATCCTCTGATCACTTGAGCACAGGAGGCAGAGGTTGCAGTGAGCTGAGACTGTACCACTTCACTCCAGCCTAGACAACAGAGGGAGACCTCCTCTCAAAAAAACAAAAACAAAACCAAACCAAAACAAACAAAAACCACAATGAGTTACCATCTCATGCCAGTCAGAATAGCACTTATTATAAAACCAAGAAATAACAGATGCTGGTAAGATTGCAGAGGAAAAGGAACACTTTTACATTATGGTGGGAATGTAAATTAGTTCAACCATTGTGGAAGACACTGCACTGACTCCTCAAAGTTCTAGAAGCAGAAATACCATTGACCGAGCAATTCCATTACTGCACATATACCCAGAGGAATATAAATCATTATATTATAAAGATACATGCACACATATGTTCATTGCAGCACTATTCACAATAGCAAAGATGTGGAATCAACCCAAATATTCATCAATGATAAATTAAAGAAAATGTGGTACATGTACACCATGGAATCCTATGCAGCCATAAAAAGGAACAAGATTATATCCTTTGCAGGGACATGGAGGGATCTGAAAGTCATTATCCTCAGCAAACTAATGCAGGAACAGAAAACCAAGAACCACATGTTCTCACTTATAAGTGGGAGCTGAATGATATGAACACATCGGGGGAAACAACACACAGTGGAGCCTATCAGGGACTTGGCGGGAGGGAGGGTATCAGGAAAAATAGCTAATGGATGCTGGGCATAATATTTAGGTGATGGGTTGATCTGTGTGGCAAACCACCATGGCATATGTTTACCTATGTAACAAACCTGCACATCCTGCACATGTACCCTGGAACTTAAAAGTTGATTAAAAAAATAAAAAATAAAAATGAGCAAAGGACATAAACAGACATTTCTCAAAAAAAGACATACATGTGGCCAAGAAGCATATGAAAAAATGTCCAACATCACTATTCATTAGAGAAATGCAAATCATCACAATGAGATACCATCTCCCACCAGTCATCTGGTGATTATTTAAAAGTCAAGAAACAACAGAAGCTGGTGAGGTTGCAAAGGAAAGGGAATGCTTATACACTGTTGCGGAAATGTAAATTAGTTCAACCACTGTGGACAGCAGTTTAGAGATTTCTCAAAGAACTTAGAACTATCATTCAACCCAGCAATATCATTATATACCCAAAGTAATATAAATCTTTCTACTATTTATGCATACATATGCATGCATGTGTTCATTGCAGCACTATTCACAATGGCAAAGACATGGAATCAACCTAATGCCTATCAGCAGTGGACTGCATAACGAAAATGTAGGATATTATACACCATGGAATACTACACAGCCATAAAAAAAGAAAATTGTGTCCTTTGCAGCAACATGGATAGAACTGGAGGCCATTACCCTAAGCAAATTAATGTAGGAACAGAAAACCAAATACCACATATGCTCGTTTATAAGTGGGAACTAAACATTGAGTACAGATGGACACAAAGAAGGGAACAATAGACACTGGGGCCTACTTGAGGATAGAGGGTAGGAGGAGGGAGAAGATCAAAAAAATACCTATTGGGTACTATGCTTATTATACCTGAGTGATGAAATAATTTGTACACCAAACCCTGTGACATGCAATTAACCTGTGTAACAAACCTGTACATGTAACCTAAAATAAAAGTTAGAAAGAAAAAAAAATTCATATGTTGGAATCCTAACCCCCAAATGATATTCAGAGATGAGGCCTTTGCGAGGTGACTATGTCATGAGGGTTCCACCTTCATAAATAGTATTAGCGTGTCAATGAAAAGAGTCAAACTCTGTAAAATTTTGAAGAGATTTATTCTAAGCCAAATATAAGTGGCCATGGCCTGTGACATAGCCCTCAGGAGATCCTGAGAGTGTGTGCCCAAGGTGGTTGGGGTGCAGCTTGGTTTTATACATGTTAGGGAGGCATCAGACATCAATCAAATACATTTAAGAAATACATTGGATTGGTCCAGAAAAGCAGGACAACTTAAAGCAGGGGGAGGGCTTCAGGCTATGGGTAAATGTAAACATTTTCTGGTTGACAATTGGTTGAGTTTGTCTATAGACCTGGGATTGATTGATAGAAAATGTCCAGGCTAAGATGAAAGACTGTGGAGACCAGGGCCTGGTGCGGTGGCTCATGCCTGTAATCCTAGCACTTCGGGAGGTCAAAGCAGGTGTCAGGAGTTCGAGGTCAGGAGTTTGAGACCAGCCCAGCTAACATGGCAAAATACCTTCTCTACTAAAAACACAAAAATTAGCTTGGTGTGGTGGCAGGCACCTGTGGGTGTGTATTTAAGTGTGTAAATAAAAACAGAATTTTTTTATTCTAAATAATTCCTTTAGTAAATGGTAGGCAGCTACCCTTTGTAACTTGCAGAGAAAAAAATATTTGGGATAGCTAAAGGCTCATTCAAATGAGCTTTAAAAGGATTATAAAACATCTGAAATCCAGCTAGCAAATTTTTGAATTAGGTAGTGTGGCAAACTCAAATACCTAGGAAGTATCTAGAATAAATGAGTTAAACAGATGGAGGAACTATACTAAACCAAAAAATGCATGCTCATTAAAGGTAGCAGCTGCTCCAGAGACTAGTTTTGTGGGAAGAATGTGGGTTCATTGTTTTTGAATCACTTGACTTTTAGAGAGGTGGGGAACCAAGTTTAAGTATTTGTGCTTATAAACAACAACACTCTGCAAGACAAATAAAACATGTTCAAAACCAGTTTGTGACTTCTTAATTAGGCAAATATCAGACTGCACATAGCGTAACCTAGGCAAATCTTCATACAAACTCAGCTCTAAGTTATTTTTATCACAGAACCCTTTGTTAAGCACACTCTGAATGAAGAGACCACCTAAACAGGCTTTGTGTGACCAACAAGGCTGTTTATTCACTCAAGTGTGAGTGGGCTGAGTCCAAAAAGAGAGTCAGCAGAGGGTAGGGGGGATAGGAGCTGCTTTTATAGGTTGGGTGTAGACAATGGCAAGTTACAGTTTAGGACGGTTTTTTTGCAAGCTGGTGGTGTGGGCGGGGGTGGTGTCACAGGGTGCAGTGTCACAAGGTTGACCTGTCAGTTGAGGCAGGAACAGTGGTAGAATGTTGCGAGGTCAGTTAACAGATACTGCGAGAGCTAGCCATTCTCCTTTTGTGGTTTTCTTGTTACTTCAGATATTCTGGCTCCTGGAGGCCATCTGGAGGTGTATAAGTGGGTCACAGGGGTCACCATGGCTTGACTATGGTGTAGTCCATGGTGTAATCTGTTCAAAGAACCTTGTACCCTTTACAAAGAAACTAATGTAGTGAAGCTCCTAGCTAGTCTTATAAGTAAAGTGATTTTTGTGAACCTCATAACCATACACTTAAAATTAACTTGAGATCACAGTGCTATAATTTGATTTTTTTTAAAAAAAGATTATATTACATTTCCTAATGGCATTACCAGTAGGCATGAAAATTTCATTGCAAGGCTATAGGACTTGAGTTAGAAAATATTTAGTGAAACACTGATAGCAGAAAAACTAGCCAAAAGTGAAATATGTTTCTTAATTGTTTGCTAAAGTATTTGGCTTATTATATGTATTTTCCTCAGAGTATGGCAGGCAGTAATTTGAATTTTGAATAAATACTACTGCAGTTTTTTTGTGTGTTTTCATTTTTTAATGGTGAAGTGAAGAACATACAATATCTTGTTTCATGATTGGGCATTTATAAATGTGTAATTGGGCATTATTAATGAAACTCTTTGGTCTTTGTTTTGGAAGTAGCCATAACTCACATCTTTTTTGATTATTCAATTTTTTAATTTTTTGAATTATTAAATTTTTTTAAAGAGATGGAATCTTGCTGTGTTACCCAGCCTGGTCTTGAATGCCTGACCTGAAGTGATTGTCCCACTGCAGCCTCCCCAGTAGCTGGTATTACAGGCACCATCCACTGTCCCTGGCTTGATTATTAAATATTTTGAGAAGAAAATAAAAGTCTTTCTAACAGATTTTCTTTTCTTCCTTTCATTACCACAAACAACCTCATTCCTTTTTTTCTCTTTCCTTCTCTTCTTGCCTGCCTTCAATAGTACTTGTGATGCAAGCATATTCTCTGGTTGAAAAGTTCTTCATTCTTTCCAGGACACACAAAGAAGCAGCTGGGTACTTGCTTCTCTTTGTCACTCCTTTACCATATTTATCACAATATAACTGTCTTCTTTTTTACACTCTTCACACCTAACCATGAGCCACTTGAGAACAGGTGCCATTCCTTTGGTTCCAAATACTTAATTATGCCTGGTATGGTATCATGTACATAGTGGGCTTGTAATTCATGTTTTTGAGTGAGTGATTTTAGTTTTCTTTTTTCTCTCTAATGTAATTACAATTTTATCAGAAGATGAAAATAGTAATCCAGAGGTATTATATATTCTCTTTTCCTCTTATTGAACCAGTTACTGTTGCTTCAAATCCAAAATGGAAGGAATAGAAAATCTCAAATATTAGTGATTTTTTGTTTTGTTTTGTTTTGTTTTTTTGAGAGGGAGTCTTGCTCTGTCACACAGGCTGGAGTGCAATGGAGTGATCTCAGCTCACTGCAACCTCTATCTCTGGGTTTAAGTGATTCTCCTGCCTCAGCCTCCCAGGTAGCTGGGACTACTTGGTGTCTGCCACCACACCTGGATAATTTTTGTATTCTTAGTAGAGACGGGGTTTCACTATGTTGGCCAGACTGGTCTCAAACTCCTGACCTTGTAATCTGCACGCCTTGGCTCACTGCAGCCTTGTAATGTCAGGTGTGACCCACCATAAGTGGCCAATGATTCTTTTCTTATAGTTCTCTGCCTTATTTCCAGAAGCTCACATACCATTTTCTTGAACATTTTCAAAGAAAAACAGATGTATAGACTAGAATTTAAAACAACAAATGTAATCTAGTAATATTTTGGGGTGCATTAATAGATGAGCTTCATGTTATTTCGAGTACACTCACTTTTTTCATAGTTTCAAACATGAATATTGATTTGCTGATCTATTACCTATTCTTAAAAAAGATTAAATCTTTTGTTTTCACTGTGCACATTATGGAATACTTGGAAAATAGAAATAGATGAAGAAGATTATCCTTAATATCACTTCATAAAATAACTTACAGTAATTTTTAGGACTCAGTCTCTTCTTTTAAAATACATTCATCATATTGCCCAGTGAATGTCAGAAATTATATTTTAAAAAGTATATTTCAATGAGAAAAATATTTAAAAGCTGAGTTTCACAATCAAAATATATTATGTTTTAGGTAAGAATTTTAATAAAAGCTTTTAATCTTTTATAGATAATTTATTATTCAGGGTAAAAATAAACAGATTTAGCTGAGGGACAAACATATATCTAAAGATCACTGAAGACATCCTGGACATCATGTAACACTACTAACATTGCGTTTCTAGAAATTGTTATACATTTCATAACCACCAACAGTAAAGAAAGGAGACAAGGCCAACTCCTTAAATGGACTAGCTGTGTGTTCCTATATTTGGAGAACAGCTTTTTTCCTTCACTTAAAGGTGCTAGTTCCTGGTGGAAATCAACTTTTACTAATAGCATTCCTCAGAATGCAAATCATGTTTCCTGTTAACCTACTGAATAATATCTAGCTTATATTATAAAACTTTCATAGAGAAATGCTTGAATTATTTTTATAATATATAGTTTTAAGAACATTTAATTATACAATTTAACATCCTGATTTTTAAAAATTTAGCACCATAATGCAAGCACTTTTCTGTTATTTTATACCCACTGTAAATATTATTTTTAATGACAAAGATTACTTAAGTAAATCAATCATTTTCTTACTGAACCATTTATATGACTCAGATTTTTTTGCTACTGCAGATTATTGCAGTGATTAGCTTTCTTCAAAACCAAAGCAAACAAAAAAGTTTTCTATATTTAGATCTATTTCTTTAGGCTAGATTCCCAGCAGTAGAATTCCTGGGTTAAAGAATTTGAACATTGTTATGCTTCAAATAGCCTATAGAAATGAATATTCTCATAAATTATGTAAGAAAATGCCATTCCTTTGTAATTTGACAATATTGGTTATATTTGTTTTTAATAAATCTTTGTTTGTTAGATAAAAATATTGTTTTAATTTTCGTTTCTCTGACTTAGAGTGATTTTTTTTGTTTTTTACTTAGAATATTTTCCCTTAATTATCTATTTATTGTTATTTGCTTATTTAACTGTATACTTCCCATTCTTAAGGATTCGTAGAGGCATTCAGTCTTCAAACTAACCTCTTATAAGTTAATTTTATGGTTGCTATATGATAGATCATTGGCCATACACTATTAGTTATGACTCTTGGTTGTAAGTGACTAAAATTTAGCTTGAACTAGCTTAGGCAAAAAGTATTTAATGGATGATAAATTTCAAGGAAAAATTGAACCCTGGGAAGGACCTATGTAGCTAGACCTTAGGAATTACCTTAACAAAGGACATTGCTACCCTTAAGACTTCCCTTTTGTATTTCATCTCTGCTTCTCTTGCATATTGGCTTTATTCTCTTAAACTGCAAATCAGCTTTCTCATAGAAAGAAAACTGGTTGTCCATAGTTCTATGTTTTACTTCTTACATCTTGCTACCTGAAAGGGATTGCCTGTTGTTTTCTGTAGTCCCAAGGAAATCCTAGAGAAGAGTGCTGATTGACTTAGTTTGGGGGAGATGTTTTATCCACTTAGCCAGTGGAGTTGGGTCATAGAACATGGAAACTTCTGTGGCAGTCTTATGATTGGTTGAAGCTAGACGAGGGAGTGGAAAAACAATCGTTGAATAAAGGGTTAATTCTCCAAAGAAAGGTAATTATATTGGGTGGCCAAACAGTGGTTACCCACCACATGTGAAAGACTATCCAAGGATTTTATATGGTTTTCTATCATTTAGAATTAATCAGTAGAAGAATATTTACCAATGCCTACTGGACATTGTTACCAGAAAGAGAGCAATAAGGGAAGTAAGAAACATAAGTTCTTGCACTAAAGAATAAATAATGTGATTTTCTTAAGGATACTTTAAAATGATGGTCACAGTATTTAAGACAATGTTTTATATAAACAACATGATTTTATTAAGAAAACTTTCATATGATAGAGATTTTAGTTTTTCTAAAAACTATCTTCTGTCCCCTTACCCTCAAGAAAAATACAGTAAATCATTTTGCCTCCTTTCTGTGAAATTATATATCAGCTCTACAATACAGAATCATGTGTTTGGGTTACTTTTTACTTTTTAAAATATTTTTTAGAGACAGGGTATCACACTGTGTTACTCATATTTATTCCCAGCCTGGAGTGCAGTGGCATGATCATAGCTCACTGCACCCTTGGACACCTGGGCTCAAGCAATACTGTTGGCTCAACCTCTGGAGTAATTGGACTACAAACATGCCACACTACACCCCACTAACCACATATACATATGAGAGACAAGGTCTCACTCTTGTCCAGCAGACTGATCTCGAACTTCTGGCCTCAAGCAGTCCTCCTCCTTGTCCTCCCAAAGTGCTGGGATTGTAGGCGTGAGCCACTGTGCCCAACCTGTTTTTTTTTTTTTTTTTTTTTTTTCTTGAACTGTTTCCTTCAATTCTTGTATTATTAATACATATTTAATTACTGTGATTATACATTTTTTTTTTTTTTTTTTTTTAAGTCAAGCTTAATATTTTTAACTTCTGTTTCTGCACCAGTAAAACTTAAGAGTACCATATTCGGTCAAAGAAAGATGTATTATTTTAATAGACTATCTAAATATTAAAGAAACAGGAAAATAAGTGAAGAATCAAAGACCAAATAAAGCTGAAATTACATTAATTAAACGAGGTTATTTAAAAACCTATATTGAGTCAGTCCAATGCAGGTACTTTTATCTTGCCTTTTTTGGGAGAGGTGAGGAGAGAGAGATAGAGGGATGAAGGAATAAATATGAATGTGTGGTATCAAAGTCAAGCTGATAGCTTTAGAAGACAATGTTGTTGGAATATTGAACTTCCTTACCTGTTAGCAAAGGTAAATATTTCTGATCCTTAATAGGGCAAGCACACTTAAGAAGGAGTCAAGCTATAAAGGAGTAAGTTTATTATCAGTGTGCTGAATGTACTAAAAGTACATCGATACTGTACATGCTAATGACTCTTTGGTATAAAATTAAGACTATCTTAACAGAAGGAAATTTAGAAAATTAGTATGACATCTTCCTATGAAATTCTAATTTAGTTACTCAAATATATCCTCCTGCACAGGACCAGAAATGTCACTAACACACAAGTGTATAGAACGGTAGCAATATTTAAAACCAGATTATTTAGGAATACAATTACTTATTTTCCTCTTGCATGTCCTGTTGACATTTTTGAAGTTGCCATAGCTCCTGAGAGTGGGTACAGTTGTTTGGTTTCTTTCTGCCTGAAGGATTTCACAAAGTGCCAATGAATTCTCTGCAAAATAAGAGTTCTTTCTGGTTGTATGAAATACTAAATGATTTATCTATCTATAATATTTGGATCCTCCCATTCCCTACTTCTTTAAAAGGTAGTTTAATTTTCTGAATGGATTTAGTTAGTGGTTAATTTCAAAGGAACAGATATTGAAGCCACGTCTTATAATTGGCAGTTTTATGTCAGTCTCTGAGCTCTGTTTCCCAAGAACTCCTGAAGTACTACCTTGTTCTGATTGATTTCTTTGTTTCAGTTCCAATTTTCCCCATGATTTTTGGATACCTTTACCTGTCAGACCTTGGTAGGATGTAATCCTAAGAATCCTCCACTTCACTTTTTCAGAACTCAAACTTCCACCTGTCGTCTTTGATTGCTGCAAACTCAGTTTGAGGGAAAGACTACAAATAATCTTTAGAACCAGGAGCTTGACAAAAAAAAAAGTGCAGATTACAGGTGGTAAAATCCCCAGTGATGTGACCCGCTTTCTTGTTTTTTTTTTTTTTAATTATGGAGGGAAGTTAAAAGGGAGTTTTAAAAGTACTTCCCTTCAGAATATTATTATGAATAATATTAATAGGTAATTCAAATGAAAATAATTAAGAAGGGACTATAATACTTTCCTCTAATTTGTTTTACAACTCAATGATTCTCACATGATTCATTTTAATTATATTAACTAAAAAATTGAGAAATACCTAAGGATAATAAATGTTCTTGTGGTTGCATTGGCAAGAGTATTAAAATACAAGTAATCTAACCCCCAGTACAGGACTCTCTGCACTAGAACATGCTGTTAGTACCCACTATTTTCAGGAACACCCTCTGACTAGATAACATTATGTCCTTACATCAACATAGTGTTCACATTCTGTGCCTAATTATGACTGTTAGAGAAAACTGTGCACTAGCACAGTACATACTGTATTTTAGTGTTTCAGGAATTATTTCATAAAGTTGATATGTACAGTAAAAAACATTTGTGCTTTTCCAATAATGTCATTTTTAACTATATCATTTTGATATGAAAGAAGTGAAGTAGACTACAGAGCCAAGGCAGAGTGAACTAATATGACCACGTGTTTCATCTCAGGGAGTTTAATTAGATGGATTGAGATGCTATTTATATGTAACATTCATTTGGATAAATATATATTACAGAAGTGACCTTGGAAAGTGTTTCAATGTGCACGTTTTTTAAAATTAGAAAAATGTTTTATAAAAACAGACTTCTTTTCTTAGTGAATGTTAATAGTTGGAATGGGTTTCTATTAAAGAATGTTTAATACATATGTTTAATCTTATAATTTAGCAGTGTACTATATAAGCTTAAATATCTACTATTTCTGCATTTTTTCCATTTATAAACCTGAGATATTTTTGCACACATGTAATGGGACTGTCTGGGCTTTTTAAAACAATCTTTTTAGATTTTTAAGTAACACATAGATACATCTTCATTGTAAATAATCTAAGTACTATAGAAAAGAAAACTAAAGTTTCCATGACCAGCCTTTTCAATCCTGATTCTCTCTGTAGAGATCACTCTGCTTTAACATTGACGAAGATAATTTCCATTCTTTTTCTAAAGTTTTAAATACGTATATGTACACATAAAACTATCATGAAAATATATGGTTTCATGTCATATTTATTGATCTGTAAGTTACAGCTTGCTTTTTTTCCCCCATTGATAACTCTTGGCATTCTTTCCATGCTAGGACATAAAAATCTATTTTATTATATTTTTATTATTTGTATAGTATTTCATAGGATTATAGGTTATTTAACTGTTCCTCTAATACCATTACTGGCATATACTGACCATGAAGACAATTTTCTTTTTTGCTATTAAAACAATGTTGCATAACTTCCAAAATTTAAAATATACCCATTCATTTATACCACAGTTTGTACTGGAGATACATTTGAAACGTATAGATTACTCATTGTATATGCACAAATCATTCTTTCTTAAATTTTTTATTTTGAAATGAGTTTAGATTTATATAAAGTTTCAAAAATAGTACAGACAGTTTTCAGATACACAACTTCCCATAATGTTAGTGCTTTGAATAACTAAGGAACAATTATAAAAACTAAGGAATTAACATTGAGGTGATACTGCTAACTTATCTACAGACTTTATTTTGGTTTTATCATATTTTGTCAATAATATCTCTTTTTCCAGTCACAACTCTATCTGGAATTCCACATTGCAGTTAGCGTTCATATCTTCTTAGTAGACTTCTTTAACCTGTGACAGTTCCTCAGTCTGTCTTTCATGGTCTTGAGGCTTTTGAAGAATACTAGTCATTTATTTTATAGAATATCCCTCAATTTGCATTTGTCTGATGTTTACTATTATTATAATGAGGTTATTCATTTTTGGAAAAAATACCACGAAAATGATATGCGCTTCTCAGTGCATCATATCGGGGTGTGTATCATAAATGTCAATATCTTATTACTGGTGAAGTTAACCTTAATTACTTGACTAAACTGGTATTGCTAGGTTCCCCCACTGTATAGTTATTATTTTTACCTTTGTAATTAATAAATATCTTGTGGTAGATATTTTGAGACTATCCAAATACTCTGTTTCCTCTCAACCTTTTACCTCTTTTTAAAGTAACTATCAGCAGAGTTTGCCTGCAGTGGCTATTACTGTACAGTTCTAACTTTAGGTGATTTTCTCGTTCCCTCATTCCTTCTACATTCATTAATTGGAAATTTTCTGTGAGGAAGAGCTGTCTTTTGTCACTCATTTGTTCATTCAGTTATTTATTTATATCAGTGTGGACTCTTTCACTTTAATTTGGTGGGTTATAATCCAATATTGTTATTTATTGATTGTTCTTGTTTTGGACATTCATAGCTCTCTTAGGTTAACTTGTGCCCTTTTAACATGCCTCTGTCCTCTGTTGAGCTCTTCTTTACTTTCTGACATAACAAAATGTTCTAGGCTCATCTTGAATTTTTCCTGCCTCAGCACTGGAATCAACCAGTTTTCTAAGATGTACTGATTTCTTTAATTAGAGAATGGTATTTAGAAGCCAACATCTGGGCATTGGGTATGTTCCTGGCTACTGGACATTAGGTATGTTCATTGTTACTTTGCTTATGAGCCTCCATTGTTTTTATCATTTGTACCCTTCTCTTGGGTCATGACACTGAGAATATTCATTATTTATTCTTTAGTAAATGAATTTAACGCTATGAATTTTCCTCTTAGTACTTGATATGGTTTGGCTGTGTGTCCCCACCCAAATCTCATCTTGAACTGTGGCTTCCATAATTCCCACATGTTGTGGGATGGACCTAGTAGAGTTCATATCTTCTTAGTAGACTTCTAAGAGGTTGCAGTGAGCCAATATTGTGCCACTGCCCTCCAGCCTGGGCAACAGAGGGAGACTCCATCTCAAAAGAGAAAAGAAAAGAAAACAAAATCTGCAATACTTTACCTATTTTTATGTTATTATGATCCTTTCCATTTCTGTGAGAAAAGTGTAAATACTTCCCATTATGATTAGTAATTTGTTTTCATTGGATTATTAACAGATTTTTCTTTATATATTTTGGTGCTATGTTATTTTTCTTGGTGGTTTGAGCTTTTTATAAAGGTGAAAAGTTTATTTGTTCCATTTAATGCTTTTACGAATTTTTAACATTAACATATACATGTTATTTTTAAAAGCATCTGCCTGGCCCAAACTTTTACAGCTCTTTATTTTCTACCTTCTTTTATCAAGTTTTTGAAGATACGAATCCTAAAAACAATGTTTGGTTGACTCTTTTAGTATAATAAGAGAAATCCTTGCCAAGATATTAAGCGGGGATGAAAAAAGAGGATTCCTTAAAAATCTATTCTTTTCCCAATTAGGCATAGGTTTTATTGTTATTATTTTGGATTCAGGGGGTACATGTGCAGGTTTGTTACATGGGTATATCATGTGATGCTAAGCTTTGGGGTATGAATTATTCTGTCACACAGGCAGTGAGCTGCCTGTTTACTCTGTTGATTGTTTTGCTGTGCAAAGGCTCTTTAGTTTAAGTAGGTCCCATTTGTCAATTTTTGTTTTTGTTCCAATTACTTTGAAGACTTAGTTGTAAATTATTTGGCAAAGCTCATGTTGAGAAGGCTATTACCTAGGGTTTCGTCTAGGTTTTTTTATTTTTATTTAATTGTAGTTTAAGTTCTGGTTCTGGGATACATGTGAAGATCATACAGTATTTTTACATAGGTATACACATGCCATGGTAGTTTGTTTTATCCATACCCCCGTCATCTACATTAGGTATTTCTCCTAATGTTATCCCTCCCCAATTCCCCCACCCCCTGCTATACCTTCCCTAGATCCCTACCCTTCAACAGGCCATGGTGTGTGATATTCCCCTCCCTGTGTCCATGTGTTCTCATTGTTCAACACCCACTTATGAGTGAAAACAAGCAGTGTTTGGTTTTCTGTTCTTGTGTCAGTTTGCTGAGAATGATGGTCTCCAGCTTCATCCACGCCCCTGCAAAGGACATGAACTCATCTTTTTTTATGGCTGCATAGTATTTCATGGTGTATATGTGCCACATTTTCTTTATCCAGTCTATCATTGATGGACATTTGGGTTGGTTCCAAGTCTTTGCTATTGTAAATAGTGCTGCTATGAACATACGTGTGCAAGTATCTTTATAACAGAATGATTTATAATCCTTTGGGTATATACCCAGTAATGGGAAATGGTATTTCTATTTCTATATCCTTGAGGAACTGCCATGCTGTCTTCCACAATGGTTGAAGTAATTTACACTCCTACCAACACTGTAAAAGCATTCCTGTTTCTCCACATCCTCTCCAACATCTGTTGTCTCATGATTTTTTAATGATCGCCCTGGTGTGGAGTGGGATCTCAATGTGGTTTTGATTTGCATTTCTCTAATGACCAGTGATGATGAGCTTTTTTTCATATGTTTGTTGACTGCATAAATGTCTTCTTTAGAAAAGTGCCTGTACATATCTTTTGTCCATTTTTTGATGGGGTTGTTTGTTTTTTTCTTGTAAATTTGTTTAAGTTCTCCATAGATTCTGGATATTAGCCCTTTGTCAGATGGGTAGATTGTAAAAATTTTTTCCTATTCTGTTGGTTGCCAGTTCACTCTATTGATAGTTTCTTTTGCTGTGCAGAAGCTCTTAAGTTTTTTGTTTTTTGTTTTTTTTTGAAACTGCATTTCACTCTTGTTGCCCAGGCTGGAGTGCAGTGATGTGACCTTGGCTCGCCACAACCTCCATTTCCCAGGTTCAAGTCATAATCTTGCCTCAGCCTCCTGAATAGCTCCGATTATAGGCATGTGCCACCAGGCCCAGCTCATTTGTATTTTTTTCGTAGAGACGGGGTTTCTCTATGTTGGTCAGACTGGTCTTGAACTCCCAACCTCAGGTGATCTACCCGCCTCAGCCTTCCAAAGTGCTGGGATTACACGCATGAGCCACCGTGCCCGGCAGAAGCCCTTAGGATCAATGAGATCCCATTTGTCTATTTTGGCTTTTGTTGCCATTGCTTTTGGTGTTTTAGTCATGAAGTCTTTGCCCATCCCTATGTCCTGAATGGTGTGCTAGGATTTCTTCTAAAGTTTTTATGGTGTTAGGCCTCATATTTAAATCTTTAATCCATCTAGAGTTAATTTTTGTATAAGGTGTAAGGAAAGGACCCAATTTCAGCTTTCTCCATATGGCTAGCCAGTTTTCCCAACACCATTTATTAAATAGGGAATCCCTTTGCCATTGCTTGTTTTTGTCAGGTTTGTCAAAGATCAGATGGTTGTAGTTGTGTGGCGTTCTTTCTGAGGGCTTTGTTCTCTTCCATTGGTCTATATCTCTGTTTTGGTACCAGTACCATGCTGTTTTGAGTACAGTAGCCTTGTAATATAGTTTGAAGTCAGGTAGCATGATGCCTCCAGCTTTGTTTTTTTTTGTTGTTGTTGTTGTTTTGTTTTTGTTTTTGTTTTCTTAGGATTGTCTTGACTATGTGGATTCTTTTTGGGTTCCCTATGAAGTTTAAGGTGTTTTTTTTCCAATTCTGTGAAGAAAGTCATGGGTAGCTTGATGGGGATAGCATTAAATCTATAAATTACTTTGGGCAGTAGGGCCATTTTCATGATATTGATTCTTCCTAACCATGAGCATGGAATGTTTTTTCATCTGTTTGTGTCCTCTCTTATTTCCTTGAGCAGTGGTTTGTAGTTCTCCTTGAAGAGGTCCTTCACATCCCTTGTTAGTTGTACTCCTAGTTATTTTATTCTCTTTGTAATGACTGTGAATGGGAGTTCACTCATGATTTGTTTTTCTGTTTGTTATTGGTGTATAGGAATGCTTGTGATTTTTGCACATTGATTTTGTATCCTGAGACCTGTAAACTCAAGTTGCTTATCAGCTTAAGGAGATTTTGCGCTGAGACAATGGGGTTTTCTAAATATACAATCATGTCATCTGCAAACAGGGACAATTCGATGTCCTCTCTTCCTATTCAAATACGCTTCATTTGTTTCTCTTTCCTAATGGCCCTAGCTAGAATTCCCAATACTGTACTGAATAGGAGTGGTGAGAGAGGGCATCCTTGTCTTGTGCCAGTTTTTAAAGGGAATGCTTCCAGTTCTTGCCCATTCAGTAGGATATTGGCTGTGGGTTTGTCATAAATAGCTCTTATTATTTTGAGATACAATCCATCAATACCTAGTTTATTGAGAGTTTTTAGCATAAAGGGCTGTTGGATTTTGTCAAAGGCCTTCTATGCATCTATTGAAAGAATCATGTGGTTTTTGTCTTTGGTTCTGTTTATATGATGGATTATATTTATAGATTTGTGGATGTTGAGCCAGTCTTGCATCCCTGGGATGAAGCTGACTTGATTGTGATGGATAAGGTTTTTGATGTGCTGTTGGTTTCGTTTGCCAGTATTTTATTGAAGATTTTTGCATCAATGTTCATCATGGATATTGGCCTGAAATGTTCTTTTTTAGTTGCGTCTCTGCCAGGTTTTGGTATCAGGGTGATGTTGGTCTCATAAAATTAATTAGGGAGGGTTTCCTCTTTTTATTATTCGGAATAGTTTCAGAAGGAATGGTACCAGCTTCCCTTTGTACCTCTGGTAGAATTAGGCTGTGAATTAATTCTACCTCTGGTAGAATTAGCCCGTCTGGTCTTGGGCATTTTTTGGTGGGTAGGCTATTAATTACTGCCTCAACTTCAGACCTTGTTATTGGTCTACTCAGGAATTCAACTTCTCCCTGGTTTAGTCTTGGGAGGGTGTAAGTGCCCAGGAATTTATCCATTTCTTCTAGATTTACTGGTTTATGTGCATAGAGGTTTTTGTAGTAATCTCTGGTGGTAGTTTGTATTTCTGTGGGATTGGTGGTGATATCCCCTTTATTATTTTTTATTTCATCTATTTGAATCTTCTCTCTTTTATTAGTCTGGCTCACAGTTGATCTATTTTGTTGATCTTTTCAAAAAACTAGGTCTGGGATTTCTTAATTTTTTGTGTCTCTGTCTCCTTCAGTTCTGCTTTGATCTTAGTTATTTCTTACCTTCTGCTAGCTTTTGAATTTGTTTGATCTTGCTCCTTTAGTTCTTTTAATTGTCACGTTACAGTGTCAATTTTATATCTTTCCTTGCTTCTCATGTGGGCATTTAGTGCTATAAGTTTCCCTCTACACACTGCTTTAAATGTATCCCAGAGATTCTGGTCATTGTGTCTTCATTCTCATTGGTTTCTAAGAACATATTTATTTCTGTCTTCATTTCATTATTTATCCAGTAGTCATTCAGGAGCACATTATTCAATTTTTATATAGTTGTGTGATTTTGAGTGAGTTTCTTAATCCTGAGTTCTAATTTGATTGCACTGTGGTCTGAGAGACTGTTATGATTTCTGTTCTTTTGCGTTTGCTGAGGAGTGTTTTACTTCCAATTATGTGGCCAATTTTCGAGTAAGTGCACAGTGGTGCTGAGAAGAATGTATATTTCTTGGACTTGGCGTGGAGAGTTTTGCAGATATCTATTAGGTCTGCTTGGTCCACATCTGAGTTCAGGTCTTGGATATCTTTGTTAATTTTCTGTCTCATTGATCTGTCTAGTATTAACAATCAAGATCTACCACTATTATTCTGTGGGAGTCTAAGTCTCTTTGTAGGTCATTAAGAACTTGCTTTATGTATCTGGGTGCTCCTGTATTGGGTGCATATATATTTAGGATAATTAGTTCTTCTTGTTGCATTAATCCTTTTACCATTACGTGATGCCCTTCTTTGTCTCTTTTGATCTTTGTTGGTTTAAAGTCTGTTTTGTCAGAGACTAGGATTGCAACTCCTGGTGTTTTGTTTTGTTTTGCTCTCCGTTTGCTTGGTAAATCTTCCTTCATCCCTTTATTTTGAGCCTATGTGTGTCCTTGCACATGACATGGGTTTCCTGAATACAGCACACCAATGGATCTTGAGTTTTTATCCAGTTTGCCAGTCTGTGTCTTTTGATTGGGGCATTTAGCCCCTTTACATTTAAGGTTAATATTATTATGCGTAAATTTGATTCTGCCATTTGATGCTAGCTGATTGTTTTGCCCATTAGTTGATGCAGTTTCTTCATAGTCAATGGTCTTTACAGTTTGGTATGCTTTTGTGGTGGCTGGTACTGGTTGTTCTTTCCATGTTTAGTGCTTCCTTTAGGAGCTCTTGTAGGGTGGACCTGGTGGTGATGAAATCTCTCAGCAGTTGCTTGTCTGTAAAGGATTTTATTTCTCCTTCACTTATGAAGCTTAGTTTGGCTGGATATGAAATTCTGGTTTGAAAATTCTTTACTTTTAGGATGTTGAATATTGGCCCCCACTCTCTTCTGGCTTGTAGGGTTTCTGCTGAGTGATCCTCTGTGAGTCTGATGGGCTTCCCTTTGTGAGTAACCCGAGCTTTCTCTCTAGCTGCCCTTAGCATTTTTTTCCTTCATTTCAACCATGATGAATCTGACGATTATGTGCCTTGGGGTTGCTCTTCTTGAGGAATACCTTTGTCGTGGTCTCTGTATTTGCTATATTTGAATGTTGGCCTGCTTTGCTAGGCTGGGAAAGTTCTCCTGGATGATATCCTGAAAACTGTTTTCCAGCTTGGTTTCATTCTCCCCATCACTTTCAGGTTCTTTCTAGTTCTGTGAAGAATATCTTTGGTAGTCTGACAGGAATAATATTGAATATCTAAATTGCTTTGGGCAGTATGGGCATTTTAATGATACTGATTCTTGCTATCCATGAGCATGGGATGTTTTTTCATTTGTTTATGTCAGCTCTGCTTTCTTTGAGCAGTGTTTTATAATTCTCATTGTAGAGATTTTTTTACCTCCCTGGTATAACTGTTTTCCTAGGCATTCTGTTCTTTTCTTGGTAATTGTAAATGAGATTACATTCCTGATATGGCTCTCAGCTTGGCTGTTGTTGGTGTATAGGAATATTTGTGAATTTTGTGTGTTATTTTTGTATCCTGAAACTTTACCAAAGTTGTTTATCAGCTGAAGGAGCTTTTGGGCTGAGACTATGGGGTTTTCTAGATATAGAATCATGCCATCTGCAAACAGGGATAGTTTGACTTCCTCTCTAACTATTTGGATGTACTTTATTTATTTCTCTTGCCTGATTACTCTGGCCAGAATTCTTAATACTACGTTGAATAAGAGTAGTGAGAGAGGGCATCCTTGTCTTGTTCCTGTTTTCAAGATGATTGCTTCCAGCTTTTGCCCATTTGGTATGACATTGGTTGTGAGAGTACCTCATTGCTAATTATAAATAGACAACAAAGGACCATCAGACTTCTGAGCAGAGCCTCAAACATGAAAGCCAAAAAGTGAAATAAAGAAAACGTCTCAAAAGGAAACAGAAGCAATGCAGCAAACTGAAGAAAACTTCAAAAACATACTAGAATTGATATCCTCAAAGAAATATAAATTGTATTCCTGGGACAAGAAAAGGGGCAATTAAAAAAGGCCTTTTGGAGAATAAGAAAAAAAATTTGGTAGTTAGAATATGATAGCCAAAGTTAAAACTTTAATAGGATGGAAGATAATGAAAGAACAGAAAGTTAAAAGTGGTAAAATGATAGAAAAAGGATAAGAAAGTTAGAAGATTTGTTGAAGAAATTCTTCATTTAAAATAATAGAAAGATGTTCCAGACAGAAACAGAAAATGGACAGAAAAGCATTATTCTCCCCATGGGAAAATTTCTGAAAACTAAAGAAATCAGTTTCTAAGGCAAGTACTCACCAAGGACCCAGCACAGAGAATGACAAAAAATTAACATGATGATACGTTGTGATCAGATTGAAGAATCCCAAGTGAAAAGTGAAAAAATTTCTTTCAGAAAAAGTTTCTGAAATAGGGGGAAGGTTGGGGGAGCCACCATATATCACACAAAGAAATATAAATGAGAATGTCATTGGATTTCTCATCAGTATCACTGGAAGTTAGGAAACAATGGAATAGTGTCCTAATTTTCTGCTGAATATTTTTCAAATCTGTGATTTTCTATTCAGCCAAACTGTCCAGTCTGAGATAAAATAATAACATGTTCAGACATCCAGAGTTTCAAGTTTACTTCCTATGCACAGGAAATTTCTGGATGATTTGCTCCAAGGAGTAAACCAAGAAGGAAGAAAACTTCAGAACCAAGGTATAGGAAAAGTGACATGAAAGAGAGATGAGGACAATTCCTCAAGTGATGGAGAAGGGGAGTCTCATGATGACAGCTGTGTAGTCAAGCATGAGCATAAACCAGACTAGAGCAGGGGGATGGAGAACTCCCAGAAGGCTACCTCCTGGAAAAGAGATGATTTGGAAAGATTATCTACTGTGTCTGAAGGTGTTGGGAGAAGAATTACCTCTCTGTCCAAGACGGAAGAAGAACAAATATGGTACCCAGAAAAGAATGAAAGGAGAAAAGGAGACAATTTTTAATTCCAGAGACAACAAAAAGTTATATAAGAACGAAATGTAATCATAGTATTATATGTGGCTCACAGTGAACAACAATGTAAATGCTAAATATAATTTAATAATAAGCGCCAATTTAACTATATTGGGAGGATTAAGAGAAGAGTAGGTGTATAGGATGGTAAATTCTTATTAACTACCTACCCCAACATTTATTTTGCCTTCTAAGTAACAGAACTATGAATATATCTGGGGGATAATCTTTACAGGATGACACCTTCCAGTTGTATGTGTGGCTAAATATGGCTATGTATCTAACTTCAGTAGAAGTATTCAGTGGTACTTTAAGGAGATTGACTTAAAAGGGATGGAGTAGGCCATTATTCTTCTGCTGCTGACCTGGAATGGGAATGTAATGGTTGAAGCTTTCACCACCATATGGACTATGAGAATAAAGTACAGATACCAAAGATGGTGGACCAAAGGCATAGGAAGGATATGAGGCTCTGATAACATTATAAAGCTATGATACTAGCACCGGACTGTTTACCAATGTGTTTGTTTTATGTGAGATTATATGTATATTTATGCCATCATATTCAGGTCTCAATTATATGTAGCAGAACTACATCTTAAGTGATATGTATCACTAAGTAATATATAAAATTAAATATTAGGAAATAGTGTAAATATGGAGGTAAGTAGGAGAAACGGGAAAAACATTAAAAGTTTCCTTTGACAGTGAGAATTGGGGTAGAGGCATATGGTTACTATTTTTTTTTAATAATCCTTTTAGTGTTTGTTATGGTTGGATGTTGTTTGTCTTCAGCAAAACTCATGATGAAATTTGGTCCTCAACACAGCAGTGTTGGGAGATAGGGCCTAGTCAGAGGTGTTTTGGTTGTAGGGGCAGATTCCTCATGAATAGATTAATCTCCTCTATTGTGAGTGAATGGAATTTTTGCTCTGGCAAGAATGGA
The DNA here is from genome assembly GCF_001604975.1 of Cebus imitator. Taxonomy (NCBI): domain Eukaryota; kingdom Metazoa; phylum Chordata; class Mammalia; order Primates; family Cebidae; genus Cebus; species Cebus imitator. Next base: position 2,938,098 of record NW_016107585.1, on the reverse strand, counting down.
TTAGTTCCTAACATAGCCGGTTGTTAAAACAGGGAGAGGTACATGGCCACCTGCTTTCAGCCCATTATCCTTATTGTTTGGCTTGCTAATCGAGAGTACCCTCCAAATCACTTGACTTTTCTTTTCTCAGTTGTAGGTCTCCGGAGATGCCCCCAGATGCCCCACATTAAAGATGCATCCTTTCTTTGCTTCCCACCCCGCTAGAAACTATGAAGTGTTTACTAGAGAACTAATTCACATTGTCATGGCTGGAAATATCCTCTGATGCTCAACTCCCCTTATCTATAGATTGAGTTGGTTTAAGGTCTACTTTGTATTATAAGCATTGTTGTTCCTACTGATAGTGACTCTGTTCTTGATTCAGGTGAACAGCAACCATGCTGCCATAAAAACCAACTAAGCGGGAACTTATTTTTCTGCTGCATTGTGCAGTGACTGGTCTCACCTAAGACTTTCATGCAAGAAGAAGCACCTTCCTTTTTATCAGGAAATTTCTAGTGCTTCCTGTTATTCACAGCTGAATGTAATGCTTCAGTTTATTTTCAATTGTTTGATTATATGTGATAAAAAATGTGTTTTCTTGGTAACCAATATTTCTGTACATTTATCTTAGAAATAGATTAATAACTATAGAAACTACACACTAACAAATCTCATTGTCTTTTTAATTAATTAAGCTATATTAGAATATCCCATTGTCATGATATATTAGATCAAGTTTGTAATGTCACGATGTGACATTGTGAGTTATTGTTACCAAGAAGATAAAATGTCAGGCATCTTTTTCCTCATGTAAATTTTACTTTTCATGCTTATATACTTACAATTTTAATTTTGATCCTCATTTTTCATTCACTCATTATACCAAAAGTTAACTCATGTTATTCTGAATGACTTCTTACCAAAAGCCCCACACAAAAAAAGAGTTGGCTTTCTTGATTTTCTCTCTTGCTTCCTCTCTTACCATGTGATTCCTTTGCACATGCTCCCTTCCACTTTCCACCATAAGTGGAAGCAGCATGAGGCTCTCACTGGATGCAGCATCCAGTCTTGAATTTTCCAGCCACCAGAATCATGAGCAAAATAACCTTCCTTTCCTTATAAATTGCCCAGCCTCAGATATTCTTTTATAGCAACACAAAATTGACTAAGGCAGTAATATTTGACATTTTAAATTTGAACATGTATTACTTTAAATGAAAATATTTTTATGTTGTGATCAATATTTATGTATATATATTCATTGTAAACAGTTGAACAATACAAAAAGAATCTAGTTCTGCCTGTCTTCAGTATTCTTTACTTTTTCCCCTTGCCCATAAATTCTACTCTTCTTCCCAGGATTGGTGTCCAAGATTTGGTCTCTTCCTATTTTTTCTGTACATTCATATAGCATATATAAGAGGCTTAGTTTCTTCTTCTCATTTTCATTAAAAGTAAGTACAGTTAAACGTTAATTTAAAAATACATATGAAGGAATACTTAAGGGATGTTTGTTTATATTTTTAGAATTTATGATGTAGGCATGCAGTTAAAAAGTCAACAAAATGAATTTCAGAAAGTAAAGAAGCAACTGACTCATTTACAAGATGAATTAAAAATTAAATATAGACAATCAGACATCTTCAGGTAAGATTAAATAACTGAAAATTATAAAGATTAAAAAGATATGTTTAATATCTTTTTAAATAACTTTGTAAATAGCCAAACACATTTTAGTCGTATGATTTCTATATCTGGTGTGATTGAGAAAAGTGAAACAGCATTACATTTTCTTTTCTGTTATTTAAACCATTATCTCAATGAATACTTTTACTAATTAAATTTAAATTAGGCATATGCCTTGTTCTAGTAGTCCATTGTTATTGTTCTTCTTTTGTGGTGACATTTAGAATGAAAGCACGGTAACTAATTTCCCTCTTCACCAATATTTCTTGGTCTATTTGATCACCTGAGTGATAGCCCAGTGACAAGAAAAGCAACAGAATAGGAAAACTTCCTAAATAATATTAACATAATCCTTAAATTCAGAAATCTCCAGTGTAAAGCATGTTAATTCTGCTTTTATATAATCCTTGGAGTATTTATAATACTTAAAGATAAAATCCAGTTTTCTAAAGAAACTAGGAAGTTCATTTTCTTCCTAAAAAGTGAATTGAATATATTGAGAATGTTTATGAGAAAGAATAATTTCTTTTTAAATTGAATAGCTTTTAGCTCTTAGAAAAGGGAAGGAAATAAATTAATTCAACATGGCAAATGACATAGCTTCAAGATGACCAAAAAAATATGCTGCTTGAGTATTTTGAATGTTAGATTTTTGTTTTTTAACTAATAATTATTAGGAATATTCTGAAAAACATTCTGTAGACTAATAATTTTTAATGCATTATCTGATAACCTATTGGACCATCTACCTTTTATAAATGCCTTGCACATAACTGATGTTCAATATATAAGTTTTGAATGAATGCATGAATGAAGTCCACTCACAAAACAAGATAAAAAACAAGATAAAAAATTTTTTTATCATCAGAAATTCCCTTGATCCTTTCCTAGAAATCTGATATTGAACCAACAGGATAATGCCATCCAGGTGATCCCAACTTTTGTGTTTTAATCAGGACTATCAGTATTCATTTTTGGCTTCTGTAATAGCTTTGGCCCGTGTCTGCTGCAAAAGTCCCATCTGTTTTATCCACTAATGCTATCATGGATTTACCATCCATGAGAGTTTGACCTTTAAAGGCTGGACTGGGACTAGATCAGATAATTACTCCTGCTTCAGGATGTTATGATACGGATAAAGTTGATCCTCATTATTTTCATTTTTGCATGTTATCTTCAGCATTTTAAAATTTTGAAGAAATGTAGACATACATATGGAAGTATTATTTTTATTCTGTATTCTAATTTTGTCATCATTTTGAGTTATACTTTTAACAGATTATTTTGTTCACATATTTTTATAGATCTGTGATTTTTGCTCATTTTTAGTTAAAAGATCACAAATTAGTAGTCTGGGATCTGACTAATCTAAAAATAGTACATACTAAAAGCAATTTTGAAAGTAACTGGTCAACTGGATAGTACAAATTACAGTTTGTAATAATGAATAGAAATAATTATTGACTTTATTTATACTCTCACTAGTAGATATAATATATTCCATAGAAAAAAGGCATACTATTAAAAATAAAATCAAACCAAATTTGTAGAGTTCAGTGACTTTGGTGCATTACTAGAAGTTGATTTTAAGCTAGATTATTGATTATTTAAAAAATGTTAGGGCATAAAACTTAGTCATTGCTCTGGATAAAGAAAAGAAGCTTATAATCTTCTCTCTTGAAGAGGTCCAGGATTCATGAGCCAAATGTAGGATTAAAAGAAAAGAGGTAAGGGAAAGAAACATGAGCTTTCTACTCAAATGTGTCATTATTTATGGGGCCCAAAAGGAACATTCAGTGGATCAGTGAACTATGTTTTGGAGTTTTTTTAAATTCTTCTCTCATTTGATTAATTACAATTGGGCTTAAATCACTAGCCTCCAGCAAAGTATACTTTTGTGTTCTGTGTTTTCCCTGACATCATTTCCAGCCTGTGTCTTACAAGGGCTCCACACGTTAGTTGGCACATTGGTTGGCTCAGCACGTCTGCTACTCAGAATAAAGTGTCTTTTAAAAATGCAAATTAATTGTAGAAGGCCTATAAAATAGATATTAAAAACCTGAATGAAATACATATACTTCACTTCATAAAGCTGTGTATAAGTTCAGTATTCCAAATCAGACCATATTTGAAATATTCTAGCAGTATTTACTTTTAGAGGATTCATATTGTGAAACTTTTATAAATTATTTGAAATATAGAGTACTTATCCTTTAAATTTTCTTATTTGTAAAGCTAGACCTTGTCGTCTCTCAAATTTTCAATGTCAACCTAAAAAATTTCTCTTGCAGCTCCCTCACTTTCACTTCACTTCTTCAGCCTAATTAAGGATGCTAGTAAATTTTCCCAACCATATTTTGGCTTTACTTTGTTTTCTAGACTTGATCCCATAGTTTATTACCCTATACCTTTTTAAAAACATCGTCATCGAGATATAATTCGCATATCATGAAATTCACCTTATCTTAAGGAGACAACTTAGTTATTTTTAATAAACCTGTAGAGTTGTGCCACCAATATTAGCTATTAGATTGGCAACCACATCCAATATTAGAATACTTGACTCATTCCAAAAAAGACATTCCAGTCCCTCATACCATCTTCAATCAGTCTCTGTCTTGACCTCCAGTTCTAGGCAACTAACCTTTCTCTTTCTATAGATTTACCCTTTTCTGGACATTTCAGATATATAGAATCAAACAATATACGGTCTTTTTATCTGGCTTTTATTAGTTATGTTTTTTGAGGTTCATTCACGTTGTGGCATTTATCCATAATTTTGTTCCTTTTTATTGCTGAATAGGATTCCATTGTATGGATATATCACATTTTATTTATCCATTTACCAGTTGATGGATATTCGGATTATTTCCACTTGTTGGTGCTTATGAATAATGCTACTATAAACATCCATATACAAGTCTTTGTGTGTACATATGCTTTTAATTCTTTGGAGTAGATACCCAAGTGTGGAATCACTAGACCATATGATTAATCTGTATTTAATTTTTTTAACTGCCAACTTGTTTTCCAAAGTGGCTGTACATTTTACATTCCCACACCATGAATGAGGCTTCTAGTTTCTACCTTTTGTTGTCAACATTTACTATTATTGTCTGTCTGTTTTATTGTAGTCATTCTAGTGGATGTAAAATAGTATCTCCTTGTGGCTTTATGTTTCTGAAATTACTAATGATGTTGAGCATCTTTTCATTTGCTTGTTAATCATTTGTATATCTTATTAGTGACACATATTTTGCCCATTTTAATTGGTTTGTTTTCTTATTATGTGATTGTAAGAGTTATTTCTATATTCTGGGTATAAGTCCTTTATATGAAATGTGGTTTTCAAATATTTTCTCCCAGTGGCTTATCTTTTATTATTACTATTATTATTGTGCTTTAAGCTCTGGGGTACATGTGCAGAACATGCAGATTTCTTACATAGGTATACACATGCCATGGAGGTTGGCTGCATCCATCACCCCGTCATCTATATTAGGTATTTCTTCTAATGCTATCCCTCCCCTAACCCCCCACCCCACAACAATCCCCATTGTGTGATGTTTCCCTCCCTGTATCCATGTGTTCTCATATGAGTGAGAACATGCAGTGTTTGGTTTTCTGTTCTTGTGTTAGTTTGCTGAGAAATAATGGTTTCCAGCTTCATCCATGCCCCTGCAAAGGACGTGAACTCATCCTTTCTTATGGCTGCATAGTATTTCATAGTGTGTATGTGCCACATTTTCTTTATCCAGTCTGTCATTGAGGGGCATTTGTGTTGGTTCCAAGTCTTTGCTATTGTGAATAGTGCTGCAATAAACATATATGTGCATGTGTCTTTATAACAGAATGATTTATAATTTTTTGGGTACATACCCAGTAATAGGATTGCTGGGTCAAATAGTATTTCTAGTTCTAGATCCCTGAGGAATGGCCACTTTCAGGTACACCGATCAAACGTAGATTTGATGTTTTCACATAATCCCATATTTCTTGGAGGCTTTGTTTATTTCTTTTCACTCTTTTTTTTTTAAATCTTGTCTTCTTATTTTATTTCATTGAGTTAGTCTTCAATTTTTGTTTCTTTTTTTTTGCTTGATTGATTTGGGTATTGAAACTTGTATATGCATCATGAAGTTCTTGTGTTGTGTTTTTCAGCTCCATCAGGTCATTTATGTTCTTCTCTAAACTGGTTATTCTAGTTAGCATTTCATCTAACCATTAATCAAGTTTCTTAGCTTCCTTCCATTGGGTTAGAACATGCTCCTTCAGCTCAGAGAAGTTTGTTATTACACACCTTCTGAAGCCTATTTCTGTCAATTCATCAGACTCACTCTCCATCCAGTTTTGTTCCCTTGCTGGTGAGGAGCTGTGATCCCTTAAAGGAGAAGAGGCATTCTGGTTTTTGGAGTTTTCATTCTTTTTGCGCTAATTTCTTCCCATCTTCGTGGATTTATCTTCGTTTGGTCTTTGAGGTCAGTGACCTTTGGATGGGGTCTCTGAGTGGACGTCCTTTTTGTTGACATTGAAACTGTTTCTTTAGTTTTCCTTCTAACAGTCAGGCCCCTCTACTACAGGTCTGCTGGAGTTTGCTGGAGGTCTGCTGCAGACCCTGCTTGCCTGGGAATCACCAGCAGAGACTGCTGAACAGAAAAGATTGCTGCTGGCCAGGTGCAGTGGCTCATGCCTATAATCCCAGCACCTTGGGAGGCTGTTGCAGGCGGATCACCTGAGGTTGGGAGTTCAAGACCAGCCTGGCCAACATGGTGAAACCCCATCTCTATTAAAAAAAAAAAAAGATAGCTGCATATTCCTTCCTCTGGTAGCTTCGTCCCAGAGGGGTATCCGCCAGATGCCAGCCAGAGCTCTCCTGTATGAGGTGTCTGTCAGCCCCTACTGGGAGGCGTCTCCCAGGCAGGCTACACAGTGCTAAGAAGCCACTTGAGGAGGAAGTATGTCCCTTATCAGAGCTCAAATGCTGTGTTGGGAAATCTGCTGCTCTCTTCAGAGCTGCCAGGCAGGGACATTTAGATCTGCTGAAGCTGTACTCACTACTGCCCCTTTTCCTAGGTGTTCTGTCCCAGGAAGGTGGGGGCTTTATTTATAAGTTCCTGAGAGGCTGCTGTCTTTTTTCAGAGATGCCCTGCCCTGCAAGGACATCTAGTGAGACAGTGCCTGCAGCTGCTGAGCTTTGTTGGGCTTTGTCCAGTTTGAATTTCCCCGCAGCTTTGCTTATACTGTGGGGTTGAAACCGCCTACTTGAACCTCAGCAATGGTGGATGCCCCTTTCCCCACCAAGCTCAAATGACCCAGGTCCAGCTCAGATTGCTGTGCTGGCTGTGAGAATTTCAAGTCAGTGGATCTTAGCTTGCTGGTCTCTGTGGGGGTGGGAACTGCCAAGCCAGACCACTTGGCTCCCTGGCTTCAGCCCCTTTTCCAGGGGAGTCAATGGTTCTGTCTCGTTGGCATTCCAGGCACCAATGGGGTATGAAAAACTACTGTGACTAGCTCAATTTCTGCCCAAATGGCCACCCAGTTTTGTGCTGGAAACCCAGGGCCCTGGTGTTTGTGTAGGTACTGGAGGAAATCTCCTGGTCTGTGGGTAGTAAAAACCATGGGAATAGTGCAGTATCTGGGCCAGCGTGCAGGAAACAGTCTCTAATGGCTTCCCTTGGCTAAGAGAGGGAGTTCCCTGGCACCTTGCACTTCTCGGGTGAGGTGATGCCCCACCCTGCTTCGACTCACCCTCCTTGGGCTGCACCCACTGTCCAACCAGTCTCAGTGAGATGACCCAGGTACCTCAGTTGGAAATGTGGAAATCACTTGACTTCTGTGTCCATCTGGCTGGGAGCTGCACACGGAGCTGTTCCTATGTAGCCATCTTGCCTGGGCTTACTTTTTATATTCTTAACAATGTCTTTTGAAAAGTTGTTATTTTTGATGAAATACAGTTTATCTGTTTCATAGATTGTGCTTTTGCTTATGTGTGTAAGAACTCTGTCTAAGCCTGTTACAAGGATTTTCTCCTGTATTTTCTTAGAGTTTTATAGTTTTAGCTCTTATTTAGATCTGCGATCTATTTCTGCTAACTTTTGCATATGATATGAATTAAGGATCTAAATTCATCCTATTTCACATGGATATTCAATTGTTCCAGCACTGTTTGTTAGAGACCATTTTTTCCCTTATTGAATTGCCTTAACATCTTTGCCTAAAATTAATTCACTGTAAATGTAAAAGATTACTTTTGGATATTCTGTTCTGTCCATTAATCTGGATGTCTTACATAAGTGCCACACTCTCTTAAAAACAATGGTTTTTATTAAATGTTAAAATCAAGAAGTATAAGCCCTCTAACTTTCTTCTTTGTTTTCAAAATCACTTTTGCTCTTCTGGACCCTCGATAATGAATTGTATGATCAGTTGTGAATTTCTGCAAAGTAGCCTGCTGGGATTTTGATAGGTATAGTATTGAATCTATAGATCAATTTGGGGAGAATTTTTCCTTTAAAATTTTTGCATCTTTCAGTTCATGAATGTGTTATATTTTTCCATGGAGATCTTTAGTCCTCTCAAAAATGTTTTATTTTCTTGAACTTCTTTTATTAAATTTATTTCTAAGAGTTTTATTTTTTTTATGTTTTTATGAATAGGACTGTTAATTTTATTTTGGGGAGTGGTCATTGTCAATTACAGCAATAAAATTGATTTTTGCATATGGATCACGTATCCTGTGACTTTGATGAATTTGTTTAATTCTAGTGTGTGTGTGTGTGTGTGTGTGTGTGTGTGTGTGTGTGTGTGTGTATCTTCTTTAGGATTTTTTACATAGAGGAGTTTACCAACATTCCAAGTCCTTTTATCTCTACTTATTTAGCTGTATTTACCCTTAAATCCTTTGGCTTTCATACCTACTTCCAGGTTGTTAAACATTAATTCCTTTCTGAGGAATCCTCAATATTCTGCTTAGCCTCCTTGGTGCTGTTCATCTCTTAGCAGCTGTTTGTCTCCTTTGAGGGATTTTTCTTTAGTTTCAATCCCTTAAATGTTTGTGTTGTCCAATGTGTTAACCCTAGCACTTCTCACTTTTCCATTTCTCCAGTTGAGGTGAGGAACATATTTTATTTACTCGTTTATTCAGTTTTTGTTAAGCACATATTATGCAGTAGGCACTGTGCTAAATACTAAAAAGACTGTGATGAGCAAGACAGATATAGATATAACCTCTGCCTTATAGATCTTAGTCTACTCAGGGATATAAATATTGACACAATAATCATACTCTCATAGCTTCAGTCATCACCTTTGTGCTGCTAACTCTCAAATCTATATCTGTACTTGATTATTAAGGTAATTAAAACCATAATATCTGAAGTAATAAAAATCATTGAGATAACAAAAAACATGATTATTTGAGCTGTCGAGTGTTATGAGGCAAATGCACTGCATAAGTCACTTCGAATTGTTTTTTTTATTATTACTCCAGATTTTTCACTGCCTGTCCAACCATGCTATGTGGGGCAAATGCTGTATAAGACACTAAGATTCTCATTTAAGGTCTAAGACTAAATTGCTCTGGCCTAATTTTCTTCACTAAATGTTTACTGTTGAATATATATATATATACTGTATATATACTGTATGTATATATATATATATATTTAGAATAAATGTGTATGAAGGTAATTAGCTATCTTTCTTTGTAGCTAAAATAATGGCAAAATGGAAATGTGTTAGAGTGACCATACACTTCAGTCTACCTGAGTTATTCCTAGTTTGTATGTTGTCTCAGCATAACATGAATACCAACTTCTTTTGGTTTCAAAATTTGTCTCCAATTAGTAGATTATATGGTCACTCTAAAACTGTTTTTGAAGAAATGTTTATTATGCTTACTATTTTTTAAAATTCTATTTATTTTTTTTACCTTGCAGTCAAAGATTGTCAGAGTACAAATATTTCTGGAATAAGACTCTTTCATTACTTACTTTTACTAAAAGGGAGCTAATCCATATTAAAAATGAAGTGTATGATAATTACCAAAACTGGACTTCACTGAAAGGAGAAATTTTTCTGCAAATTAAATCTATGAGTGAAACAGCCTTGACAGGTTTGTTACATGTATTTAGAATATAATTGTCCCTTTTTGGTAAAGGATACATCATAAGTAATGAAATAATGATATTTCATTTTATTTGATGGAAATTAGGAATTTTGTTATCAGTTGGTAGAGTAGATGACCATTAAGATCTATTTCAATTCTGAAATTTAATTATTTTAGGTTTATCTAAAATAAGCTATGATATATCTATCTTGAACTGTGGCCAGAAGTCTGTTTGTTACTGTTAAAGGTACTAATTTGTTTTTAAAACTTATCTTAATGGCTGAGTAGCTCATATTAGGTAAGCCTTCTTATAGATAACAACTATAAATTCTAGAAAAAATAGCTACTTAAAGACAATAGTGACCCAAACCAAACACATAATGGAGGGAGTATCAAAAATTAAAAGAAGGCATACTAAGTGAAGGATGCCAATTTGAAAAGGCTACATACTGTATTATTCCAACTATATGACATTTTGGAAAAGACAAAACTATGGAACAGTAAAATGATCAGTGCTTGCCAGGAGTTCCAGGCAGAGGATAAATGGACAAAGAAGATTTCTAGGGCAGTGAAACTATTCTGTATAATACTACAATACCGGAGACATGTCATTATATATTTGTCAAAGTTCATAGAATCTACAACACCAAGAATGAACCCTAATGTAAATTATGAGTTTTGGGTAGTAATATGATATTGATTCATCAATTGTAAGAAAGTACTACTCCAGTGCAGGATGCCCATAGTGGGGGACGTTGTGGATGTGTGGAAAAGGGGCGATATGGGAACTCTCCATACTTCTGCTCAATTTTCCTGTGAACCTAAAACTGCTCTAAAAAATAGTCCATTAACTTTTTTTTTATGTTGAAAGAAAGGCATGGCAGTGAGTGAATTTTTTCTTTTTAAGGATATTGGATTGAGGGAACGGTACAGTTTGCTCCATGCAAGAAAGCTAAAAATTTGATCAAAATTTGTAGACTAGAGGATAGAGAACAAGGCAACCTCAGCCTCTGAGAAGTAAGGGATATCCCAGAAAAGTGAAACCCAGAGAAAGAGAGCTCAAATTTTGCATATAAACTCTTTACAAATCTCAGGCTTATTCCTGAAATGCATATGCTCAAGGAACACGCTAACTAGTCCATCTCAAACTAAAGTAATTGATATTTTAGCTGTCACCTACCCTATGGGAAACAGATTTAATACTTTAAGTTTAGCCAGCTTAACTCCTTGTTAAGACAAAACAAGAAAAAAATAAATACTCTTTGGCAGAACATAAGGATCCAGAGTCTTTATAACATAACACCCACAATGTTCAGTATACAATCCAAAATTACTTATATCCAAAAGAATAGAGACCAGTTGACTATAATTAGCTGACCAGGGTTTCAAATTCGTGATCATAACAATGCTCAAGGATATAAAGGAAAATATACTAGTAATGAGTAAAAGAAAATCTGAGTAAGCAACTATTAAAAAATGAGAAATTCAAGAATAGAAAAATACAGTATCTGAAATAAAATTTCACTAGATGGACTTTTATAGCATATTTCATTACAGAAAAAAGTCAGTGAATTTTAAGATAAATCAATAAAAATTATTTTATTTGAAGAAGAAAGATAAACATTGAAAAAAAAAATTAATGGAGCCCCAGCATCCTCAGGAGGGAATAAAATGCACCATAAGTGACAAATATGAGTAAATATAAAAGACCCCTTTTCCTTTAAATTAAAAAATCACATGCTTATTTAGAGCAATAATTATTATATTGTGGGGTTTATGAAGTATGTCAATGTAACATGACAACTAGAGCCTAAAGGATGCAGACGGGGATAAGTGGATTCATTTGGTTGCACTATATTTCTTTTTTACGTGACATGGTAGTATATTTATTTTATTTAAACCAGTAAGGAGGGGATTTGGGGAGAGAGAGCATGTGGGGAAATGACAGATATAGGTGATGGGGAGGAAGGCAGAAAATCACACTGCCATGTGTGTACTTATGCAACAATCTTGCATGTCCTTCACATGTACCCCAAACCTAAAATGCAATAAAAAAGAAGAATGTATAGTATAATTTCTAACCACCAAAAAATTAAATACAAAAACATGTAGCTAAAAAACTAATCCACAGTTTAAAAGATAACTCTTTAAAAAGTATTCAGACAATCCAAAAGATGGCATTCTAAACATCACCTAAGATTTATTCAGTAATCAAATCAGTATAGTGCTGGCATATGGATCAACAAAGATGAATGGAAAAAGATAGCCTGGTAAATAACCCTACTTATATAGTCAACTGACTTTTGACAAAAGCACCAAAACAATCCAATGGGAAAGAGAGTCTTTCAACAAATTGTGCTGGAACAACTGAATACACATGTAGAAAAATATAACTCAACTTCTACCTCACACCATACATGATAATTAATTTAGGACAAATCATAAACATAAACACAAAGGATAAAATTATAAAACTACTAGAAGAAACATAGCAAAATATGTTCATGACGTGATTGTAAATGAAGATGTCCTGGATAGGACATAGAAGTAAGAACTATAAAAGAACAAAAATTGAAAATTGATGAATTAGGCTATCAAAATTAAAACATCTGTTCATCAGAAGCTATCAGTAAGAAAATGAATAGTTAAGTCACAGAGAAAATATTTACAAAATATGTGGCCAAGAACTGTTGTCCCAGTTACATAAAGAATGTTGCTCACGCCTATAATCCCAGAACTTTGGGAGGCCCAGGTGGGCGCATCACCCAAGGTCAGGAGTTCGAGATCAGCCTGATCAACATGGAGAAACCCCATCGCTACTGAAAATACAAAAAATAAGCCAGGCATGGTCATGCATGCCTGTAATCCCAGCTACTCAGGAGGCTGAGGCAGGAGAATCGCTTGAACCTGGGAGGCAAAGGTTGCGGTGAGCCAAGATCATGCTGTTGCACCACTCCAGCTTGGGCAACAAGAGAGAAACTCTGCCTCAAAAAAAAAAAAAGAATGCCCACAAGTCAATAATAAAAGGATTCATTCAAAAATGACCAAAAGATCTGAACAGACACTATACAGGAAGATACGTAAATGGCCAATGACACAAAATGTGCTCAACATTATTGGCCCATCTGATTGGCTAAAATGAACCAGTTTGGTGGTAGCAGATGTTACTGAGGAAGTAGAGCACTGGAATTCTTATGCAAATTGTTGAGAATGTAAAATGCTACAGCCACTTAAAAAAAAGTTTTTACAGTTTCTCATTAAACTAAATACACATCTATCCAAAGATCCTGAAATTCCACCCTTTGGTATTTACCCAAGAAACATGAAAACATATGTCTACAAAATACTTATATGAGAATATTCAGGAACTTTATTCAGTCTTAATTCAAAATATCCTAAAACTGCAAAAATCAGTAGCATCTACTACTGATGCTCAGGAATGCATCAGTAGTAGAATGGGTTCTCTAAAAAAAAAAAAATTGAATATATTCAGTGGAATATATAATGAACTACAGATAATGTAGTAGTGTAGATAATCCTTCAAAAATATTATGCTACTTGAAAGTAGCCTTACACAAATAATACATGTTGTATTATTTCATTTATATAAAGTTCTAGAAACAGGCAAAACTAATCTACAGTGGGGAAGAGACAGAACAGTGGTTGCCTTGGAGAGTAGGATTGGCTGGAAAAACACAAAGGTACTTTCTTTGATGATAGTAATTCTTTATGTTTTGATAGGGGTTTGCATTACACAGATGGATACATTTGTCAAACCTAATCTGTTGGTGCACTTGAGATTTGTATATTTCTGTAGGTAAATTTTACTCAAAAATAAAAAGAAATATATGCAAATGTTGAACTCTAATTATCTGTATGATGAAAGAAGTATATCTATTTCTGCAACTTACCTTGATATTCATAAGATGGATTGATGGATATATAAAGTGTTTGATAGATATATAGCTATATGATTAAGCAACTAAAATATTAATTGTAGAATCTAAGTAGTATGTATATTTGTGTCCAATGTACAATTATTTTAACTTTTCTATATGTTTTAAAACTTTCGTAGTTAAATGTTGGGGAAAAAATCATGTTGAACGATGAAACTTCAATTTCACTTACTAACAATTTTTTTATATAATGTGTACCTTCAGAAATGCATTTTATATGACAATATGCTTTTAAATTTGAAATTTAACTTTAATAATTAAATTTAGGCAAATAGAGGAATATTAAACACGTAAAAAGTGTATCTATATTAGGCCTCGTGTGATGGCTCATGCCTAGCACTATGGGAGGCTGAGATGAGTCAATAGTTTGAGCTCAGAAGTTCATAGGGCAACAGAGCAAAACCCTGTCTCTACTAAAAATACAAAAATTAGCCAGGTGTGGTGGTGCACACTTGTAACTCCAGCTACTTGGGAGTCTGAGGCATGAGCATTGCTTAAACCTGTGCAACAGAGTGAAACTCTGTCTCAAAAAAACCCCAAAAAAACCCTATATTATTAAATGGAGCAGGCACTGACAGTGCGTTGGTCATATTCTTTGGACCTTTAGTTTACTTCTGACTTGTAACTTCCAGTATCTGCATATCTGTGCCAGAGAAATCTTTCTTCTGGCAATTAATAATATAGATACATTTTACATAATTATATTTCATTTTGTAATTATAGTATATCTTATGCATCATTTTCACTATTTGAACATTCATATATGTCTTTTGTGGATATTTTTGTTATTTTTGGTAAATACCTAGGAGTGGAATGGCTGAATGTATAGCAGGGTATATTCAACATTTTAAGAAACTACCCAACAGTTTTCCAAAGTGATTGTTCCTTTCATGTATGTATATATATATATATAT
>NW_016107585.1:2883215-2923323 GCF_001604975.1 Cebus imitator | reverse complement strand
TCTTAGCTCACTGCAACCTCCGCCTTCTGGGTTCAAGCAATTTTCCTGCCTCAGCCTCCCAAGTAGCTGGAACTACAGGCACACACCACCACACCTAGCTAATTTTTTGTATTTTAGTAGAGATGGGGTTTCACTATGTTAGCCAGGATAGTGTCAATCTCCTGACCTCATGACCTGCCCACCTCGGCTTCCCAAAATGCTGGGATTACAGGTGTGAGCCACTGCACCCGGCCTCCTTTCACATTTTTACCAGTAGTGTATGAGAGCTCTAGTTGCTGCACATCTTTGCCAACACTTAGTATTGTCAGTCTCTTTAATTTTATTATTTGTAATAGGGTATTCATATAAAAACTATGAATGCACATGTTAAGTAGTCATCTTGATAATTTTCTCACTTTTGAGTGTCTTGTCACATCTTATTATAGAATATTTACCTCATGATATCAATAACTGTGAATTCAATCATACAGGAATTGGAGAGAAATCAACTCTAATGTTTTTGTTTTCATTTGTGTTGCATTATTAATATTTTCTATAATCCATGTTTTCTTTTTCAGGAAACTTTTAAGCCAACTGTCCATTTTAAGGCTGTTAATTTAACCACATAGCTTGGAACAGTTATATCAGTTATGTAGTGCAGAATATCACAATCATAGAAAAATAACAAACAAGGAGACAATGACACCCCTTTCGTGTAGAGGAAAACCCTTCTCCCTCAGAAAGCTTCACTCACTTTATTCTCCCTGAATGTGACCTGTGGCCATGACTGTACAGTATGTGGAAAAAGGGAGACTCTTCAGGTTCATGCAGGTAAAATTGGCTAAGAGTCTCCCAAACAAGTAGCTGTGCCTTCTTGTAATTGAAAGTCTCAGTTCAAATGTCACCTCCTCAAAAAATCTTTATTGACCACATTGTCTTCCTTTATAGTACTTCTCTATCCTGATTTTCTGTTTCTTTCTTTCTTTTTTTTTTTTTTGATATGGAGTCTCACTCTGTTGCCTAGGCTGGAGCACTGTTGCCCAGGCTAGAGTATAGTGGCGCAATCTTGGCTCACTGCAACCTCTGCCCCTCGGACTCAAGCAATTCTCCTGCCTTAGCCTCCTGAGTAGCTGGGACTACAGGTGTGCACCACCACACTGGCTAATTTTTGTATTTTTAGTAGAGACAGGGTTTCACCATACTGGCCAGACTGGTCTCGAACTCCTGACCTCATGATCCACCTGCCTCAGCCTCCCAAAGTGCTGGGATTACAGGCGTGAGCCACCATGCCTGGTCTGTTTCATTTTTAATAATATCTATTACTATCAGAAATATTCATTTACTGATTTATGTGTTTACTGCCAGTCTCCTCCTACTGGTTGTAATCTCAGTGAAAACAGGAATTTTGATTGTTTTGCTGAATGCTGTATTACTAGTGTTTTAAGAGTATTGAACCTGTCACATAGAAGGTGCTCAGTGAAATTTGTGGAATTGAAATGGAAGTAAAAGTACATCCACATTTTCATAATGAGGGTCCTGATTATATTTATATTAGGTTTTGGGACCTCTGAGTATTTTCTAAGGTTTCTTACATATTCTTAATGTTTACATAGTCTATAATCTGTAAAGAGAAGAGAGGCTTCATTCATGAACTACACTTGCCTGAAAACCAAGAGCAAATTTAATGTGGGGCTATTATCAGTAGTACAATTCTGAATTGGATTTTAAAAATCAGTTTGAAAGTTTTTTATTGAATTTATAAGAAGAAAATATAAAAACTTAATAATTCTCTTTTTTCCCCAAATTCAAAAGGCTTTTAGGATTTTTGCAATCATAAACATAAAACAACCTCAATATAAAAACAGAAAATAGAAAATACAGAAAAGGGGCAAAAAGAAGGAAAATTGACACCAATCATCTGTAATATTATGACATAGAGGTAACTGCTGCTAACATTTTGATATAGAGCTTTCTAAACTTTTTTCTGTGCATATATATACATATATATATACACTTAAGATATATCATGAAAATATAGTCATGCCAATTAACTATGTTGACAGTATTTTATTATAGGCATGTATCTCATTTAACTAATTTTCTATTCATGGACATTTAGGTTGATCATAGTTTTGCTATTGTAAATAAGGATTCACTGAACATCTTTATACATGCATCTGTATGATTTTATCCCATTTTTTTCTTTAACATAGTTAATTCCTAGAAGTAGAATTGCAGAATCAAAGTATATGCCCATTTTGCTTTTCATTTGCAAGTGTTACATTTTATATTTTATCTAATACAAAGAAATAGGAGTTAGTTTTCAACTTTTGGCTTTTATGTTTACCATTATAGTATGTCACTTTTGCGTTAGAAGCAGAAGGACCTTGTTTAGAAGTTACACAGTGGTGATGACAGAAACTCAAAGGTGATAATGCATACACAAGGACAGTATATTCAATTCCCAAGCAAGAGCTTAGTAAACACAACAGATGGGTTGTGTCAAACTGAAGCTATAAGACCTTTTTTCTCCTTTTAAAAAACTTTCTTCTTATTCTATCGGAACAATCAAATTTCCAGGGCATGGATGTACAAATGTGCAAATACATGTAAAATTTGAAAGGTGCTGATCCTTGCCTTTTTACAGTTTCTTTGATCAATTTGAATACATTTTAAATTTAACAGTAATCCTAGTAACTATATAAACATGCCAATTTCATTGCATAGAATTGTAAGCAAATAATCTCTATCTTAAATTTGAGTATAGAAAAAATAAATTGAATATAATGTTTTCAAAGAATAATCTTAGTAAAACTTGAGGAACTATCCCCAAGGTGACCAAGAGCCTAGGAAGGATGCAGACCTTCGCTTTCCCATAGGTTAGCCACCAGCCTCCTGTCTATTGAGCACCTGAAATGTGGGTATAGCCTTTTGTTGAAATGATAACATTTTGGATATGTGAAATGAAATAAAATACACTATTAAAATTAATTTTGTGTATTTCTTATATTTTTAATATGGCTACTGGAAATTTAAAATTACATGTGTGGTTTGCATTATATATATTTCTATTGATTATGGCTACTGTGGATAAAGAGTGAAATGAACATTTTAATAAATAAAATTTGTAAATGTTATAATTTATTATTTACAAAAATGATAAGGAAAAGTGGAAAAAAAAATGATCATGACAATATGAATTATAGCTGAAGAACACTTTAACAGTCACTTTATTTATTTTTTTTGACATGTCTTACTCTGTCACCCAGGCTGGAACCTCTGCATCCCATGTTCAAACAATTCTCCTGCCTCAGCCTCCCAAGAGGCTAGGATTACAGGCATGCACCACCACGCCCAGCTAATTTTTTGTATTTTTAGTAGAGACGGGGCTTCACCAAGCTGGCTAGGCTGGTCAAACTCCTGACCTCGTGATCTGCCCACCTTGGCATCCCAAGTGCTGGGATTACAGTTGTGTGCCACCACACCCAGCCTTAACAGTCACTCTTTTTTTTTTTTTTTTTATTCCTTTTTTTTGAGACTGAGTTTCGCTCTTGTTACCCAGGCTGGAGTGCAATGGCGCGTTCTCTTCTTTTTTTTTTTTTTGGAGACCAAGTCTTGCTCTATCCCCAAGGTACTCTTAATCCTAACCTGTTAATGTTTATTTCTAGTTGTCTTTATTGTTTAATTAATCTTTTACTTAAATGTATTAAACAAACACTATTCAGAGTCAGAAATGTTAGAACTCATGGCAGAAATCAGGAAAAATCTGGAGGGGAATGTAGGATCCGTGATAGTGTTGCCCTTTCACAGACTTTACCACCAGGTCTGGAGAAGGGCCACGCAAGCCAATGTGTCTGCGCTCGTGTATGTTGGCCTCTGTGTTGTTGGCTTCAATTCTTAAATAAAGATATATAGGCATTCTAAGAACAAGGCTCTAGAGGCAGCCAGAGTTTATATCCTGGTTCTGGATCCTAGATAAATGAAATCCTATGTTCTCAAAAAAACTTGTAAGTTTATATCCACTTAACAAAAAACTGGGTGCTTCAGTGTCCTCATCTATAAAATAACAACACACACACATCCCCCCCAGATGCCTAAGAAATAAGATGCCCCCAGAATAAGAAAGCAAGATATGTTAGCTATAACTATTCTTTTTTATTCTAAAGTCCATGTTTCTTCTATCATATTAATTTCTCACTTCTGTTGCAGAATGGTTCATTGTAATGGGTTT
Source organism: Cebus imitator (assembly GCF_001604975.1). Taxonomy (NCBI): domain Eukaryota; kingdom Metazoa; phylum Chordata; class Mammalia; order Primates; family Cebidae; genus Cebus; species Cebus imitator. The sequence continues at coordinate 2,919,113 of NW_016107585.1, read as the reverse complement.
ATAGCTTTTCTCCTAAAGGAAGTAACAAAAAGGCTTTTCACATGTGTTTTTTTAAAAATCTACATAAGTAGACCAGAAAAATATGCTCAACTGATTTTTGATAAGGACACATAGGCAATTCAGTGAAAGAATAGCCTTTTCAACAAATGATGCTGGAACAATTGGATATCCTTAGGAAAAGAAAAAGAGAAAGAACCTTGTCCTAAAGCAAACACATTTTACAAAAACTAACTCAAAAAAAAAAAAAACCATGGATTAAACAAAAAATATGAAACTTTTAGGAAAAAAAATATTTGGGACCTAGGATTAGGCTAAGAGCTCCTAAACTTGAACTAAAAGCATGATACCTAAAAGGGAAAATTGATAAATTTTCTCAGTAAAATTTAAGAACTTTTGCAAAGTGTGTTAGCACATGCCTGTAGTCCTAGCTACTCAGGAATCTGAGGTGGGTGGATTGCTTAATCCCAGGGGTTTGAGGCTGCTATGCTCTATGATCATACCTGTAAGTAACCATTGCACTCCAGCCTGGGCAACATTGCAAGACCCTGTCTATTAAAAAACAAACAAACAAAAAACCACCTTTTGCTCCGTGAAATACCTGTTAAAAAGAATAAAAACCTACAGACTGGGAGAAAATACTTGCAAACCATATATCCAACAAAAGATTTATATGTAGAATATATAAATGACTCCCAAAACTCTACATTAAAAAAATTCAGTTAGAAAATGGGCAAAAGATACGAGTAGAAATTTCACCAAAGATGATATATAGATAGCAAATAAGTACATGAAAAAGTGTTCAACATCATTAGCCATCAGGAAAATGCAAAACCACAATTAAATACAACTACACATTTATTAGAATGTCTAAAATTGAAAAGACTGACCATACTAAGTGTTGGCATGGATCAGAGAAACTAGTTTACTCAGCACTGCTGGTAGGAATATAAAATGGTTCAGCCATTCTAGAAAATAATTTTGCAATTTCCTCCGAAACTGAAGATGCACTTACTACATGACCCAACATTTGCTCTCTTTCATTTATCATAGATAAATGAAAACTTATTTCCCAAAAAAACTTGTATGTAAATGTTCATAGCAGCTTTAGTCATAATAGCCCCAAATTAAGAACAACCCAAATGTCCTTCAATGGATGAAAGACAAATCATGCTATGTCCATACCATATGCTACTACTCAGTAACAGAAGGGAACAAATTATTAATATGTGTATCAACTTGAATGAACCCCAATAAAATTGTGCTGAGTGAAAACAGCCAGTCTCAAAAGTTTATATAAGATATGATTTTGTTTATATAGCATTCCTGAAATAACAAAATTATAAATGTAGAAAACAGATTAGTTGTAGCCAGAGATTAGGGATGGTGGGGATAGTGGTAGGTTTGGCTATAAAGGGATAGCAAGGATCAGCTTTGTGGTAATAGGGCAATTCTGTATTTTGATTGTGGTGATATGTAATGAAGCTACACTTATGATAAAATTGCTTGAAACTACACATACACACATACACCCATACACACGTGAGTGTATGTACAATTGGTAAAATCGAAGTAAGTTCTGTGGATTTTACCAGTGCAATTTTCTTTTCATAGTATGCTACAGTTGTACAAAATGTCAACAAGGGGAGAAGTGAGGTGGGGTTAAGGTTGGATAGGAACTCCCTACACAGTTTCTTTGCAACTTTCTGTAAAGCTATACTTATTTCAAAATAAAAACTTTTTAGTTTTTTTCTTTGTTTGTTTTTTTGAGACGGAGTCTTGCTCTGTTGCCCAGGCTGGAGTGCAGTGGCATGATCTCTACTCATTGCAACCTCCACTTCCCAGATTCAAGCAATTCTCCTGCCTCAGCCTCCTGAGTAGCTGGGATTACAGGCACGTGCCACCACCCTCAGCTAATTTTTGTATTTTTGGTAGAGATGGGGTTTTGCCATGTTGGCCAGGCTGGTCTTGAACTCCTGACCTCAGGTGATCCACGCACCTTGGCCTGCTAAATTGCTGGGATTACAGGCATGAGCCACTGCGCCTGTTCTTTTAGTACTTTTGTTTTGTTTTGTTTTGTTTTTAAGTTGTGTACAGTTTTTTATTTCTTTAGTAAATCTAGTCACTGAGTCTTTTTCCCTATTATTGTAATAAAACTGTGAAGTTTTGTGAATTAATCACACTGTGTTTGTAATATCAGAATGCTTGATAATAAGGTTATAGAGGTTTCCTAATTATATAACAAACTAACATAATTTTGAGTTCATTTGCCTAAGCTCACAGGACAAAAAAAAAAAAAAAAACTTATAAAGGTAAAGAAATTGATTGCATGAGGCTAATAGTAATAATTGTACTTGCATTAGCTAGTGAATTATTTATTACCACTTATTCTAGAAGCTAAAAACATGTATTTTGATAATAGTACAAACATTATAAATAACAAATATGCTAAAATATAGTGTGATGGGCTGAATTGTGTCCCCCCCCCCAAATTCATACATTAAAATGTTAAAGTCCTAATCCCCAGTACCTCCTTTTGTAACTGTATTTGGAGGTGAGGTTTTTAAAGAGGTGATCAGGGTAGCCCCTAATCCAATCTGACTGGTGTCATAAGAAGAAGAGTTCTGTACACAGACACCATGTGAATACACAGGGAAAAGGCAGCCACCTGCAAGCCAAGGAGACCTGGAACAGATCCTTCCTTCACCATCCTAGAAGGAACCAATCCTGCTGACATCTTGATCTCAGACTTCTGGTCTCTGGAGCTGTGAGAAAATAAATTTCTGTTGTTTAAGCCACTTAATCTATGGTACTTTCTTTTGCCAGTCCTAGCAAACTAATAAATGTAGTAAACCCCCTACATATTGCCCAATATTAGTCAGCTACTTTAAAAGATTTGCATGTTAAAATTAAGTTGTTTTAAAATCAAAGTCCAAAACAGAAACAACATTCCTAGAAAAGGAATTGCTTAATATTTTCTTGCTGATAATGTATGCTAAATATTGAGTAGCAGGTATGAGTAAAATATTTCCTATTCTTCCAGCAAATGAATATCACTTTATGTAATCAATATTTTTAAACTGAAGTTTTTATAGAAGAAATTTTCTTAAACAAGAGCATACTTATTTTAATAAAAGAAATTTCAGAAAATATATTTTTTACCAAGGCAGAGTATTTGTCAGGTTAATTCTACTCCCAAAACAACTATTGACTGAACTTTTAAAATTCAGATCTAGAATTAGGCTTAGAAATGTAGTCCATATTTTTCACAAAATTGATGAAATTAGGGATAGATAGAATTGATCAATTTGTTCAATCAAAAATGTTTCTTTTGGATATGTGTTTTAACTGCCTAACTTTGACATTTAAAAACGTGGGGTTCAGAATACCTACCTCTGAAATGAAGGATGAGATAAACACATATTCAGGAACTAGTAGTATATTAAAATCAATTTAGAAGCTTTGTTCAGCAATGCCTTTACTCATTTATTAGGTATTTATTGAGCTCTTGTTAATCCTAAAACATCATGGTAGAAATTAGGGAGTGTCAGAAATCGGTCAGGGTGGTAGTAAAAACTATAAGAAAGATGCAGACCTTCTTGGAAGGCCGAGAGGTATTGCAAGGCTTCTAAAAGGAATGAGCCTAAGGTGGCTGTCCTTACCCAGAGGCAATTAGGCAAGGAGTAGGTAGAAAGGAATGTAAGGGAGTTTATCTAAGTGGGTTCCTATCACCATAGGTACAGGAGTGTTTAGTTTACCCATGTTGTCTTAAGACAGAACTTTGATTATCCTTGTGCAGCACTGCTCTCTGCTTGGGAAGTGGGGGATCGGCACGGTTAATTACCCACTAGTGGTGTTTGAGACCTTTGTCATTAAATCTATTCTAAAATAAATATGAGCCTCTCCAGCATATGGGGGCTCCGTGGCTGGATTCTAGTCTTTTGGTCATCTGTGAGTCATGGGGTTCCCTGGCCATGCTCAGACAGGAAAAACACCTATGTCTCTGCACTTCTGTAATCCGTCACTCAGTCTGCCAGTCAGATTTGACATTGGGGGAAATAGAAATGAATATTATCTATGGTTTAAAATAACTTATAGTCCAATAGTACATCACATGTATGCATGTGATCAGTGCAATACAAATGATGTAAATTGCTGTGAGTTCCAGGAAGATGAAGATCGCATCCAGATCAGATCCGAAAAGACTTCTGCACAGAGGTAACATTTGAGCGATGATAGCTGAATATATGAGGTTAGGAGGACTTTCTTCATGGGGTGGTGCTGAGACAGGAAAGGTTCAAGGTGGATACAATGACCAATACAGGTTGACCTTGTGGGGATCTTAATTCCTGAACCCCAAATTAGGACACATGTCTGACAAGTATGGAATTGCGTAATGGCAAGGGTAGAATTGAATCTTTGACACCAGGATCGCCATAGGTACAGGAGTGTTTAGTTTGCAAAAGTAAGTTAGTTCATCTCCATTTTACTTTTTCCTAACTTCTTATTAGGAATGTTTGTAGCTTCTGTTAGTTTTGAAATCTTGATGTACTTTTCCATGTCTTAGAATATATTTTACAAATAAATTTGTATTGCAAATTTTATTCGTTTAATGTCACATAGAAAGTCACGTTGACATGCATATTTTAGAGTGTAGTATATGCTAACAGAGTCAGCCTGCTAACCTAAGCAGTGTAATTTTGGCAAATGATAAATAGGTGACAGCATGTGTGTGCTGCTGTGCAGTGTCATTTTGACTTAAACATATATATGGCTATGGTATGTTGTAGTTTATTCAGCCTTAAGAAGTCACCTTTTTGGCTACAAAAATACCCAGAAAGACTTTTTATGTATGTAGGGAAATTGTAACCCCGTTATTTTCTTTAACTCCATACTTTTAAAAAATTTTATGTACTGTGTGTTAGTAGTTTTCCTCCCACAAATGGGCGCATAGTCAAGCTTTTAGCAGCATATAGCTATTTTGAGGAAAACAATTCCCACATAAAATAATCATTGGACTATATTAGAATCATACTTATTTGGTTCCTGCTAATTTATTTCTCTAGGTTTTCCATTTTGAGCAGGAACTAAAAACGTAGAGAAGGTGCCAGACCTCTTGTGCTTATTCCCCAGGTCTATCATAAATACCACTTTTCTTCCCAGACATGCTTTCTACCCATGGAAACTTTTCTCTCCTTTTACTACATTCCTGATCCTCCTCATCATGATCCCATAAAACATGCACTCTTTTCTGTGCTCTATTCTAGCTCACTGCTTTACTTCTCCTATAACCATTTGCTGGCCATGTTACCTCTGCTGCATGTCTATCCTATGTATCTCTGCTTGTGGTCTTCACTGGTCCATGTGGGTGCTGTTTCTGCTGTGGTGGCACCAAGAGCAATAAATGAAGCTAACCATTTTTGACATCTCATCACATGTTGAATCTATCACATAGTCCAGAATGGACTAACCAAAGTAGGGAATTCCAAGTGAAATGTCTGGAAAAGCAGACTGTCCAAATTTTCATGTAAATCACATGGTCATAAATTCAATGAATTATGGTTGTACAAATTTTATAGTATTATTATCTTTGTGGGATGTGTGTTCATGTGTTTTAATGCTAGTTTAAGGCAATAGTGCAGAAAAGACTGATGAAGGTGGAGTTTGATAATTATTTTTCTGAAGGATAATATGCTCCATGCATTTCTCATGAAATTATATAAAATTAGCACATTTAAATCTAAGTAGACCTATAAAGATATTTTATTAAACCATCTAAATAGAGAGAATAATGACATAATTACTATGATGAATTCTGGCCTTATTTGTGGGAGGGACACAATTCTATTACAATCATTAAGATATTATTAACTAATGCTTTTTGCCCATATATTTATTAGACACTCCAGCCTTCTAGTGTACCTCTAAAACCTTCATAATTTGTAGAGAATGTGTTCTAGTTAATCCCTTAGAAATGCCACCCAACCAGCTCATGCTAGCACATTTAAATTTACTTTTCTGAATCATGTTGCCTAAAAAAAAATTTCAGTAAACCCCGGAACATTACACAGGTCTTATATTATTCATTTATGAGTATTTACAAAGCAAGTTGTATTAATACAATCTAAAAGCTAAAAACAATACTGCTAAAAGATTTCATGCATCATGTAGCAATAAAACTCCTTTTTCTCATTTTCAGAATGACTACTGAATTTAAATTTAACTTTTTAGTTAGATGTCATTATAATCTCATAAATGTCATCTTGCCTTTCAACTATTAATTTTCTAAAATAAACTAATCAATCCTTAGAGAAATGTTTTATGATTCAATTATTGCCGATTTGTAAACTTTGAATTTTTTACAGAAATAGACATACTGAATAAAAGTTTGACCGTATCCCAGAGAAATAATGTATGCCTTGAAAAGGAAATGAAAAATCTGAAATTGTTGTCAGATGCAGCCATATTGAGGTCTCAGCAGATTCAGACATCTAGACAACAGGAAGTAAACTTGCAAACCAGATGCTATGATTTGCAAAAAGAAGTACTAGGTAAAGAGAAGACTTTTTTGCTGTTTTTGGTGACTAGTTATATAACTACATGAGAAAATGTTTAAATTTTTACTTATAATTACAAAAAATCTTGTTTTAATTATTTTGAGCTGGAAATATACCTAATTATTAGCATCACCATGCTGATAACTATGCCTGTAGTCAATACTTGCTGTCATCCTTTCCAGTTTTGCCATTTAGTGTGGTAAGACTTAAGTAGGTATATAAAAGACATTTCAACTGCAATGTAAGATTTCAGAAAAATAAAGTGAAATTTACTTTGATAAATCTATGCTTTCCTATGTTTTCTTCTAAAAGTGAATCCAGATTTTTAGGCAATCCTTCATTTTTTCAAATGAAAAAATTAAAAGTGTTTGAAGCATCTTGGGCAAGGTTTTAAAATTTGTCTTCACCGCAGACGAATGAGTGTCTTGACAGTAAAGGTAAAGAGTTCGTAATTTTCCCTGAAGGCAGTAAGGGATTAATAAAATAGGTAATCAGGAGAATGATATCACAAAAGCAGTGTTTTGGAACAATTAATCTGTTAGTAATGGATAGAGGTGTTTCAAACATCAAGACACTGGAGCCAGGTAGCCATTTAGAAAATATATTTGCCGGTTTCCCAATCCCAAGACTAACCATAAGAAGATGAAGTAGGGAAGGGAACTCACATTTTTAAAGTCCTAAGTGTGCTAGACACTTTATATGAATTATTTCTATCTGTTCTCACAATGACCATGAAAAGCAGGTATAATTATCCCATCTTATGAAGGAGAGAACCAAGGCCCACAAAGTATCATGCCTGGTGCTACATACCTAGTAAATGGAAGAGAGTAAAGCAAATCTGGTGCTCATGCTTTACCCACTGTGTCTATTTAGCCTTCTCCGTGGCCCAGTGGGAAGGCTGAGATAGAATCAGGGTTGAGATAGCTACCCAAGACCAGGGGGGTGAATATCTGTCTGACTAAACACGGAAGAAAAGGAAGTCAGAAAGCACTCTGAACCACCTGTGCTCGGGAGTCTTTAATGATGGGAGCATACTACAGACTAGGGAAATCTGGAGAGAAGCTAGTGTTGGAAGAGAAGATAACAAGTCATCACATTAATTTTATAGCAGTATGCAACAGATAAAAATTTTAAAATCAGATAAAATTTAAAATAATGATATATTTTTATTTTCTTTCCTGAGAACTACCTATTCATAGATTCTGGAAATTTTCTATTACATTATTGGAATTTTTCTTGATAATTTTACAGCAGATTTTATACAGTACAGATATTATAATCTATAGTCAATTTTTTCTAATGCATAATTTATTGACTTTTTATGGTAAATTTTAACATGCAAACTTTTTTATTTAGGTATAATCAATAATTATCTTTTATTGTTTATGGGGAGTCTTATTAAACTAGTCCCATTCCTAGATAGTATATAAAGTATCCTGGGTTTTGTTTCCCAACTGAGTCATTAATACATATAGAATATAGAATTTATTTTTATTTTATTTAAAAAATGTAGTCAGCTATTTGAAATTTTTTGTTTTTAATTTTTGTGGGCACATAGTAGGGGTATATATTTATAGGATACATAATTGTTTTCATTGTTTTTAGTTTCTGCAAATAAGTGAGAACATGCAAAATTTGTCTTTCTCTGCCTGGCTTATTTCATTTAACATAATGACCTCCAGTTTCATCCATGTTGTTGTAAATGACTGTATCTCATTCTTTTTATGGCTGAATAGTACTCTATTGTGTATATGTAGCCCATTTTCTTTATCCATTCATTTTTTGTTGATGGACACTTGGGTTACTTTCAAATCTTGGCTATTGTGAATAATGCTGCAATAAACATAGGTGTATAGATATCTCTTTAATATACTGATTTCCTTTCTTTCTGTATTATAACTAGCAGTGAGATTCCTGGATCTTATAGTTCTACTTCTAGTTTTTTGAGAAACCTCCAAACTGTTCTCCATAGTGATTATACTAATTTACATTACCACCAACAGAAAAGAGTTCCCTTTTCTCCATATCCTTGCCAGAATTTCTATTGACTGTCATTTGGATAAAAACCACTTTAACTGAGGTGAGATTATATAGTTTTGATTTGTATTTCTCTGATGATCAGTGATATTGAGCACCTTTCCATCTACCTGTTTGCCATTTGAATGTCTTCTTTTAAGAAGTGTCTATTCAGATCTTTTGCCCTTTTTAAAATCAGGTTATTACATTTTTTTCCTATAGTGTTGTTTGAGCTGCTTATGTATTCTGGTTATTAATCCCTTGTCAGATGGATAATTTGCAAATATTTTCTCCCATTCTGTGGGTAGTCTCTTCACTTTGCTGATTGTTTCCTTTTTGGTGCAGAAGGTCTTTAACTTGATGTGATCCCATTTGTCATTTTTGCTTTTGCTGCTTGTGCTTGTGGAGTATTATTCAAGAAACCTTTGCCTCATCCAATGTCCTGGAGGGTTTCCCTGATGTTTTCTTTTAATAGTTTCATAGTTTGAGGTCTTAGATTTAAGTATTTAATCCATTGTGATGTGATGTTTGTATGTGGTAAGATATAGGGATCTAGTTTCATCCATCTGAATATGGATATCCTGTTTTTCCAAGAGCCTTTGCTGAAGAGACTGTCCTCCCCCAACCTATGTTCTCGGCACTTTTATCAAAAATGAGTTTACTATAAGTGCATGAAATTGTTTCTGTGTTTTCTGTGCTGTTCCTTTGGTCTCTGAGTCTGTTTTTATGTCAGTAGCCATGTTGTTTTGTTTACTATAGCTCTGTAGTATAACTTCAAATCAGGTAATGTGATATCTCCAGTTTTGTTATTTTTGTTCAGTATAATTTTGACTGTTCTGGGTCTTTTGTGATTCTATCTAAATTTTAAGATCATTTTTGCTATTTTGATGAAGAATGAGATTGGTATTTGACAGTGATTGTATTGCATCTGTAGATTGCTTTTGGGTAGTATGGGCATTTTAACAATACTGATTCTTCCAATATATGAAAATGATATACCTTTCCATTTTTTTGTGTGTCATCTTCCATTTCTTTTATCAGTGTTTTCATTGTGGAGCTCTTTTACTTCTTTGGTTCAGTTTATTCCTAGGTATTTTATTTCATTTGCAGCTATTGTAAATAGGATGATTTTCTCGATTTCTTTTTCAGATTGTTCACTGTTGTCACCTAGAAATGCTACTCATTTTTGTGTATTGACTCTGTATCCTGCAACTTTACTGAATTTGTGTATCAGTTCTAATAGTTTTTGTGGAGTCTTTAGGTTTTTCTAAATATAAGATTATATCATCTGCAAACAAGGATAATTTGACTTCTTTCTTTCCAATTTGGATGCCTTTTATTTTCTTATCTTCTCTGATTGCTCTAGCTAAGATTTTCAGCACTATATTGAATAATGGTGGTAAAATTGGGCATCCTTGTTGTGTTCCAGGCTTAGAGGAAAGACTTTTAGTTTTTCCCTCCTCAGTATGATATATGGCTTTTATTATGTTGAGATATGTTCATTCTATGCCCAGTGTTTTGAGGGTTCTGACCATGATGCGATATTGAGTTATATCAAATGCTTTTTCAGAATCAGTTGAAATGATCATATGGTTTTTGTCCTTCATTCTGCTGATATAATGTATCACACTGATTTGCTTATGTTGGACTGTCCTTGCTGCTTCTCTTTTATTATTGATCTGTTCAGGTTTTGGATTTCTTCATTGATCAATCTTGGTAGATTGTATGTATCTAGGAATTTATTCACTTCTTCCATGTTTTCCAATTTATTGGCATATAGTTGCTCATAGTGTCTTCTAATGATCCTTTGAATTTCTGTAGTATCAGTTGTAATGTCTCCTTTTTCATGTCTGATTGTATTTATCTGTGTCTTCTCTTTATTTTTTTCTTTGTTAATTGGGTTAAATGTTTGTTAATTTTGTTTATTTTTTCAAGAGACCAGCTTTTCATTTTGTTGATGTTTTGTATTTTTTTTCTTTTTTGTCTCAATTTCATTTACTTTTACTCTGATTTTTATTTCTTCTAATTTTGGACTTGGTTTTCTCTTGCTTTCTTTAAGATGCATTGTCATATTGATTTGAAACTGTCTACTTTTTTGATGTAGGTGCTTATTGCTATAAACTTTCTTCTTGGTACTGCCTTTGTTGGATCCCATAAGTTTTGCTATTTTGTGTTTCCATTTTAATTTGTTTCAAGAAATTTTAAAATTTACTTATTTATTTCTTCATTGATCCACTGGCCATTCAGGAACATACTATTTAATTTCCACATTTGTATGGTTTCCAAAATTCTTCTTGTTCTTGATTTCTAGTTTTATTCCATTTTGATCAGAGAAGATATTTGATATTATTTCAATTGTTTTGAATGTTTAAGACATGTTTTGAGCCTAACATGGTGTATCCTTGAAAATGATTCATGTGCTGAGAAGAATGTGTGTTCTGTAACCATTGGATGAAATGTTTGTTAAATTTCTTTTAGGTTCATTTATTCTATGCTTCAAATTAACTTTGAGGTTTCTTTGTTGAGTTTCTATCTGGGAGACTTGTGCTATGCTGAAAGTGGAATGTTGAAGTCTCCAGCTGTTATTGTACCGGAGTCTATCTTCCTTTTAACTCTAGTAATATTTGCTTTATATATGTGGGTGCTCCAGACTTGGGTGCATGTATATTTACAGTTATTACAACCTTATGCTGAATCAACCCCTTTATCATTATGTGGTGATTTCTTTGCCTCTTTTTATAGTTTTCGTTTTGAAATCTATTTTGTAGGATATAAGTATAGCTTTTTATGCTTTTTTTCCCATCCCTTTACTTTTGGTTTATTGTGTCTTTATAGGTGAAGTGTGTTCCTTGTAGGCAACAAATCATGGGATCTTATTTTTTAATTCATTTAGTTATTCTGTCTTTCAATAGAGAGTTTGATCTGTTTATATTCAGTGTTATTATTGATACATAAGGACTTACTCTGCCACTTTTTTGTCTTGGGTCTTCTGTCTCTTGTTTCCTTCCTTTTGGTGAAGGTGATTTCCTCAGATAGTATGTTAATTTCTTTTTATTTTTTGTGTATCTGTTGTATGTTTCTTGGTTTGAGGTTTACCATGAAGCTTGTAAATAATATAACCCATTATTTTAAGCTGATGACAAGTTAACACTGATTGCATAAATACAAAGGAAGGAGAAAATGAATAAAAACTGTACACTTTACATCCCTCTGCTTTTAAAGTGTTCATTGTTTCTATTTGTATCTCATTGTACTATGTATTGAAATACATTGGCTATGTATTGAAAAGTTATTGTAGTTTTTTGTAATTTTTTTTTTTGAGATGGAGTCTCTTTCTGTCACCAAGCTGGAGTGCAGTGGCATGATCTTGGCACACTGCAGCCTCTGCCTCCCAGTTTCAAGTGATTCTCCTGCCTCAGCCTCCTGAGTAGTTTGGACTACAGGTATGCGCCACCACACCCAGCTAATTTTTGTGTTTTTAGTAGAGACAGGGTTTCATCATGTTGGCCAGGATGGTCTCGATCTCTTGACCTTGTGATCCACCTGCCTTGGCCTCCCAAAGTGCTGGGATTATACTCTTGATTATAGTCTTGATTATAGTTATTTTTTAATTTGTTCTTTTCATCTTTCTATTCAGGATATAAGTCGTTTACACACCAAAATTACTGTTATAATATTCTGTATTTTTCTGTATAGTTACTAGTGCCAGCAAGTTTTGTACCTTCAGATGCTTTTTTACTGCTCTTTAATCACCTTTTTTCAGATAAAGTAACTCCCTTTAGCATTTCTTGTAGGACAGGTCTGGTGTTGATGAAGTCCTTCAACTTTTGTTTGTCTGTGAAAGTCTTTATTTTTCCTTTATGTTTGGGGAACATTTTTGCTGGATATACTATTCTAAGATATTTTTCTTCCTTCAAAACTTTAAATATGTCATTCCACTCTTTTCTGAACTGTAAGATTTCCACTGAGAAGTTGCTGCCGGATATATTGGAACTCCTTTGTTTTGTATTTTATTTCTTTTCTTTTGCTGCTTTTCCAATCCTCTCTTTATCCTTGGCCTTTGTAAGTTTGATTATTAAATTACTTGAGGTAGTCTTCTTTGGATTAAATCTGCTTCGTGTTCTGTAACCTTCTTGTGCTTGGATATTAAAAACTTTCTTTAGGTTTGGGGTGTTCTATGTAATTATCCCTTTGGATAAACTTTCTACCTTATCTCTCTTTCTACTCCCTTTATAAGACCAATAAGTCTTAGATTTGCCCTTTTGAGGCTTTTTTTCTAGATATAATAGGTATGCTTCATTGTTTTTTATTACTTTTTTCTTTGGTCTTCTGTGACCACGCATTTTCAAATAGCCTGCCTTTGCATTTGTTAATTCTTTCTTCTGTTTGATCAGTTCTGCTGTTAGTAGACTCTGATGAATTCTTTAGTATGTCAATTGCATTTTTTAACTCAAGAATTTCCACTTGATTCCCTTTAGTTATTTCTGTCTCTTTGTTAAATTTTATCAGATAGAATACTGAATTCTTTGTTATCTTGGATTCTATTGAGCTGCCTCAAAACAGCTTTTTTGAATTCTCTGTCTGAAAGGTCACATATCTCTGTTTTTCCAGGATTGATCTCTGATGCTTTATTTAGTTCATTTGGTGAGGTTATGTTTTCCTGGATGATCTTGATTTTTTTTGGTGTCTGGGCGTTGAGGAGTTAGGTATTTATTGTAGTCTTCACAGTGTGGGCTTGTTTGTATCCATATTTCTTAGGAAGACTTTCTAAGTATTTGAAGAGACTTGGGTATTATGATCTAAGTCTTTGGTCATTGCAACCATATCTGCTTTAGAGGGCACCACATGCCCAGTTATTTTGTGGCTCTTGCAGACTTGTAGATATACCTACCACCTTGGTGGAGTTGGGTAAGATCCAGAATAATTCCTGGGATTGCCTGACAGAGACTCTTGTTCTCTTTCCTTACCTTCCTCCAAACAATGTTTCTGTCTGTGCTAAGCTTCCTGGAACTTGGGTAGGGGGTAATATAAGCTCCTCTGTGGCCACCACCACTGGAACTGTGCTGGGTCAGACCCAAAGCCACCATAGCACTGCACTTGGGTCTTGCTCAAGGCCTGCAGTGACCACTGCCTGGCTACTGCTGATGTTCTTCTCAGTCACCAACACTGGAAATGTACTACATCATACCTGAAACCAGCATAGCTCTGAGTCTCACCCAAGGCCTATGTCAAGTACTGTGTGGTTACCACTGTATTGCTACCACTGCTGACTATTCAGTTCCTAGTTAGCAGGTGAAGAATTCTGCCATAAATGGCTCCTTGCCTTCAAGACACCATGTTCCCTTCTGGCCCAGAGTTGTTGTCCAGGAGCTGGAGCCTGAAAAGGGGATCTTGGGAGTCTGCCTGATGCCCTATTCCACTGTGGCTGAGCTGCAGTCAAAATTGCAAGACAAAATCCTTTTTAGTCTCCCCTCTCGTCTCCTCTTTCCTTTCCTCTCTCCCCTCCTCTCCTCTCCCCTCACCTCCTCCCCTCTCCCCTCCTCCCCTTTCCCCTCCCCTCCACTCCCCTCCCTTCTTCTCCTCCCCACTTCCCTTCCTCTCCCCTCCTTCCCTTTCCTCCCCTCCCCTTCTCCCCTCCCTCATCCCCTCCCCTCCCTTCTAGGACAGTAAAGGAATCTCTTCCAGAGCTGTGGAGTTGGGGTAGGGGTAATGCAAGCACTTCCTTGGATGCCCCAGCTGTTGTCTCACTAGGTCACACACACCACTGGCTGCAAGTCCAGCACAGCACCAGGACTTGCCCAGGAATTGCAGTTTTGCAGCCCAGACTGCCTTTTGAGTTTACTTAGAACCTCAGAGCACTTTAGCCAGTAGTGGTGGAGCCTGCTGGAACTCAGGTACCTGTCACTGGGATGGACAGTTTGCCTCTGGCTAGGGCTGGTCTAAATACTCCCTCTGTGAACAAGGTCTGAATTCTGTCCCGGGTTGCTTTCTGCTGTGACAGAGCAGCACTAAGTTGCAATGAAAAATCCTACAATCCCTGCAGTCTCCCTCCCCAAAAGACACTGATTCTCTCTCTGTGCCACACGTCTGCTGCCAAGGGATACGGGGAGGGGTAGCACTGGAAACTCAAGACTGCCTTTCCTACCCTCTTCAGTGCTTCTTTCCTCAACAGGATGTTAAAACCAAGTATTATGATCGCTGATCTGATTTTTGGTTCTTATGAAGGTGCCTTTTGTGTGTGGATAGGTGTGCAATTTGTTGTTCCTGCAGGGGGGATGATTGCTGAAGGCTTCTCTTTGGCTATCTTGTTCCCCTTAGAACTTATCTTTAATATGGTGTGAGATACAGGATCCATATTTACTTTTTTCCAATTGTATCAGTATTATGTATTAAATAATTTATCCTTTTCTCACTACATAGAACTACTATCTGTTATATGTTAAAATTTTATATATACAGATGCTCCTTTCCTTACAGTGGACTTATGTCCCAATAAACCCATCCTAACTTGAAAATATTATAAATAAAGAATGCATTTAATGCTGGCAACACAGCAGACGATCCCCACCTTACCATGATTCGACTTAAAAATTTTTGACTTTACTGCAGTATTAAAGCAATATGTATTCAGTAGAAACAAGAACCCCATCACAATTGGTAAGGAGCCTCTCAACTTATGATGGGGTTATATCCTGACAAACCCATCATAAAGTCAAAAAATCATGTTGAACCTGAAGTCAGGAACTGTCTGTACTAGCAGCTATTACTTTATTCCCTCTTCTATTCCACTAATTTGTTTGATACACCATTAATATTACATTGATTTGAATATAATATCTTATTAGCATATTTTTTAGGCTAAGCTTTTTCTCTCTCCACTGTTCTTACTTTTTAAATACATATTTTCAGGCAGTTATTTTTTCATTTTAACTTTAAGATAATTTTATTTACCTCTAATCCACAGGCTCCAAGAAGTACCCAGTAAAAGTTTTCTTTCTCTACTCATTACACCTTTCTTACATATTCACAGGAAGTTATTCTTCCATGTAAACTTTAAGATAATTTCATTCACTTCTAATGCCAACAAGGACTCTAATTCAAATTGCATTATATTTATGGAATAATTTTTAGAGAATTGAAAATTTTAGTAATATTGTCTTTTTAATATTATGTCTTTTCATTCAAAAATATATGTTGTTTCATTTTTTAATGCTATTATGTTTTTTAATAAGATGTAATAGTTTTTATTTAAATGTTTCTTTGCCATTCCTGTTAAATTTGTTACTGTCAGTTTTACCTCTACCATGACTAGACTGTTTTTCCCATTTCAATTTTTGTTGATAGACAAAAGCTATTTATTTTTATGTTTTTGTTTTATATCATCCACTTCACAATAGTTTAATATTAATTCTACGGTAGACATTTTTTATTAGTGACTCTTGTGCCTACACTCTGCCAAAAGAGTTCATCTAGTTTTTTCCAGTGTTTATGTCTGTTGTTTTACTGTCTTGTTCATATCTTATTAAATTCATTTGAATCTTTGACACTCTGTTAAATAATAATGCTGACAGTGAATGTTTAATCTGTCATTGATGGGCACGTAGATTGCATTTGCATGCATATGTCTTTGTGGGAAAATTCTTTATATTCCTCTGTGTATTGCCCAATTATGGGCTTACAGGGTTGAATGGTAGCTCTGCTTTTAGCTCTTTGAGAAATCGCCATATGGCTTTCCACAGTGTTGAACTAATTTACACGTCTAGCAACAGGGCATAAGTGTTTCCTTTTCTCTGCAACCTCGCCAGCATCTGTTATTTTTTGACTTTTTAATAATAGCAGTTCTGACTGGTGTAAGGTGATATCTCAGTGGTGCTTTTATTTGCGTTTCTCTAATGATCAGTGATACCGAACTTTTCTTCCTATGCTTGTTGGCCACATGTATGTCTTCTTTTGAGAAGTGTCTGTTCATGTCTTTTGTTCACTTTTTAATAGGCTTGTTTGGTTTTTTCTTGTAAATTTAATGTCCTTATAGAGGCTTGATATTAAACCTTTGTCAGATGCATAGTTTTCAAATTTTGTCTCCCATTCCGTAGGTTGTCGATTTACCCTGTTGATAGTTTATTTTGGTGTGCAGAAGTTCTTAAGTTTAATTAGATCCCATTTGCCAGTTTTTGCTTTTGTTGCAATTGCTTATGGTGTCTTTGTCATAAAATCTTTGCCCATTCCTGTGTCCAGAATGGTAATTGCCTGGGTTGTCTTCCAGGGTTTTTATAGTTTTGGGTTTTACATTTAAGTCTTTAATATGTGTTGAGTTGATTCCTGTATATGGTATAAGGAAGGGGTCTAGTTTCAATCTTCTGCATATGGCTAGCTAGTTATCCCAGCACCATTTATTGAATAGGGAGTGTTTTCCCCATTGCTTGTTTTTGTCAGCTTTATCAAAGATCAGTTGGTTGTAGGTGAGCAGCTTTATTTCTGGGCTCTCTATTCTTGTCCATTGGTCTATGTATCTGTTTTCATATCAATACCATGCTGTTCTTTTGGCTTATATATGTACTAGCTGTGTTATTTTGGATAAGTTACTTCTCTTATCCTTAGTTTCTTTATTTACAAACTGGGTATAATAACAGTCCCTACCTTCTAGAGTTTCTGCATGGATTTTTCAGGAATTCTCAAGTAGATAATTGTATTTTACTTCATATTTTAAAGGAACATTTAATAAGATTAAGACTTGATCATATACTCGGCACAAAGAACAGCTGTTTGTTTTAATTTATTAACATTTAGTTAAAAATTGCTACATACATTTTTATAATAGAAATAGGCTATATTTCTTTCTTTTAATATCTGTCAGATTGTGGTTGCAGGTCACTGTGGCCTTGAGAATGAGTTGAGAAATATACCTTAGTTTTAATTCTTTCAAAAACATTGTATAAAATTAAGATCCTCTGTTTCTTGAAAGTTTGGTAGAATTTGCTTGGAAAACCACCTGGCTATATCTTTGTGGTAAGATACTCCTTCAATTTATTTAATTGTTATAAAACTTTTTGATTTTGTTGAGTCAATCTTAGTAAAATATATTTTTGTAATAATATGTCCATTTTATCCAAGATTTCAAAGTTGTTGGCATGAGGTTGTTCAGAGCATTATTTTCTTAGTGTTTCTTACTCTTTATTTGTAGTTATTACCCATTTTTCATTTCTTATATTGTTTTGGTTACTGTAGCCTTGTAGTATAGTTTGAAGTTGGGTAATGTGATGCCTCCAGCTTTGTTCTTTTTGCTCAGAATTTTCTTGGCTATTCTGACTCTTTTTTGATTCCATTTGAATTTTTAAATATTTTTTTCTAGTTCTGTGAAGAATGTCGTTGGTAGTTTAATAGGAATAATATTGAATCCGTAATTTGCTTTGGGCAGTATGGCCATTTTAATGATACAAATTCTTCCTATCCATGAGCATGGGATGTTTTTCTATTTTTTTTTTTTTTGTCATCTCTGATTTCTTTGGGCAATTTGTAATTCTCATTGTACAGATCTTTCACCTCCCTAGTTAGCTGTATTCCTAGATGTTTTATTTAGGAAGTGTGTGTGTGTGTGTGTGTGTGTGTGTGTGTATGTGTGTGTGTATTGTAAATGAGATTGTGTTCCTGATTTGGCTTTTGGCTTGGCTGTTTTTGGTGTATAGGAATGCTAGTGATTGTACATTGACTTTGTATCCTGAAACTTTGCTACAGTTGTTTATCAGCTAAAGGAACTTTTGGGTCAAGACTAAGGGGTATTCTAGATACAGAAACATGTCATTTGCAAATAGAGATAGTTTGACTTTTTCTTATCCTATTTGAATACCTTTTATTTCTTTCTCTTGCCTGATTGCTCTGGCTAGGACTTCCAATGCTATACTAAGTAGGAGTGGTGAGAGAGGTCATTCTTGTCTTGTTCTGGTTTTCAAGGGAATGCTTTCAGCTTTTGCCCAGTGTTTGTAGTAGTTTCTGATGGTTATTTTTATTTCTGTGGGGTCAGTGGTAACATTTCATTTCTAATTGTGTTTATTTGGATCATCTCTCTTCTTTATTAGTTTAGCCAGTGACCTATCTATCTTATTAACTTTTTCAAAATACTTCTGGATTCATTGATCTTTTTGAATGTTTTTGTGTGTCTTGATTTCATTCAGTTCAGCTCTAATTTTGGTTATTTCTTGCATTGTGCTAGCTTTGGAGTTGATTTGTTCTTGGATAGCTTAGAATTCTGAGATTCTAATGCTTCAAAAAATTTTTTACTAGTGGGTGTAGTATAAGCAATGAACAAATCAATTTTTAGTCTTTGAGTATATGAAAGTTGTATTCAAATGAATTACTTACAATTGTGGCTTGAAATCGTCAAAATGGTGTGTAGAGTTTTGATTTTATGAACTAGAAGAAGAAGAAGTAGGGAATTAATGTGGCAACCTCTATTTAAAGACACACTCTTGCATTCTTGAGAAAATTAAAATTCTTCTCATATATCCTGGATTTTCCTCTTTACCTGGAATAGCTGCTTATGGGATGGCCCCAGGAGTTGTAGATTCCTGGAGATTTTTTAGAACTAGAAGCTATTTTTAGCTAAATGGAGGCACACTGAAAATGTGTAAGAGTAGTAGCAACAAAAATACATTTTTGGAATTTATTACACCAGGAGCTGTTAATGCTGACAATATAAATACTTATGATATCCTTTAATGTATGAATAATAGCTCCTCATGGAAACTGTGAAGTTTTGGAGTTTAGCTTTGATCTTATTTTCTTCAAAATAAAACACTGTCAAAACTAAATATTTCAAATATTTATAAGATCAATAAAAAATGAAATGACTACGATAGTAATTTTCATATATCATATTAACAAAACCCAAAAGTATGATAGCAGATTGGGTTGGTGAGGCACTCTAATATATTTCTAGGTGGACTGTAAATTGATACAATTACTAAAGCGATTAGTTTGTCAATATTTGTCTGAAATACAAATGAACCCCCCTCCTTTGATACTGGAGTTCCTTTTCCAGGAATTAACATATAGATATGTTATGCTTTCTTATAGGTGAAATAACAGATTTCCAAGGTTATTCTTTGAAGCATAGTAATACCAAAAGATTGCAAGCAACCTAAAACATCATGATAGGTGACTGGTTAAATAAATTGTGCAGTATTCAAACAGTAGAGTCCATGTAGCCAGAGAGAGAGAGAAAGAGAGAGGGACAGAGAAAGTTCTTTGTGTGTTAATATTTAGAGATCTCCAAACTATATAAGTAAAGCAAGATACATAACATTGCATATGCACTGTGATACAATTTATATAAAATATGAAGTGAAATATATGTGTATTTTTATTTACTTGTACTGTGTATAAATTTTTAAAATCTTTGGAGATGTATATATAAGAAACTAACAACAGTATTTACTATTTGGAGGCAATCAGAATTAGGTGAACGAGATGAACAAGGGGAGTCTTTTTTAAAAAAAAAAAAGACTTTGTTTTTCACAGCAATTTGAAATTTACTGAAAAAATGAAAAGATAATATGGAGCATTCTCATATACCATTCCTCCTAACACACAGTTTCCCCTATGGTTAACATTGTACACTAGTTTAGTACATTTGTTACAATTAATGAATGAATGTTGGCAAATCATTTTTCCCCTCAATTTTTATTTTAAGTCCTGGGTTATATGTGCAGGATGTACAGATTTGTTACATAGGTAAATGTGTGCCATGGTGGTTTGCTTTACAGATCTCATCCCATCACCTAGGTATTAAGACCATCATCCATTAGCTATTCTTCCTGAAGCTCTCTCTCCCTTCATCCCTCAGTTGACAGGTCCTAGTTATGTGTTGTTTTCCCCATGTGTCCATGTGTTCTCATCATTCAGCTCCCACTTGTAAGTGAGAACATTAGGTGTTTGGTTTTCTCTTCCTGCGTTAGTTTTCTGAGGATGATGGCTTTCCATCTGTTCATGTTCTTTGCCCACTTTTTAATGGAGTTGTTTGTTTTTTCCTTGTAAATTGTTTTAAGTTCCTTGTAGACTCTGGATATTACACCTTTGCCAAATGGATAAATTGCAAAAATTTTCTCCCATTTTTTAGGTTGTCTGTTCACTCTGTTTATAGTTTCTTTTGCTGTGTAGAAGCTCTTTAATTAGGTTGCATTTGTCATTATTGCTTTTGTTACTATTGCTTTTAACATTTTCATCATGAAATCTTTGCCTGTGCCTACATCCTGAATGATATTGCCTATATTTTTTTCTAGGGTTTTTATAGTTTTGGGTTTTACATGTAAGCCTTTAATCCATCTTGAGTTGATTTTTGTATACAGTATAAGGAAGGGGTCCAGTTTCAGTTTTCCACATATGACTAGCTAGTTCTTTCAGCACCGTTTATTAAATAGGGAATCCTTTTCCCATCACTTGCTTTTGTCAGGTTTGTGAAAGATCAGAACTTGTAGGTGTGCTGTCTTATTTCTGAGTTCTCTTTTCTGTTCCATTGTTCTATATGTCTGTTTTTGTACTGGTACCATGCTGTTTTGGTTACTGTAGCCTTGTAGTATAGCTTGAACTTGGGTAGCATGATGCCTCCAGCTTTGTTCTTTTTTATTAGGATTGCCTTGGCTATTCAGGCTCTTTTTGCTGGCTGGCTGGAGTTCAAAGCCAGTGGGTCTTAATGTGTGAGGTGCCATGGAAGTGAGGCCCACAGAATGAAGCCACTTGGCTCCCCAGATTTAGCCTCCTTCTAGAGGAATGTACAGAGAGATCTCCCGCTTTGCCAAGATTCCTCAGGCTGGAGTATGTAAAACTCCTGGGTCTCTGTGTCTTCTTGAGCAGCTGTTCTGTCGAGACTCCACATAGCTCTGTGTATCAGACCCAGGGCCTTGGTGACTTGAGCTCAGGAGAGGATCTCCTGATCCATGGGAGCAGTGTGGTTTCCTGAGCAGGGTCATACAATCACTCACCACTTCCCTTGGCTAGGGGTGGGGGTTTTTTTGGTTCTGTGTCACTCCTGCTCCCAAGTAGGCCATCATCCCACCCTGCTTTTCTTCCTTCTCTACAGGTCAAGTTGTCGGCCTAGTTAGTCCCTATGTGAGAACCTGGATATTTCAGTTGAAAGTGCTGAATTCACTCACCATTTTCATTCCTCTCTGTGAGAGCCACAAACTGTAGCTGCTTCTAATGGGCCATCTTGGCCCCTCCCCCAAGAAATTATTATTAACTAAAATCCCTAGTTTATTCAGAGTTCTTTTTTCTGTTCTTGGATCCCACTTAAGATAAACATATTACATTTAGTTGTCATGTCTTCTTAGTATCCTCTTGACTGTGACAGTTTCTCAAACTTTTCTCTGTTTTTGATGTCCTTGAAGGCTTGAAGGCGTACTGGTCAGGTATATTGTAGGATGCCCCTCCACTAGATTTATCTGATGTTTTTTTTTCATGTTTAAATTGGAATTATGGGTTTGGGGGAAGAAAAACACAGAAGGCAAAGTGCCATTTTTATCATATCTTGTCATGAGTAAATATAATCAACATGATTTTTTACTATTGGTCTTGACTTTAATCACCAGGTTAAGGTAGGTGTTTGGTTTCTCCACAGTAAAGTTTCTCCTTTCTTTTTTTCCATACTGTGAAGCCTGGAAATGAAAAGCCATGTTTGGCCACCTGGCCCTAGCATATTTAAACTATGTTTTTATAGGGATGTTTGCTGTTGTGAAAATGGCAATATATATGTTTAGATATATATTATACAGAGTAGCAAATCCAGAAGTAGAATCAGATTTTAATGTAAGTATCATTAAAAATAGGGAAAAGCAAAATTATATAATAAGTGCTACAGAGATAACCAAAGGAAATAAAATAACCAAACCAAAATAAACCTCAAATTAAGGCAAACTAGTACACAATAAAAAGTTATAGAATGTATCCTAATTATGGAGGAATAAAGCAGCACTTTAAAAATTACAAAGGTAAGACTGACAGATTTTGTCTATAAAAAGGTAAAATGTTTGAGTTCAAATCTACCAAACAACCTAAAAACAGCACACTGACAAAAAAGGTATTGGTATTATATATGATATACAAAGTGTTAAAATACACACCATTTAAAGGATTTATTCAACTGTGTAAGAAAACTCCAAGACCCCAAGCAAATGGTTGAAACAGACCATTAGCATAGGAAAAACACATAATAAACACAAAATGTTTATTTAGTAATAACTAACTAAATAAAATACTACCTTTTAAATCAGTACAGAGACTTTAATGGTAAAGTTTTCCTTCATTTATTACTGTATTTTTTCAGTCCATAGAAATGTTTGTTATCTAATAATCTCCTTTTTGATAATTTATACTTAGGAAACAATCAGAAGAAGAAATTTATTTTTATAGAAAGATCAAATTTATAATAGTGTATAATTAGAACTAATTTATGCCCAACATTAATGATATGAGTAATACATTATCACATGCCAACATTTAGGACATTATGCAGACTTTTAAAATGACAGTATTACCTCTGGGCATCAACACAGAAACATGCTTATGATTATGTTGCAGTGTAAAGAGAATCCACAAATTCTCATATAATCCACAAAATTATATGTGTAATATAATTACAGTTACATCAGAATGGATGTATTTGTGAACAGAAACCAGAAGAGAACATAGAAATATGAAAATAAATTTTGGGTGATGGAAAGGAGTGTTTTTTTTCTTTTAATTTTTTTTCTGATGATGTTTTAACAATAAAGAAACTTTTTCAAAAAGGAAAAAAATCACCCAACACATCTTTCAAGATTTAGCTCACATTCCACCTCCTACAGTGAAGAAAAAAAACTCCTCAAAACAATACAGTACTATAATTAGCCACAATTTTTATACTCATTAAGGCTTTAAATTCAGTCTATACCCAAAGCAAATGTATAGTGTAGATTGGTGTTCTCTGTACTTTTCAGATGTTTTCAGTCTTCATGTTTAGGTTATGCAGTTGTAGATAGAATATAGAATCTTCTAAAAGACAGTGTAATTGCAGAGCAAAGAGCTATTTATTTATTTATTTTCTTTCTTTCTCTTTCTCTCTCTCTTCTTTTATAGACAAGGTCTTGTTCTGTCACCCAGGCTGGAATGCATGATCATAGCTCACTGTAACCTCAAACTCCTGGCCTCAAGCATGAACCACCATGCCTGACCCCATATAATTTCAAGACAAAATTAGGGTTTCATTTTGCTGCTGGTGTTGAATAGATTCACACCATAGATAACACCAAAGCTGTGATAACAGAGAAAACATTTTGAAAGACTGTTACATTTCTCTTGGTTGAAACCATTTAAAATTAATAGGTCAAAAGTGGACAGGATTATTAGCCCTACTCTCAACTAGCAATAACAAATATGACTTTACTACGTACGTATCTGTGAAGGGTACCAGGTTGGTTTTTTTGTTTTGTTTTGTTTTGTTTAACAACCAACACTCTTACTCATTCCCATAT
Source organism: Cebus imitator (assembly GCF_001604975.1). Classification (NCBI taxonomy): domain Eukaryota; kingdom Metazoa; phylum Chordata; class Mammalia; order Primates; family Cebidae; genus Cebus; species Cebus imitator. Next base: position 2,895,043 of record NW_016107585.1, on the reverse strand, counting down.
CACAGTCTCCATATGGAAGTTGTCAAAACATTTAGAAACATGTTCACAAGTGTACTTCTTGCTTTATCCACAAATACCTTTCTGGTGAACTGATTGAACCAACATATTTTTCTTCCCAATTAATTTGGCAAAAGTATTTACAGTGGTTTAGAAAAGCTATAGAACTACAAGTGCAGGAAAGGCAGCAAAGTTTCCATCTCAGATTTTGCAGTGTTGTATTGCAAACTTATTGTAACTTTCTTCTTCTCTGTAGGGAAGGTTGGCCAGGCTGGTCTCAAATTCCTGACCTCAGGTGAACTGCCCACCTTGGCCTCCCAAAGTGCTGGGATTACAGGCATGAGCCACCATGTCCTGATTTTTCCCACCTCCAGTGCTGCAAGCCTGCCCCTTTGCTCCCTTCCCACTACCTGTTTCCTACTTGTTATAATCTGAGTTTATCTCTGCCTACTGTCTATTAACCTATTCACTAGCTTCTAACCACAATAGATGTTCCCATCTATTGACCCTGGGCTGACCATGTCCTGGAACTGATTTCATTTTTTCAGCAAGTATTTATTGGACATCTTCCTCACACCATCTTCCTAGCTTTACACTGGCTTTATGTATGGGTACTCTTTAGTGATTTTCAACAAGGTATTTTTTTCTTTTTTGTCCTCTTTAAGTTTCTCTAGTTCCACTTATGTTCCTATTCAAATCGTTTTGTTTGGCTTTACTTTCCCTACCATTATGATATTTACTTTAATAATTTTAATGAACTTCAGCCATCTTCTTAATCTGGTTTCTTTAAAATGCATGCCTAACTTTTGTTATTAGCTGATTTATGTCTGTAAGATTTTGTTATCTTGATAAGTATCATTCATAGCTTTTCCAGCTTATTAATGACTTCCAGATATCATGTTAACCTTTTGAGAAAAGGAAAAACCAATACATTACAGTGGATATCTTCTCCGCAGATAAATCATCAGGTTAACATAGTGGACATAGTATTTTAGATTTTCTTTGGGCAAATCAAGTAAGGGCAGAGTGATACACCAGTTATCTCTTTTTTCTTTTGTCCTGTTTTTAAGAGCACAATTATTTGTTTAAAGAATATAATGAAAATCACTGAAATTCACTTTTTGTTATGAACTTTATAAATGGCTTATTTTAATTAATAATCATGAGTTCAATTCTAAGCATTTGCATTGTTTATATTCTCCTTCCTATAAGCCATTTTACCAGCTTCTCCACAGTTGTAGAACTAGCTTTAAGTGTTAAGTATCACAATAAGACTTCCTTTATAGTACTAGTTAAACATCTTCCTTTCTGTTTTCCTTGCCTAAGTCTCTGCCCCACCTTCTATCCCACCACCCTGCCTTTTTTTCTTTAGCGAATTCAAACTCTGTACTATCCATTTCCCCTGAATATTGCAATCCCTTCATTCATTTCGCTTGAATTTTTATACTGTGGCCTGTTATTATCCATGCTCTTAGTTGTTCCTCATTCTTTCTTAGGTTCTCTCTCCTAATAAATGAGTTAACATGTTATCCTTTTTTTTAACTAACATGAAATATATATTTTATACCCGAATTTTTGAAACTGTGCTGAATGTTATATCACTATTATGTTTCTTTATAATGCATTTTAAAAGCTTTTGTAATATTTTATATTCCCGTATTTCTTACTTTTGGAATTTACTTGTGGAATAAACTTTATCTTTCTTCATTTCAAACTATTTAGCTATCTCTCTGTTGTGCCTTTCAACCCCCCAACCCATGTTCCCTACCAATGTGGTATTAATTGAAAGCATGCTAAGCCAAGAGTCAGAAGATGATGGCCCTCCCACATTAGCCAGGTGACTCTGACATGCCTGTTATCCTTAATGAATATGTGTCCACACCTGGGCAATGAATGTATAGGACTAAGACCTTGGAAGGCCCTTTGGGCTCTGATATGCTGTGATTCTGATTCTAACTCTGATGCCATTTTCTTTCTTGTTTTCAAAGTTAAATGAATGCTCATATTTTCACATTTTGTTACCTTTTTCCTTTTAAATCACCACTGAAAAGTTTTGACTTTGATTCAAGTATATGGTTTTTATTTGTTTGTTTGTTTGTTTGTTTAAGATGGAGTCTCACTCTCTCACCCAGGCTGGAGTGCAATGGCACTATCTCAGTGTACTGCAAACTCCTGCTTCCCAGATGCAGGCGATTCTCATGCCTCAGCCTCCTGAGTAGCTGGGATTACAGACATGCGCCACCACACCCAGCTAATTTTTATATTTTCAGTAGAGATGAGGTTTCGCTGTGTTGGCCAGGCTGGTCCCAAACTCCTGACCTCAGGTGATCTGCCCACCTTGGCCTCCCAAAGTGCTGGGATTACGGCATGAGCCACCATGTACAGCCCAGTATGGTTTTTATGATCATAACTTTTCTACATAGAGACTTTAAACTTTGTTTTTCCCCACATTTTCCCTTTATTACTCTTTTGAAACAGAGATGCTCAAAGTTTTAAATACATGTGTTAATTCTGGTGCATATATAATAGTGGTTTAAGAGTAAATAATGGGCTATCAACAGCAGCCTAATTCTTAATGCCAAAATTTGATTTTTTCATAGAAAAGTCAACATATAAAGTAAAAATTTGAAGACCATTTTTTGTTTCTTTTTTAAAGATTTATTTACTTAAGTTCCATAATTTTATGTTTAGCTCGCACTAATAACCTCCAAAATGCTCAATATATCTCAATTGATATTTATCCTCTCAGTGGTCACTGTGACCCACAGTCAGTCCACCTAAATGATTTTCATTCCACCTGCTAGAATAACATGTCCTTTACATTTTGTCAGCGGTCACAAATATTGGAAGACAGAGTTCAAATAAGTCACTTCAGCATTCAGCTTATTTTTAACATCCTTCCTTAAATTTATTTTACCAACTTTCAAATTTATCCCAAGTGAAAAGACTTTTGACTTTTTAATTTTAGTAAGCTGCTTGGTATAGTACATAACACAAATAATTTAATAAAATTATTTTGCATATAACATTTTAACATGCTAATTGAATTTTTTAAAAGCCTTATAGAGATAAAATTCACTAATTATAAAATTCACCGACTTTAAGTGTACAATTCAGTAGTTTTTAGGATATTTGCAGAGTTGTGTGACCATCATCACAGCCAAATTTTAGGGATTTCTTTCACACCAAAAAGAAACCTTGTGGCCATTAACAGCCACTCCCCTTACACTCCTACCCCTTTTAAACAATCCTTAACCTACTTTCTGTCTCTAGATTTACGTATTCTGGACATTTTATTACAAATAGAACCATAAAATATGTGGTCTTTTGTGTGTGGCATCTTTCACTTAGCATAATGTTTATGAGTTTTATCCATGTTGTAGCATGTGTGAGTACTGCATTCCTTAATTAGTAGCTTGTTTAGTAGTTTGTGAGTCAAGTCACAAAATGAGTGATGTAGTTTAGTTGGAAAAAACACTGAGCTGGGATCCAAACACTTCTGCTCTCTGGTCCTGTTTAAGCCTTTTATAGGCCCTTTGAATAAGTCATTAATTTCCTTGACTCAGTTACTTCATCTGTAAAGTGGAATATGGTAGCTTTTCTTACCTATCTTAATGGATTAGAATAGGCAAGACAAAATGTAGGAGCATCTAAAGAGCTACATATTCAAATGTGTTTTAAAGTGATTTTCCTAGTGTGATAGCAAACCAAATGATTATATTTAGTATAAAAGCATTCAAATTTCTTTGAATACTACTTTAATTTTAAAAGAAAACCATAAATTATAATTTCTCTTTGCCCAAACGCCTACTCACCTCCACTTATTTATAAGTCTACTGTAACAGTAGACTGCCTGCTCTTAGAACAGGTTACTGAAGAAGGGAGTGCCTATAATTAATTCAGGAGTCCTCTCTTTGTATGGCAGATAGAGAAGTCTAGGAACACAGATCTACTAGGACCTTACCTGCAAGATCTGAATTTCAGAGGGCACTCACTGTGATGACTTGACCAGCCTTTATAGTTTCTTTTGAACCCTTAGGCTTTAGTTGGAATAATGTGACTTTGACTTCAAATAAGAGGGAGAAGGTACTGATTTTACAAACAGAAAACTAAGGAAGTTCGTAATGATTTTCAGTTGTATTAAATCCAACAGAGACCAGCTTGGTAATGGAACACTGTGGGCTGCTTTTATGCCCAAAAGTAGATGGAAAAAAAGTTTAGCCAGATCTCTAGACAAATTGCAAGCCAGAAAGTATTAACTAAAACTCTCAGAAATCTTTTTTAGAACCTGATCACCATTGAAATATGAGTCTAATAAAGAGACCTCCTGTAGAAGCCATTTGATCTTTGATCACTGGAGTGTTCTAAGATTATCGTTGTTTTCTTGCTTTTATATTTGCTTCAAGCATTGAAGTTTTATATATCATCTCCATTTTATTTATATTTGAATGATAGAGGAATTTTCTATAATGATCATAGGTATCTACTCCTTAATAATAGATATCATTCCCCTGAGACTCCTTTCTCTTTTTTGAGATAGCTGCAATTCTGGTTTATTCTCTAGTCATTTTTCACTTGTGCCATTGCAGCCTTCTCTCCTTGTTCTTTATCTCCAACGTCATTTTCTTTTTCTAAGGCTAGATTTTAGCCCTATCACTTCCTTTGTCTTTTCTTTAACTGTACCATAGAATCTTGGAAATACATTTTAGACATCATTTTTTAAATCCTATAGGTTCTGTCCTTTGCTTGATTTCCTTAATCCACCTCTCTCAGATAGTTTGCCCCTGGCATTCTTTCTCCCATTATATACGTGTGGTCTGATGTGTCTGCATCATCCCATCCCAATGTTAAGTCTCCTCCTGCTCATTCAGATACAAGTTTTCAATTTATTTAGTCATTCAGCAATATTTATTAGGCACCCGTCATATAATTAACACTAGTTCAAGAACAACTATGATAGATGTTCTGTCTTCTCTGTCATACAAGCCTTCTATACTAAGCATGATTCATCCTCAGGGAAACCTCAGCTAAGCAGTGAATAGAAAGGAGCTTTAATCTGTTCCTTCCCTGACACCTACATGGGCGCACTCCTCCCTATACACACACAGACACTCTTTTACACACAGACTCACCCAGGCACAGAACATACCTGCTGCTCATAGACATTTACAGATCAATCCACATTTATGGGCTGACAGTATGAGTAATAGTGACATTGTCTAAATGAGAAATTAATGATCTCTCACCATACTCCCACCCTTGTGTCCAGCATCTCTTACCTCTTGGAAGCATCTTTAACATCTCTCTCCCACTAGCTAATCACTGGTACTATCCTAACATCATTTAAAAAAATTATTTCTATGAATTCGGTAGTTTTCCTACTATAATCTAAATAGCAGCTGACATTCACGTACCACTTGCCATATGTCAGCTGTAGGTAACCCCTTACTATCACCCTCCTGGGTTCAGCACATTTATTATCTCCAGTTTACAAATGAAATTACTAAGGTCTAGAGGAATTCAGTCATTTGCCCAGGACTACACAGCTACGAATCAACAGAACTGGAACCTGATTCCGGAACTTTACTGACAAATTTCCACTGCCTATGAGCACCAAAGCATATACGTTGCTATAATTTATGTATACTTTAGAGTGAGCTACTATATCAGGCCACTTCCAGCCTGGCTGATAGTAAACATAAGTTTCTATGTGGGGAAGGCAGAAGAGGTCTAGAGGAAAGTGGATACCTGATGATAGATTATAAGAATCATCCATGGCTTATGAGATGACTTATAAGATGGGTATGAGTGTGTAATATAGTTTAGTATCAGGCTACTTTAATATGATTTTTTGTTTTACCTCACCAAAATAAACCATGTTCACTATTGATTAGGAAATTCCAACTTTCAGATAGAATTATGAAAATTTGATATGTATGTATCCTTCTAGATTTTATTTTTTGAATACATATTTTATAAAATTAGAATTAAAAAGTTTTATAGTCCCTACCCTTTCCCCCTCCTATTTTCCCTGTTAGGAAATTTTTCCATGTCAAAAAAATTCATAGTATTCTGTTGTTTGGATTAATCATAGTTTACTTAATCTTACCTTATTATTAGACAGTTCTTTTCACTCTATTAAAACGATATTATGATAAACATGTTCATAATTAAATTTTTATATATCTCTGAATATTGCCTTAGAATCCCTAGTCTTAAAATTGTAAAACATGTTTATGTTGTTTTGTTGTTTTTTACTTTTATATTATGTAATTGCATGGTAGAATTAATTCTTAAGACTGCAATTTGTTCAGAGTAGTTTTGTAGCATAAAAAGACTCTTTTGAAGACAAGGAGAAAACTCCATGTCTTTTGCCTATTTTACTGCCATCCTAGCACAGAGAAAAAGTGTGCATTAAGAAGAATCAGTACTCTGGGTGGCTGAACTCCATCTCCTTCATAGTTTTTCACAGAATTAGCTCTGCATACAGGAATCTCTGTAAGCATGATCTCTGATTATGAAATATACTGGTTCATTAAAAGAAGTTGATGTTTATATGGTTATGTAACAATATTGAAAACGGTCCTAAATATTTTTAGATATAAACTTATCTTTTATTTATTAATTTATTATTAACCCTAGGTCTTTTCTTCTTTATTCCATAAACACTTTCAGCTAATATTCTGTTCATTAGACTGTTTCTATCCACTTTCAGGTCTTGAAAAATCACATTATAACTTATAAATACATATGATTGTGTGATTTATGCAAAATTTAGAACAACAAAATACTGCTCTAAACATTCAGAAAATTTTCTAAATTCATCAGGAATTATATTATATTCATTTTGCCAGTCTAAAAAGAGTGGTTAAATAATTTAATCATGGTAAACACACGTATACACACATACAATCTAGAATTTAAAAATTCCTATCTTATCCTTTCATAATTTGTTATATTTTATAAGTCCCCATAAAATGTTATATTGGGTTGTTTTAATGTTCAAATAAAAAATACAGTAGAAACTTAGAAGTATTTTTTGCATGAACAATTCTGAAGTGAAAATGTTGGTCCTTAATATTAAAATGTAATTAATTTGTAAATTTTGAATGTTCTCATTATCTCCTTAGCCTGATTTAATCCACTCTCCACTTCTACCCCCACACACAATCGAATAATTTTCTGGTTTTAATATAACTACATCTGTATTGAATTGCATTTTTTAAACTATATATTCACACCTATTCTAGCATCTGATTTATAAAAATCTCCATATACTATTTTAGTCCTTTCTAGCATAATGCACAAAATATTAAATGTACTTAAAGAACACTTATTTCAAAATAGATGTAAATTAAACCTCTAAAATATAAACCCTAAAATGAAATGAATTCTCTAAGTGGCTGTATCACCAACTGAGCTTTGAAAAATGTTTGCTAAAGTTAAAATATGTTAATTGGATATTGACATAGTTAAGTACTCATTAAAGAATTTCTTCTATTATTGGTATATATTTTTACATTTGCAAAGGGTTACTCTGAATGTTCATTATAAAAATTTTAAATGACATCTTTTGTAAAGGGCTAATAGCTCATCAAACTGTCTTAGAATAACATTTATGTATAAATTATATCTAATGTAACAGATTGATTTCATTTATTCAGGTCAGTTATATTTTATTAGAAATCTCACAATTTCAACCATATATTTAACTAACCTAACTAAATAAAATAATTTAAAACAGTGAAAAACTAAAACAGGTTTTAGTTTAAATGAGTTATTAATTTGTTATTTAAAACATTAATTGATCATTCACCAAAGCCAAATGAGGCACTTGATTGTAATTTATATAAGGACAATTAACTATATCTTAATGATATTTGTACACAGAATCTAACTAGCATGAAACTTAACTACAGATAGGTGTTTAATAAGTGTCTATTGAAATAAAATAACAAATAAGAAAGTTCCATTTTAATGCCAAGACACATACCAGATAATATCAATGAAAACTGCAGAACTATTTTTGTTCCATGTACTGTATTTTAATATTAGGTATTTAATTCTAAACATATTTGCTGGCACTCTTATTTCTAAAATCGGCAAAGTTTTATTCATTCCTTCAATGATTATTTTCTAAGCAACTTCCGTTTCTCAAGCACTATGACTATAACAGACAAGGTTCCTGTTCTCATGAAACTTACATTCTAGTAAGTTTACATTGAAAGGATTCAATTGGTGTAAAGCACTTAGAATATAGTGCCTAGCACATAGTAAGTATTTCATATTTGTTAGCTGTGATGATGATGATGGAAGACACCCATATATAGATACTATTAAAAGCCATGAAACTAGATGAGATTATCTTGAGAGATAATGCAGGTAGAGAAAAGCGCTGGGGACGGAGCTTCTTGTGCTTCCCAGCATTCAGAGTGAATCTAAGAATAAGAATGATCAGTGGAAACTGAGAAGATAGCCAGAGTGTTGCCAAGAGAGAGAAAACAACTGGGTCAAATGCTGCATAATGTTTGAATTAAAGAACAGAGAATTGAATTTTGAAATTGCCAATGTAGAGCGTCATTCATCACCTTGAAAAGAGCTGTTTCTGTGGAGGAGTGAAAAAGAAAGCTAAATTGGAGTGGATAGAAAAGAGACTGAGGAAAAAAAGGCAAATTATAAAAGGGAACCACGCATGGCCAAGAAGTATAAGGTGAAATGCTGAACTCCAATAGTAAGCAAAGAACTGTAAATTAAACCAATAGCAAGACACTATGTATTCTTCAGATTTGCAAAAATTAGAAGAAAAATAGCTATTGCTAATGAATATTAGGAAAGCAGGAGCCTTTATTCAGTGAGGTAGGAATGTAAGCTAGTGCCTCCATTTTGGGAACCATTTGGCAGTATTTATGTGTATGCCCATGATCTCATATTTATACCTAATAGTGCCCTGGAGACATATTGCAGACAAACTGTCTTATAAATATGCAAGAAGATGGGTAAAAAACTTGTATTGCAGGATTATTTGTGGTGACAAAGTTTCAGGTAGCCTAGGTTCTATCACTATGGGATTGGATAAGTAAAATGTGGTATGTGCACTTAATGAAATATATAGCAGTCAGAACAGAACGAACCATATCTATATGTAGCTACATGGTTACGTCTCAAAAACATAATGTTGACTAAAAAGATTAAGAGTTAAAATGAGACTTGTAGTTTAACATGATTTGTGTAATTTTTGAAAACACCTTCAAAAAGGATAACTTTTTCACAAGTAAGATGCAGGTTAGAGGGCATACATTACAGGTATTGATCGACTTATGACCTGTGCAACTTACGACCATTCGATGTTAGGACCACAATTGCTAACCACGACTGCTCCGCGTCTGGCAGCGCAAACGTTGCCCAGTTGGGCATACAACAGTGTGGACCAGCTTCCGGCAGCACTACCATCTCCGTGTGCACCATTTCAACTGTACATATAGCCTACTCAACTTACGACCAAATCGTGTTATGACCGGTCTGCCGGTCCCTATCGTGATCGTAAGTCGAGCACTAGCTGTAAATTCACAAGCATGAATGCTCTCTAGAATGAATCTTTCCCCAATGAAAATAAGCATGTCTCATTTTCACCCATATTAGAAACAAAACAAAACAAACAACCCTCCTTGTTACCACATCCACCGCCAGCTGCAATTCAATTTTTCTGATCCTTATTAATGGAATCAAATGGGTTGTCCCTCATTGCTGTTTCAAACTTTATCTCCTCTCCTCACCAAAGAGCTTTCTTGCCCTTTTTCATTTGTTTTCTTTTATACGTTGGACACACAGAACAGAGTTGATTATACTTTGTCGTACAAAACATGCAATCATCCTTGACCAATGCCAGCAAGGGCCCTCTCCAATTAATATATCTATAAATTTTTAACAGAAAAGTACAAAGAATGATACAACATGTGTGTGAACCCATCATCCATACGTAACAAGTTTTAACATTTTGCCATAGTTGCAGTATAGATTGTTAAAGAAAAAAAGGACAATTAAAACTCCCATTTTTACTTCTCCCCATGCAAAAATAGCTACTGGTGACACCAGGTCCAAGTGCAAAAACAAGGTGTCCTCAAAGTGAGAAGTGATAAGATTCTGGGCAGAAGTGGAAGAGTAGGCTTAATGTCACCACCAAAGATAATAGCTAACATGTGTGTGTTACTCCCAGTGTGCCTGTAACTACGCCCCTTCTTTACATATATTAAGTAATTTAATTCTCAGAACAGTCCTGTATGATAGTGACTATTTTACAGATGATGAAACTGCAGTGCCTGAAGTCATATAGTTAACAGGAAGCAGAGCCAGGATTTGAAATTAGGCAGTCTGGCACTCTAAAGAGCTTGTGCATGACACCTTTCAACTATCCTGTCGCAGACAAGTAAAGAGTTCTTGTTTTTCCTTGTATTCAATTATCTCCACAATTAAAAAAAGTACAGCCTTCTATTTTGCATTAAAAAAAAAATTTCCTGAACCCTAGGTGCCAGTTCATCTGCCTGCGTGTTCTTCCATTATGCTACTTTAACCTAGAATCCTTGTCCTCCTTATAGCACTTTGAACGAGATGTTTAAATGTTTTGTGTTTTCTTTATCCAGGAAATTTTAAGCTTGAAATATCTTTCCACTATGTAGTTTTTAGTTATTGTATTCTCAAACATTATACTAATTTAATATGCCCTCCAAGTGACTATAATGTTTTATATCAGCTTATAAAATAGCTAATTCTCAATACCTTTTGTATTTGTAGTTTCTGGAAACCTTAGGAATAGCAGCATTCGCTTTTTTGTTGTTTTATATATATATATATATATATATATATTATTACACTTTAGGTTTTGGGGTGCATGTGCAGATCATGCAGGATTGTTACATAGGTTGATACATGACAATGTGGTTTGCTGCCTCCATCCCCCTGTCACCTATATTTGGCATTTCTCCCCATGTTATCCCTCCCCAACCTCCCTACCCCTCACTGTCCCTCCCCTATTCCCCCCAACAGACCCCAGTGTGTGATACTCCCTTCCCTGTGTCCATGTGTTCTCATTGTTCAACACCTGCCTATGAGTGACAACATGTGGTGCTTGATTTTCTGTTCTTGTGTCAGTTTGCTGAGAATGATGGTTTCCAGATTCATCCATGTCCCTACAATGGACACGAACTCATCGTTTTTTATGGCTGGATAGTATTCCATGGTGTATATGTGCCACATTTTCCTTGTCCGGTCTATCATCAATGGGCATTTGGGTTGGTTCCAAGTCTTTGCTATTGTAAACAGTGCTGCAATGAGCATACGTGTGCATGTGTCTTTATAATAGAATGATTTATAATCCTTTGGATATATACCCAGTAATGGGATTGCTGGATTAAATGGAATTTCTATTTCTAGGTCCTTGAGGAATTGCCACACTGTCTTCTACAATGGTTGAACTAGTTTACACTCCCACCAACAGTGTAAAAGTGTTCCTATTTCTCCACATCCTCTCTAGCATCTGTTATCTCCAGATTTTTTAATGATTGCCATTCTAACCGGTGTGAGATGGTGTCTCAGTGTGGTTTTGATTTGCATTTCTCTAATGATCTGTGATGATGAACATTTTTTCATATGTTTGTTGGCCTCATATATGTCTTTTGAAATGTGTCTGTTCATGTCCTTCGCCCACTTTTGAATGGGTTTGTTTGTTTGTTTTCTTGTAAATCTGTTTTAGTTTTTTGTAGATTCTGGATATTAGGCCTTTGTTAGATGGGTAGATTGCAAAAATTTTTTCCCATTCTGTTGATTGCCAGTTCACT
>NW_016107585.1:2866940-2883123 GCF_001604975.1 Cebus imitator | reverse complement strand
TTTGTTGCCAATGCTTTTGGTGTTTTCGTAATGAAGTCCTTGGCTATGCCTATCTCCTAAATGGTTTTGCCTAGGTTTTCTACTAGGGTTTTTATGGTGTTAGATCTTATGTTTAAGTCTTTAATCCATCTGGAATTAATTTTAGTGTAAAGTATCAGGAAGGGGTCCAGTTTCTGTTTTCTGCACATGGCTAGCCAGTTTTCCCAACACTGTTTATTAAACAGGGAATCCTTTCCCCATTGCTTGTTTCTGTCAGGTGTGTCAAAGATGAGATGATTGTAGATGTGTGGCATTGCCTCTGAGACCTCTGTTCTGTTCCATTAGTCTATATCTCTGTTTTGGTACCAGTACCATGCTATTTTGATTGCTGCAGCCTTGTAGTATACTTTGAAGTCACATAGTGTGATGCCTCCAGCTTTGTTCTTTCTGCTTAGGATGGTCTTGGCTATGCATGCTCTCTTTTGGTTCCATGTGAAGTTTAAGGTGGATTTTTTCCAGTTCTGTGAGAGGGTCATAGCTAGCTTGATGGGGATAGCATTGAATCTATAAATTACTTTGGGCAGTATGGCCATTTTCATGATATTGATTCTTCCTAACCATGAGCATGGAATGTTTTACCATCTGTTTGTGTCCTCTCTTATTTCCTTGAGCAGTAGTTCATAGCACTCCTTGAAGAGGTCCTTTACATCCTCTGTTAGTTGTATTCCTAGGTATTTTATTCTCTTTGTAGCAGTTGTGAATGGGAGTTCACTCTTGATTTGGCTCTCTTTTAGTCTGTTGTTGGTATATAGGAATGCTTGTGATTTCTGCACATTGATTTTGTATCCTGAGACTTTGCTGAAGTTGCTTATCAGTTTAAGGAGATTTTGGGCTGAGACGATGGGGTCTTCTAAATATACAATCATGTCAAATAGGGACAGTTTGACTTCCTCCTTTCCTAATTGAATATCCTTTATTTCCTTTTCTTGCCTGATTGCTCTGGCTAGAACTTCCAATACTATATTGAATAGGAGTGGTGAGAGAGGGATCCTTGTCTAGTGCCAGATTTCAAAGATTTCAAAGGGAATGCTTCAGTTTTTGCCCATTCAGTATGATATTGACTGTGGGTTTGTTGTAAATAGCTTTCATTATTTTGAGATATGTTCCATCAATACCTAGTTTATTGAGAGTTTTTAGCATAAAGGGCTGTTGAATTTTGTTGAAGGCCTTCTCTGCATCTATTGAGATAATCGTGGTTTTTGTCTTTGGTTATGTTTATGTGGTGGATTACGTTTATAGACTTGCTTATGTTGAACCAGCCTTGCATCCCTGGGATGAAGCCTACTTGATATGATGGATAACTTTTTGATGTGCTGTTGCAATCGGTTTGCCAGTATTTCACTGAAGATTTTTGCATCTATGTTCATCATGGATATTGGCCTGAAGTTTTCTTTTTTTTGTTGAGTGTCTGCTGGGTTTTAGTATCAGGATGATGTTGATCTCATAAAATGATTTGGGAAGGATTCCCTCTTTTTGTATTGTTTGGAATAGTTTCAGAAGGAATGGTACCAGCTCCTCTTTGTACGTCTGGTAGAATTAGGCTGTGAACCCATCTGGAACTGGGCTTTTTTTTGGTTGGTAGGCTATTAATTGCTGCCTTGACTTCAGCGCTTGTTATTGGTCTATTCAGGGTTTCAGCTTCTTCCTGGTTTAGATTTTGGAGGGTGCATGTGTCCAGGAATTATCCATTTCTTCCAGGTTTACTGGTTTATGTGCATAGAGTTGTTTGCAGTAATCTCTGATGGTAGTTTGTATTTCTGTGGAATTGATGGTGATATCCCCTTTATCATTTTTTATCACATCTATTTGATTCTTCTCTCTTTTCTTTTTTATTAATCTGGCTAGCAGCCTCTCTATTTTGTTGATCTTTTCAAAAAACCAGTTCCTGGATTTATTGGTTTTTTGAAGGGTTTTTTTTTTGTGTGTGTCTCTATCTCCTTCAGTTCTGCTCTGATCTTAGTTATTTCTTGTCTTCTCCTAGCTTTTGTGGGATTTTTTATCTTGCTCTTCTAGCTCTTTCAATTTTGATGATATGGTTTCAATTTTAGATCTTTCCTTGCTTCTCATGTGGGCATTTATTGCTATAAATTTCCCTCTAGACACTGCTTTAAATGTGTCCCAGAGATTCTGGCACATAGTGTCTTTGTTCTCATTGGTTTTGAAGAATATCTTTATTTCTGCCTTCATTTCATTGTTTATCCAGCCAGTTTTTCAATTTCCATGAAGTTGTGCAGTTCTGAGTTAGTTTCTTAATCCTGAGTTCTAATTTGATTGCACTGTGGTCAGAGAGACTGTTATGATTTCTGTTCTTTTGCATTTGCTGAGGAGTGATTTTACTTCTGATTATGTGGTCAATTTTAGAGTAGGTGTGATGTGGCTGAGAAGAATGTATAATCTGTGGATTTGGGGTGGAAAGTTCTGTAGATGTCTATTAGGTTTGCTTGGTCCAGATCTGAGTTCAAGTCCTGGATATCCTTGTTAATTTTCTATCTCATTGATCTGTCTAATATTGACAGTGGGGTGTTAAAGTCTCCCACTATTATTGTGTGGGAGTCTATGTCTCTTTGTAGGTTGTTAAGAACTTGCTTTATGTATCTGGATGCTCCTGTATTCGCTGTGTATATATTTATGATCATTAGCTCTTCTTGTTGCATTGATCCTTTGACCATTATGTAATGTCCTTCTTTGTCTCTTTTGATCTTTGTTGGTTTAAAGTCTATTTTATCAGAGACTAGGATTGCAACTCCTGCTTTTTTTGTCCTCTCCATTTGCTTGGTAAATCTTTCTCATCCCTTTATTTTGAGCTTATGTATGTCCTTGCACATGAGATGGGTTTCCTGAATGCAGCACACCAATGGGTTTTGACTTTTTAATCCAATTTGCCAGTCTGTGTCTTTTGGCTCGTGCATTTAGCATATTTACATTTAACGTTTATACTGTTATGTGTGAATTTGATCCTGCCAATTTGATGCTAGCTGGTTGTTTTGCCTGTTAGTTGATGCAGGTTTTCATTGTGTCAGTGGTCTTTACCATTTGGTACATTTTTGGAGTGGGTGGTACTGGTTGTTCCTTCTGTGCTTAATGCTTCTTTCAGGAGCTTTTGTAAGGCAGGCCTGGTGGTGATGAAATCTCTCAGCAATTGCTTGTTCGTAAAGGATTTTATTTCAACTTCACTTAGGAAGCTTAGTTTGGCCAGATATGAAATTCTAAGTTGAAAGTTCTCTTCTTTAAGGATGTTGAATATTGGCTACCACTCTCTTCTGGCTTGTAGGGTTTCTGCTGAGAGATCCGCTGTGAGTCTAATGGGCTTCCCTTTGTGGGTAACCTGACCTTTCTCTGGCTGCCTTTAGCATTTTTTCCTTCATTTCAACCCTAGCGAATCTGACAATTATGTGCCTTGGGGTTACTCTTCTTGAGGAATATCTTTGTGGTGTTCTCTGTATTTCCTGGACTTGCATGTTAGCCTGCCCTACTAGGTTGTGGAAGTTCTCCTGGATAATATCATGAAGAGTGTTTTCCAGCTTGGATTCATTCTCTCCATCACATTCAGGTACACCTATCAAACATAGATGAGGTCTTTTCACATAATACCATATTTCTTGGAGGCGTTGTTCATTTCTTTTTATTCTTTTTTCTCTAATCTTGCCTTCTCATTTTATTTCATTGAGTTGATCTTCAGTCTCTGATATCCTTTATTCCTCTTGTCGATTTGGCTATTGAAACTTGTATATGCATTGCAAAGTTCTTGTGTTGTGTTTTTCAAGTCCATCAATTCATTTATATTCTTCTCTAAGCTATTTTTTCTCATTAGCATTTCATCAAACCTTTTTTCAAGGTTCTTAGTTTCTTTGCATTGAGTTAGAACATGTTCTTTTAGCTCAGAGAAGTTGTTATTACCCACTTTCTGAAGCATGTTTCTGTCAATTCATCAAACTCATTCTCCATTCAGCCTTATTCCCTTGCTCGTGAGGAGTTGTGATCCCTTAGAGGAGGAGAGGCATTCTGGTTTTGGGTGTTTTCATCCTTTTTGCACTGATTTCTTCCCATCTTTGTTGATTTATCTACCTGTGGTCTTTATAGTTGGTGACTTTTGGACGGGGTCTCTGAGTGGACGTCCTTTTTGTTGATGATGAAGTTATTTCTTTTAGTTTTCCTTCTAACAGCCAGGCCCCTCTGCTGTAGGACTGCTGGAGGTCCACTCCAGACTCTGCTTGCCTGGAGATCACCTGTGTCAGCTGCAGAATAGTAAGGTTTGCTGCTGGTTTCTTCTTCTGTTATCTTCATCCCAGAAGATTACCCACCATATGTCAGCCTGAGCTCTCCTTTATGAGGTGTCTCTTTGGATACGCAGGGGTCTGGGAGTTGCTTGAGCAGACAGCCTGTCTCTTATAGGAGCTCAAGTGCTGAGTTGTGAGCTCTGTTGTTCCATTCAGAGCTGCTTGGCAGGTATGTTTAAGTCTGCTGCAGTGGAACGCATAACTGCCTTTTTTCCCAGGTGCTCTGTCCTAGGAAGGTGGGGCTTTATTTATAAGTTCCTGAGGAGCTGCTGCCTTTTTTCAAAGATGCCCTGCCCAGCAAGGAGGTAGTGTGGTCACAGTCTGCCAGCAGAGGTGTTACTGAGCTGCTGTGGGCTCTGCCCAGCTGCTGTGTGAACGACCTTGTGGTTTTGTTTACACAGGTACAATTAGAACTGCCTCAGTAATGGCAGACTGCCTCAGTAAAGGCAAATTGCCTCGGTAATCACGGACTGCCTTGGTAATGGTGGACTGCCTCAGTAATGGTGGACTGCCTCGGTAGTGGTGGACTGCCTTGGTGGTAATGGCTGATGCCCTTTCCCCCACTGAGCTGGACCATCCCAGGTCTAGCTGTGCTTGCTGTGAAACTCTCAATCCAGAATGTTTCAGATTGCTGGTTTTTGTGAGGGTGGGACCCACCTAGCCAGATCACCTGGCTCCCTGTTTCAGCCCCCTTTTATTCAGTTGAGTGGGTGGCTCTGTATCCCAGGCATTCCAGGCACCAGTTGAAACGGCCACCCAGATTTGTGTTGAGTTTTTGTGCGGAGATCCGTGGTGCCAGCTGAAACAGCCATTCTGGAAACTCATGGCACTTTTCAGCCTGGGAATCTCCTGGTCTGTGGGCAGTAAAAACTCATTTGGAAATGCGGTGATCACTTACCCTCTACATTGTTCTGGCTGAGAAGTCCACTCCAGAGCCGCTCCTATTCATTCTGAATAGGAACAGCTTGGATCCCAACCGCAGAATTCTCTTAAATGACTATCCTAAATCTGATGCCTGTGGAATGCTGTCCAGAAAACAGCTGGCTTCATATGAAGAGAGGCTGAGTGTTTTTTGTCTTGTTCATTTAAAAGCATTTACTTCTTATTTAATATCTGCAAAGAACACAGTCACATCATAGTAGAATTTGCTGTTGTAAATTTTGGACTGTTTCCATGGGTTCTGCTTTACATCTGCATGGTGTTTGAAGCCAATGCTTCCTTTATTTTTGTAGGCATTTAGGGCCTTGTGCCTCATAATCCAATGTCATGCTCAATGACAGAGAATTAAGGTAGAATTTCTTTAACTATAGAGAAGGACTCAGCAGAACAATACACTTATTTAACAACTCCTTACCTCAGAAACTGAAGGTGCTGTTTTGTGCAGGTACCCTCTGCTGCTTATCCTGTGTTTATTTATTAAGTACAAGAACTGGGTACTCTGTTTCTGAAAACAAAAAGACCAGACTAGTCTATCAGAACCTATAGTGAACTAGTAAGATGTTTATATTTCATTCAGAACAGCAAAGCTTTGAATTAGCTGCCATTTTTACTGTCTACTATTCTCCTAATTCTCAGGTAATTGAGAATTAACTGCATAAAGTTTACATATTAAGTACCAGTTCTTTGAAGTTAATTTTAAGATAATTCTTCCTTTTAATTTATAGTTGCATTCAGAAGTAACAACAACATTTATCATATGGGCTCAGACCTCTGCTTCTTCTAGCTTAGGACCATATCTTGACACAAGCACCAGGGGCCATTTAATAGTAAGGTGTGATTGTTCTCTCTGATGAAATCTTCTTATAGAGTCACAATGACACCATAATTATATTAATATCTTTTATTAACTGTAACATATAGTTAAGCTTTCCAAAACTAAAATCTAAACCAACTTTTGAAGTTAGAAATTCTACCAGTTTACTACATATTTCATTGTTAATAATTCTTTTCATTTGTTTTAAGTATACCTCTTTAAGGATTCTGGGAATATGGTAACAGATTTGTAGCCATACTTACCCGACTTTTAAGGACAAATATCATATTCTCTTGCAGCTTTTATATTTCAAGAGTCAGTGTGAGAGAGATAAGAACTTTGGGATCAGGCAGACCCGAGTTTGAATTATAGGATCTAACTAGCTGAGTGACCTTGGATAAGTTAATTAGTCTGATCCTTTGAGTTTTCTTGGTAGTTGTGACTATGCATGAAATTATATGAAATCAGTAAAAAAATGGGTCATCTACTCTACACCATTACCTAATAAGTTTTTTCAGACCGAGAAAATCTTGTTGCATGGAATACAAATGGAGCCAGTGGACCTTACAATGAACAAGCAGAGTGCACCCCCTTTGGCTGGGAATTCTTCCTCTCTGAAGTTCCCTCCTTGACCTGGAGAGCCTCTCCAGCGTGAGCATGCCTTCTTCTAGCCCATTATGAAAAACACTCACTCCCTTCTCTGGGCATGCAGGTCTATGGCATCCCACTGTCCATGCCACCAGTGATGGCAGCTGCCTTCTCCTGGCACAGAAGACAGAGCCTGGGAATCCTGCCTGGTGGTGGTACAGTCTGTCCCCTTTATGTACATGAGTTACCTCCAGCAGCCTCTCATTGTTTCTTTGTTGGTGGAAACAGAAAATTCAAGTAGTAGCATGCAAGTACCTGTAAGTAAATCACATAAGAAGCCTATATCAGAGAAAAAAAAAATGAACCTGTGATTGAACCATAGAGGACAGATTATTATCCTGAAGAAATGTCACCCTGCCTTAATGAACTCAATGCCTGCCCACAAGCACTGTTGCAAGAGAATCACCTTAGGTCATAGTGCAGCCTGGGAAGAAACCTTTACTGGTGGAATTCGTGAATACTCAAAGGAAGCAGAGGATACACAGATGTGATTGTGACATATGCAACAAAGTATACACTAAAAGCTTTCGTTTGAAATCATACAGAACACATACAGGAGATACACCCTACAAATGTACATGGGATGGATGCACATGGAAATTTGCTCTGTCTGATGAACAAGACATTTCTGAAAACATACTGGAATCAAATCTTTTTAGTGCCTGGACTGTAACCACAGCTTCTGTTCTGACAGTCTTGCCCTCGATAGGAAATGCCACATGCTAGTCTGAATGCCTTCATCTCCCACCTCAATGTGACTTTCCACTCACCTAGCTCTTTCTCTATCCTCCCACCATTATCTAAGACATTTTTTACATGTACATTTTAATTTTGATTCAGCTGCTCTGATCCTCTGAATTTACATAATCCAAAACTTCCATATGGTCAGTAGCAGATATTCTCTAATCCTCCCTCTCCTTACCATGGATGACCTAAAAAATGAGAACTTTTTATTTCAGAGATGTTAAGCAAAGCATTCTTAGAGATACATATATTTAATGTAATAAGAGCAAGGAAACATGTAAACTAAAAAAAAAAAAAGTATGTAAAAGTACTGGATAAACAAAGATTTATACAAATGTCTGGTAAATTCTAATTAAAACATTAGAGTGAATTTATTTTCTAATTTAAGTAACTCGCTCTTTGTAAAATAAAGATTGCAGATTTATATAGATGTATAATGATTTTAAAGTTTACTATTAAAATGTGTCACTGAAACACCTGAACAGATGGAACATAGAAATTTTACAACTCCAGTGTTTTGAATTATTATTTTTTCTATAGAAACAAACCAGTCTATCAGTTTGTTTTCCATCATAACTTATTCTCAAAAAGCATACCAACAAGGGCCGTCACTGGGGCTGGGGGGCTGGGGTTCAGATCACAGTTTCCATACACAGGACAATGGAAGGACTTAGATTAGTCAAACCATTTGTTCTTTCTGCTATAGTTGCAGTTCTCCATTCACATATTTGTTAGACAGGACTGCTTGAATAATCATCCTCACATACTTCTTACGTTCCCCAGCTAAAGACTCTGGAAGCCAGTTTTCTGCTTGTATTCTCATGGTTTTGACAGTCATTAAAATGCCTTTTCGATGCTACCCAGAGTTACAAGTTCTTTACTGTGAGCCTGGCACATGATTTGTCTGTTTTAGTTCTAGCAGAAAGACTCAACTGTGCTTCTCAGTTCCAGACCACAAAAGTGAGCTCAGGCAATCAAGTGTTTTAGAAGCAAGACACATGATCAGAAATTCATATGTTTGTCAGCTACATACATTTCCTTTGAAAACATTAGTAAAATTTAGCCTACTAGGTGTTTGAAAATCAGCATGGTGGTGAGGGCAGAAAGAGGCCAACAATTTGGGCCTGTCAGAATCTATTGAGCTTGTGGGGTGTTAGGATAGGGAGGGCTGAGTAGTCAATGACAGGTTGCATATGAACATAGGGGCAAAGTGGAATAAGAAACTGCATTATCCTTCTGGAGCTGACTAGTAACATTAAAAGAATATGGTTTACTCTGTGAAAATATCTGCACACTTAAAATGTACTAATTAAATGAAATAAATTGTGTCATTTCAGATTTACAATGTCTAGTAGAGGCACTTGGGTTAAAACTTCAGAAGGCGGTGACAGAGATGGACAACTATAAAGAAATGCTTATGTAAGATGGAGAACATTAAACAACTTGTAAGATAACAGTGCTCTGTAGATGTGCCACAAAATGGCAAGAATTAGAAAGAAATGACAAGAATTATAAAAACCCTGATATGTTCTCTGTGATTCTTTTGGCAGAGATTTACTTGTGTGGGTAATAGTTTACTGCTGCTTTTCTTGACCACTTTGCTGCCCTAGATTATATGTTGAAGAACCTGTAAATATATTCACATACGTGGAGGATTTCTTTATCTCAAAAAGAAACTTATCTATCCATATATTAAACCTTTCCCTGATAGTTCAAATGCAGTAACTTAATGTGAAATACTCTTTGAACTTTTTTCTTATCTTTATTCCTTTATTATCTCTCCACAAGAAACAATATTGAAGCTGTATCTCAAAATTACTAATTTTAGCTTCAAGGAGAGAATTGAGTATCTTTGAAATGCTGAAGTACTTATGCTTGATGCAAGTGAGAAAACAATGTTGGAAAACACATGATAAGAAAATGATATAAAATCAAGAGCACTATTTCTTTTAAAAATTAATTTTAAGCCTGGGCAATGTGGCAAAACTTTGTCTTCCAAAAAAATACAAAAATTTTCAAAGCATGTTGGCACACACCTTTAGTCCAAGCCACTTGGGAGGCTGAGGTGGGAAGATCACCTAAGCCTAGGAAGTTGATGCTGCAGTGAACCATGATCATGCCACTGAGCTCCAGCCTGGGTGACAGAGTGAGACCCTCTCAAAATGAATAAATAAGTAAAAATTACTTTCATTTCAGAAATTTCAAAAATCATAGTATAAACATAGAATATCTATAATACTAAAATAGAATGTATACAATCTTTGAAAAGTAAGCAGATTCTTTTACCTTATGATATATGTGATTTTCAGTTCCTATATTTTAGAAGGATGAACTGCATAAAAATATAAATATTTAGAATGCTTAGCAACCAAATGTTTGTGTTGACCATGAACTACTCCTAAAAACAATGTGTTTAATAAAGTATTGAACACAAGAAGGAACAAATTCCAAAAATGACCTATCAAATTAATGTATACTTGGATTATTTGTAGCAAAAGTTTGTTTCTGAAAAATAAGAAAAATCAAATATTCATACTTTATAACACTATGGTTAATAGTACAGTAAATATAGTAGCTCAGCTGTCTGTGTAGATGGCTGGAGTTGCAGGAATTGGTGGAAAGGGGGTCCTTAGAAGACCCCCTAGGCCCAGGAAGTAACTTTTTGGGATATTTTTTTAAATCCTGAAAAAGAAACAAGGTGATGGTTGCTAGAAAAAGAAAAAAAATCGTTGTTTCTCTCCCTCTAATATAATCAAGGAGGGGTTTGGCCACGTGGATGTCTCATGTGGAGAGCAGTCTAGTCAGGCCCCAGCTACTGTGTGATGATTGCTTCTTGGAGCTCAACAAGTGAAGAGGGCACAGTCTAGGCATAGGGAGGTGGTGCTAGCACACAACTAAGCTAAGAGGGAATTTGTGGGCATACCAAGAGTTAGCATATAAAGTGGAGTCTTGGAAAGTTAGGAAAGAAGCTTAGAAATGAGCATAGTGAAGAAAAGGAATAAACTTACTGGTAGTGACATGAATTGATATTTTACAGAATAAGTTTGCACAGAATTCTTTGTATATTCATGTTCCACATAATGACATTTTGGTTAGTGACAGACCATGTATACAATGATGGTTCCATAAGATTATAATACCATATTTTTACTGTACCTTTTCTGTGGTCAGATATGTTTAGATATGCAAATACCATTGTGTTACAATTACCTACACTATTCAATACAGTAGCATTCTATACAGGTTTGTAGCCTAGGAGCAATAGGCTGTGTCATATAGCCTACATGTGTAGTAGGTTATACAGTCTTGGTTTGTGTACACTCAGGGATGTTCACACAATGACAAAATTGCATAATGACACATTTCTTGGAATGTATCCCTGTTGTAAAGCAATGAAGGACTGTGCATGGAGCCTGCCCATTTAATATTAACACGTGCTTTGTGGTATTTTTTGTTTATTTTTAACATAAGTTGTTCTGAGAAGTTGGGAGTCTGGGTAGATTGGAGATAGAGGGAGAAATACACCACTAAAGTCCATCAAACTAATTATCTGTAGGAATTTACTGTACTATTGCAGAAATGCTGAAGACATTTTATCAGTTTATAAAGCTGATGTTTCCTACCCATGCAAGACCTTCTTAAAAATTAAAAAATGGACATAATGCCCATATTTAGAAATGTGAATTAGGAAAGATAGAGCCACTTAAATGGCTCCAAGTGCTAGAGACCTTTCTGTATGCTACTGTCTCTAGCTCTTCTATCTATACTCTATCTTGTCTCCTTTACCGCTAGGATTAAGTTGGGGAGGGTGAGCATTTAGGTTCAAAGCCTGGGACTGCTGAAGCCTCAGGTTGCTCAGAGGTCAGGAGGTTCCTGGTAGTATATAAGTACTGTTTTAATTATAGGCCAGAGTCAAATTTGTGGCTTGGCCATTTTTGTAATGGTAAGCTCGAAGTCAAAACAATTCACTCAAAAAATTTGACATATTAATACAATTTGTAAGTAAAATTCAAGATTTCCTGCCCATACTCAAACCTCTTAGGACTTAGAAATTAGAATATGCTATAAAATCAAGTTTCTTTGATTTTTAATCCTCATTCTTTGTAGGGCTGGGAATAGGAATGTTTGTCACCTATAATTTAAGATAATTCTTTTTGTTGTTTAAAGATTTTAAAATATTTGGATATAAGTTTTGTGAATTTTGACAATAAGAGAAGAAGCAGTTTATAAATTTGTGAAATTAGAGTTCTTTTTTCGAAGATTTTTTCCCCGAGATTTTTAAGAAAATATTTTCTAAAAAGAACATTGTTATGTATTTAAAAATAGAGATTTTATCAAGATGCTTTGGGCTACAAGTAACAGCAGTAGGATAGTGTCAGTTGTAATTGATCAGAGTCTCAGCAATATCCCCAAGGATCTTAATGTTCTTTTTGCCTCCATCCTGCTGCCCTCAGTACTGGCTTCAACCCAAAGCTAAGTCAGGTCCTTATTTAATCACAAGATGGCTATAGTTCCTCCACCCTGGAGGCCTCATTTGGATATGGTACCTGCAGGCAGGAATGGACTGGTTTTCTAATGTCTTTTTAGAAGTGAGAAAAAAAATTATCAGATGCCACCAACAGCCTTCTCCTTATATTTCCTTGGCTGGAACCCTTTACATATCCTCTCCTAAATGAACCACTGGCAAGGGGAACAGGGCTACCACAATTACCTTAGACCAAGCAGGATTTATCCTTAGAACAAATGATAATTGAGACTTTGATGGCCAGGAAAAAGGCTGTAGTGAGTGTTCAGAAGGTAACCAATAGAGTTTGCTAAAGACGTAGAGCATTAATGATGCTCTGAGAGCTTGATGACATTTTCTACAGATTTTAAGTACTATAATATCTAGGTTAATTAGGGGAACACCTCTCTGAAATAATGAAAAATATGAAGACTATAAAATCTAGTTCTATTGTTTTTAAACTGATATGGATACAAAATATACTTTTACTTTCACATATATATGAAAGTATATATAAAAAAAGAAAGTATATATATGTATATCTCAGGATAAAGATAGATAAATAAGGCTTAAAAGAAAGACTGTCATTTATGGTGAAAATTTTTTAAGAATTCCAAAAGGAGAATACATAGAAGAAGAGTAGAAAGGGTCAACTCTACTGAGGAACAACCCAGATGAAGAGCAATTGACTGGTGATGCTGGTGGGCATGGGATAGGCAGGACCTTTCTTCAAATTAATTAAAACACAGAGAAGGGAGTGACACTTGGTGAATCATTGAAATAGTGGTTTTCACACTCCCATCTACATAAGAATCATGGGGAGCTTGTTAAAATTGTGTATTACAGTATGCCCTCTCCCACAGACTCAGCCCCAGGACCAGATTTCTGGGCTCCTTTTCCACAGATAATCTAGTTTTACATTTAGATCTGGGGTGGCTCCAAGCAATCACATTTTTAATGCACTCCCCACATGATACTGATGGAGGTGGTCCAGTGAAACCCACTCTGAGGAATCACATATGGAACATTTAATCCAACTGGCACCTCACCAATACCCTCCAATCAATCAGCCCTGTGTGAAGCAGCATTTGCAGAAGCATCTATACTCAGACTAACACAATGAGTATGTGGACTAGAGTTAGACAGCCTGAAAGCTACTGAACCCCAGGAAAGCCCAGGATCCCCATAGCCCAAGGCAAACCTCCGGTGCCCCCACCGGGTAGCATACCCTGCCCCTTCATCACACCTCTAAAAACAACCTAGAGCAAAAATAAATAGCAAAGCAGACAAGCAAACAGAGGATCTTAAGTCTAAGGATTCACACACAACCAAAGATGAGTAGGTATGTAAGGAAACACCTTCTACCAATTCCCCCCGAAAAGTGGCTATGAATTAACACAGAAAATCCTTAACGCCCTAGAAAATTGTTGAATAGCAAACAGATGACATTAGAATAAGTATAATTGATATCCCCCAAAGCATGTCCAGGATTGTAACCATAAAAGAACAGACTGTTATGGGAAGCTATTAGGAATTCAGGAGATTTAAAATATCATAAAAATGATCCCATTCATGCTAAAAATGAATGCAAATGCACATACACATTCATATGGATTTAAATACATTGAATAAATGATAGGATTTCTAGAAGTGAAAGTGTGGGCTTTTTGGAAATTTTATTTCGCTCTATTATATATTGCTTAAATGCTTTACACTGTGGTTATATTTATTTTCATGTATGTGGTAAGAACAAAGTTTACTTAAAGTGATTTATGATCTGTCACTAAGAATATGTCTAAGTGGTTATGTAAAACATGTTTTATATGTTTTCTGGCTGGGCATGGTGGCTCACGCCTGTAATCCCAGCACTTTGGGAGGCCGAGGAAGGTGGATCACTAGAGGTCAGGAGTTCGAGACCAGCCTGACCAATATGGTGAAACCCCTGTCTCTACTAAAAATACAAAAATTAGCCAGGCATGGTGGTTTGCGCTTGTAGTCCCAGCTACTCAGGAGGCTGAGACCGGAGAATTGCTTGAGCCCGAAGGCAAAGGTTGCAGTGAGCCAAGATAGTGTCATTGCACTCCCGCCTGGATGACAGAGTGAGACTCTTTCTCAAAACAATAAAAAAATTAAAATATGTTTTCTAATTTAAGAACCTCTGTAATGTACTTAGACTTTAATTCCTTTTTTTTTTTCTGAGCAAGCTAACATGGGACTTACATTTTAATTTCATTAGCTGTCACCTGCTCCTCATTTAACTGATAATTTGAACAATAGTAAACTTATGATCATCACAAAGTACTAATTTTTAAAGCTCTTACTTGGCCTTTCAACAACATCTGACAGTCGACCAGTCTGTTCTTGAGACAGCCTCCTTTATTGAGATATAAATACCAGTGTTATCCTGATTTTCCTCTCACCTTCCTGTTCACTCATGAAATTTTTGCCTGGCAAGCAGAAGGTGACTTGGTGGCATTCCAGTGTCAGTGTATAGATCCATTTTTCACATGATCCTACCTTGAACAGGGTATGTTTATTTCATTTATTTATTCAATACAAAATGTTTACTGAGAGCCAGGACTATTGTGTGCAGGCACTAGATATCGGAGCAACAAGATTGGCACTTTTCCACAGAGTTACTTAGGTAATTTCAGGCAATGCTAAGTGCTGCAAAAATATAAAATAGGCATAATAGATTGTGAGTAGTGAGGAGGGGTGGTATACTTTTGACAGAGTGGTCAGAATGGCATCCCTGAGCAGATGACCTTTAAGTTAAGATATGAATATCAGAAAGGAGCTAGCCACGATTACATCTGGGAGCAAGGAGATCAAGACAAGACCCTACATTTCTTGGAAATCAGTTTTACAAGTTCAAAAAACGTGAAGGCCAGTGGTGACAGAATAATGGTTTCCCAAAGAGTTTCATGTCCTAATCCCTGGAATCTGTATGTTCCCTTACATGGCAAAAGGGACTTTGCAAATGTGATTTTACAAGTTCAAAAAGCATGAAGGCAAGTGGTGACGGAATAATGGCTCCCTAAAGAGTTTCATGTCCTAATCCCCGGAATCTGTATGTTCCCTTACATGGCAAAAGGCGCTTTGCAAATATGATTAAGAATTTCGAGGCCAGGCGTGATGGCTCATACCTGTAATCCCAGCACTTTGGGAGACTGAGCCAGATGGATCACTTTAGGCCAGGAATTTAAGACATGGCTATTGTGTTGAAACCCTGTCTTTACTAAAAATACAAAAATTAGCTGGGTGTGATTGTGCACACCTGTAATCCCAGCTACTCAGGAGGCTGAGGCACAAGAATCGCTCAAAACCAGGAGGCAGGGAGGTGGAGGCTGTAGTGAGGTGAGATCATACCACTACACTCCAGCCTGGGTGGCAAAATGAGACTCTGTCTCAAAAAGAAAAAAAAAGGAATTTTGAGATGGAGAAATTATCCTGGATTATGTGGGCAGGCTAATGTAATTATGAGGTTCTTAGAAGAGGAAGCAAGAGGGTCAAAGTCACAAAAGCAGATGTGAAGATGAAAACAGAGGTTGCAGTGATGTGATATGATGATGGAGGAAGGGAAATACCGGTGGACTCTAGAAGATAGAAAATGTAAAGAAATGAATTCTCCCCTGGAGCCTTAAGAAGGAACACAACCTGGTGACACCTTGATTTTAGGACTTCTGACCTCTAGAACTGTGAAATAATAAATTTGTATTGCTTTTAGACACTAAGAAGCTTGTGGTCTTTAGTTACAGCAGCAATAAGAAATTAAATTGACCAGTGTTTCCTGAAGAGTTTCTGTGGAGTTTGGATTTATAAGGAGAGCTATGGGGAGCCTGGGGAGAATTCTAAGAGACTAATCTAATCTATGTTTTCAAAGGTCACTGTGGTTGCCATTTGAAGAATGGGGTGGGTATTTTTTTTTCTAGTCCATCTTTTTTTTTCCCCCATTTATTTATTTTATTGCATTTTAGGTTTTGGGGTACATGTGAAGAACATGCAAAATTGTTTCATAGGTACACACGTGGCAGTGTGATTTGCTGCCTTCCTCCCCATCACCTACATCTGGCATTTGTCCGCTTGCTATCTCTCCCCAGCTCCCCACCCCCCACCGTCCCTCCCCTATTTCCCCCCAACTGACCCCAGTGTGTAGTGCTCCCCTCCCTGTGTCCATGTGTTCTCATTGTTCAACACCCGCCTACGAGTGAGAACATG
>NW_016107585.1:2816409-2865255 GCF_001604975.1 Cebus imitator | reverse complement strand
CAGTGGTGAGAGAGGGCATCCTTGTCTGGTGCCACATTTCAAGGGGAATGCTTCCATCTTTTTACTGCAAGTATCTTTTGAGGCTCTTATGAGACTCCAGCTTCATGCAGGAGTCATTTCCACTGCATTTCACCATTTCCGGAGGTCCAAAGTCCTATCTGCCACCTGGCCCCCAAATCTAAACCCTGTGGTTTCAAAGAGCAACTCCGGCGCGAGCCTATGGTGTCTTCCATGTCTCCTTCCTTCGTTTTGGGCTGCTGCAGATCTTGAGTTTTTATGGGCACAGCGAGGTGCGTCTGCATCATTTCTTGTGTTTCTACCGTCTGCTGGAGGGTTTGCAGGGCTGATCTGTTCTGTCGCTGGAAACTGAAGCCCCTTTTCTGTCCTGTAGACCAGCCCTCTCCTGTCCCTGCAGTGTCCCTGCACGGGGGCTCTGCAGGGTGGGGACAAGGACAGCCCACACTGGAGCTTGGCCCCGGGGGTGGCAGCGAGGATGGCCGAGATCAGACCCAGGGTCTTCTGGAGGGGCCATCAGACTGGCTGCCGGTAAGGGTGTGGACAGTGAGGGGAGGGGCCTCAGGTAGGAGTAAAAGCAATATCAGGGAGTCTGGGTGGCAGGCTGTGCATTCATGCAAGTGAGATGTGATTAGGTTTAGCCTAAGGCTGTAGCATGGAAATGGAGAGAAATATATGCCAGAGGTCAATCTGATTTACTGATAGAGAAAATGTGAATGGGGAACATAGAGACTGGAAGTGAAAGGAAACAATAAAGATGGGCTTGAGGCTTTTTGCATCATTGTAGACAGGTGAGAGGCAGCAAAGTGTAGTGTCTGAGGTCAGACTCCAGATCCAGACTGCTGGGGTTCAAATCCCAGCACTACTACTTAGTACTTAGGTCAAGTTGGCCAAGTTTCTTTTCTCTTTAGTCTCAGTTCCCTAAACTGTAAAATGGGAATAAGGCCTTCTTTGAGGAGTGCACAAGATACATACCTATTACTATCACCATTGTGTTTATTCCATTTATTGAAGTGGGAAAATCAGTGAAAGAAATAAATATAGAGAGTGGAGGATTTGTTAAAATTGAGATGCCTGTGAGACAGCAAAGTAGAAATATCAAGGAGGCAGTTTAAGTATGTTTCATGTAAGCCAGTGGAGTGGCATATACCATCATCTTTCAAAGTGGGGGGAAATATCCAGTTTTTTTATTTTATTGGCAGAAGCAGCAGGGGCCTTTCTGAAGGGTTGTTCATAGCAATTGAAGAGAAAGGATCACCACTATTTGCTAAGAGTAAAAGAAGGAATGCAATGCTTAAAAAGATGGAGGCATTCTTTCTATTCCACCCAATTTCTCCATCCTAATGAAGGTGAAGATAACAAGTGGGTAATGAAGGGTAGACCATAGAAAGAGTGGCTTAACTGGTGCAGGGCAAGGGAAGGGACCATGCTAAGGGCACTTATTGGAATGGTAGGTGGCTTTAAAATTGCAGCCCAAATGTATTATCTACATAGTAAATTAACCATTAACAGGAGTTCTTCTGTCCCTGCTTCTAGATTTGGAAAAGTGTGTATAACAGTCTGAACATATAGTGAAAGTTGTGCTGGGGCTGCTGAATCACAAAGGCATTTGTAAAAGAAACATTTTTTTTAATTTAAACATTTTTTGTTTAAAGCAAATCTGTAAAACTTGGAAAATATAAGGATATACAAAAAAGCCATAGTTATATTTTGGTATATCTTTCTAGTCCATTTTCCTTTTTAGGTAATTTGCATTTTATTTTCTTATCATTATGAATAGTAAAGTTCACAGTTCAGTTCCCAGGCAACATAAAAGTGAGTGTTTTACATATAAGACACCCATGTGTAATGTGATAACATGGGGCTTTGGGGGTTTTTTTGTTGTTGTTTTTTGGATTTTTATGAGCCACTGTGATGTACTAGTCTGTTAAAGGCCATCACACAATTTAAAACTGTGCAGTTATAACAAGGCAATCTTCAAGCAATTAAAAACAATGAATTGTTGAACCAGCCTGGGAGATCTATTGAGTAATCTGGCCTTTCAAGTAATGTCAAGTGGAAACCCTGTTTTCTCTTTCCTTCTGAGGATCATTAAAAGAAAAAACAAACCTAAACTAAACAAAAAAACACCTGTTCTGAGTGAAAGTCAGGATTCAGCCCATGTGACTTGGAGACATACTCTTCAGCTGGTTGGTGGAGGCACTATCACTCCAACATGTGCAAGAGCACTGAGAGGTCTGCCTCCATGCCTGCGGCCCATTGTGCAAGCTCTGGAAATTGGTGTTTCCTGAAGCACTGCCATCAACAGACAAAGGCCTCCACTACCTGCAAGTGCATATTGTGGGGATGATTGGCCTTACAGCAGTAGATGTCTATCTGGAGCAGTACCAAAGACAGCACCACTTGCTTCCACTTAGGGCCCAGACTCTGGGCCCACTGACTAATCTACCAGTTTGATGCCGAGCTGTTGGTGTGTGAGGGGATCCCAGTCATTGTGTCACTGGTAGGTGGCTCAGTCATGGTTTCTTCCCATGCTTTCTCCAGCTTCTCCCTTATTCACGAAAATTCCTGTAGGGAATCTAGAAAAGTATCAAATGCTTTGAGACCCCTGGAAAGTAGGCTATTCAGCAGCAGCATTGTTTTCTGGAGGCTTGTGGCTTGATCTTTGATTTCTTGAACATGTTTTCTGTCAAGATTCCTTCCTGGTAAAGTTACTGAAGAAGCAATCCCTCCACCAATACCTCTGCATCCAGCTGCAGGCAAAGTGAGCAAAGCACTTTTTGTCTCTCGACTCCATTTCTCAAGTCTACAACAATGTATCTTTGAGGGGAACAGAATTCTAGTCCATTTTTCTAAGTAGTATATATTTTTAACATAATTGGGAATATACTTTATATACTGTTTTTATTTTGTTTTGTTTTGTTTTGAGATGGAGTCTTACACTGTCGCCTGGGCTGGAGTGCAATGGCACAATCTTGGATCACTGCAACCTCCCAGCCTCCCAAGTAGCTGGGATTACCTAATCAGTGTCATAAATTTACATACAATACTTTAATCTGCCATCCATACTTCGTTTTGTCAGTTGACCTAACGATATCTTTTATAGCATTTTCTCTTCTAGTACAGAATCCAATCTGGAGTCCGTTTACTTGGGTATCTCTTTAGCCTCCTTTAATCTAGAATATTTCCACAGTTTGTCTTTGTCTTTTAATGACAGTGAATTTTTTAAGAAGATCAAACACCGCATGTTCTCACTCATAGGCGGGTGTTGAACAATGAGAACACACGGACACAGGGAGAGAAGCACTACACACTGGGGTCAGTTGGGGGGAAATAGAGGAGGGACGGTGGGGAGTGGGGAGTTGGGGAGAGATAGCAAGGGGAGAGATGCCAGATGTAGGTGATGGAGAGGAAGGCAGCAAATCACGCTGCCACGTGTGAACCTATTCAACAATCTTGCATGTTCTTCACATGTACCCCAAAACCTAAAATGCAATAAAATAAATAAATGGGAAAAAAAAGAGTGCAGAACCCCTCACACTTTTTAAAAATAGAAAGTTCTTCATTATGTATTGGTCTGATGTTTCCTCTCTATTAGATTAAGGATGTGTATTCTTAGCCAGAAAACCACATAGGGAGTGATGTGTCCTCAGGGTATCATATCTGGAGGCACATGATAACCATTTGCCCCTAACTGGTGATGTTCATTTTGATCACCTGATCAAGATGTTGCTCAATTTTTCTGCATAATTGCTGGGGTGTTTTGCTCTCTTTCAATTAATAAGAAGTCTAGAAGAGACACTTTAAATGCATGTGAATATTCTGCTTCTCACCAAAATTTATTCTTAGATATAGCATCCATTAATGATTTTTGCCTGATCTCAGTTTTACTATAGTGATTCCTAAATCATGACTTTTTAAAGTTCCAGACCATCCTCCCCATTTATTAGTTAGGCTTTAGCATTCTACAGTAAGCAAGATCCTACCTTCATCTATTTATTTATTTATTGTACAGACTCATGAATTCCTATCTTTTAATGGCTTATAGTTTATTACTGTACTGAATTATTGTCCTAGGCTTAGTAAGTAGAAGGCCCTTCAAACTGGCTCTTCTGACATTAGAACATTATCTCATCATCTTTTGTAAACACTTTCTTACTTTCTGTCATCACAAGATATTTCGGATATACTTACTTTGCCCCAGGCTTGAAATGAGCCATTTCTATGAGTAGTCCTGGTTCCTCTAATAGAGAATGTTGATAGAAGCCAAGATATGGGTTCTGAGTGTGCTCATGTGCTACTTGATTGTAGTGATGGCTTCATGGGCATATACATATGTCAAACCTGTCAGGTTATACACTTTAAAGATATGCAGTGTATTACATGTCAACATGGTACCTTAATAGGGACATTTTACAAAAACAGGGTAGTAGTAGCAGATAACATTTTTAATGGCTTTAAAATAAAAGCAAAATTAAAATATAGTGTTCAGACATAAAACTTAGATAATAAAGCCTTAAGGAAAATCGGTG
Organism: Cebus imitator; assembly: GCF_001604975.1. NCBI lineage: Eukaryota > Metazoa > Chordata > Mammalia > Primates > Cebidae > Cebus > Cebus imitator. The sequence goes on along the minus strand of NW_016107585.1, from coordinate 2,860,708 downwards.
ATAACAATATTATTCATGAGAATGGTTACTTTTAGGGAGCAGGGAATTGGCTATGATTGGAACCAGGGACATAAAGGACTTCTAGAATAGCTGGTAAGGTTTTATTTTTTGACCTGGTTGGTAATCACCAGAATATCCTTCTTACAATAATTCATTATATTATATAATTGTTTTATGAAATTTTCTGTATCTTACAATTTTGTTATATTTTACAATAAAAAAGCTTTAAAAGTAAATGAATATTGTGTATGTTCATGATGATTTTTACATTATTACTTACTAAAAATTAAAGTCATTCTGAAAGGAGGACATTGATAATCTAACCTATTTCATTGTGTAATTAGCAAGCTATTTTGAGATGCATTCAGATTATGTCTTAACTAGTTAATAAGTAGTTTGAATACATTTAAATTGGATATGAATTTTTAAATATATTAACCTTTTGAATATTGTTACAAAACCCAATCATATAAGATCAAGGCAAATGTTTATTTCAGTTTTAGATCTTCCATCTAGTTCTTTTTAATGGTTTTTATTTTCATGCTGAGATTTCTCATCTTTTTATTAATTAGAATAGATTTTCCTTTATATCTTTGAGCAGAGTTAATAATTTCTTCTTCAAAAATCTCTGTCTGCTGATTTCAGTATCTGGGTCATCTCAGAGTCAGTTCCTATTAACTATCTTTCTCTTTATAATGAATCACACTTTTCTGAATACTTTTTTACTATGTTCTGGACATTGTGAATGTTATGTTATGGAAAGTCTGGATTCTGCTATAGTTCTCCAAAAAATATTATCATTGTTGTTACTGATAGTGATGAAGTGTTGTCGCTTTATCCAGGCAGTTAACTTGGCCTCAGATGGCAATTTCTGTCCAGGACAGCAGTTCAATCTCAATTCAGTTCTTTTTCTTTTTCTTTGGTTTTTTTTTTTTGGGACGGAGTCTTAGGACTGTCACCCAGGCTGTAGTGCGGTGGCGCGATCTCAGCTCACTGCAATCTCTGCTTCCTGGGTTCAAGCAATTCTCCTGCCTCAGCCTCCTGAGTAGCTGGGACTACAGGCATGCACCACCACACCCACCTAATTTTTTTTTATTTTTAGAATTTTTAGAGGTGAGGTTTCACCATGTTGGCCAGGATGGTCCCAATCTCCGGACCTCATGATCTGCCCGCCTCAGCCTCCCAAAGTGCTGGGTTAGTTCTTTTCCTTTAACTAGGTTGCTTTGGGATCTGCTTAATACATGTGTAGTTCAGGGGCAAAATTTATATGGAGTATTTGGGACTCTCTTTCCCTGCTCTCCCCTATTCAGCATTCTTTCTTTACTTTCCAACAGCTGTGGTTGCCCCAAATACCGTGCCGTCTGGTTCTTTGGACCAGAAAGATTGAAGATTTCTATACGAGTTTTAGTTCTCCTGCAGGGTGCTGACTGGGCCTGTCCTCAGACTTAAAACTATTTTTAATAATCCAGCCCCATGTTGTCACCTCATTCCAAGTGTCAACTTCCCTCCAGAGTCTCCCTACTTTTGGTCACTTTCCAATACCGTCACATGGGTATTTTGGTGTTTTGATTTCATTTATTTGTTGTTTTTGTTTTTTAATGTTGTCCAGAGTTTATACTTTTTATTTACATGCAGATCAGTCTGACAGAAGCTTAGTTGGCCACTACAGAAATGAACTGAATGTTTATTTCTTTAAACAAATAATAATATGAAGATATTAAGAAATTCCTTCTATTGATGAGTAAAATAATGCCACAGAAAAACACATACTTTATTTTGAAATAATATGTTTGAATTTCTTTTGTATTATTTTAGGAATAAATCTAATGAAGCTGATGACTGTCAAAGAGAACTGAGAAAACTGAAGTTTGAATCCATTATTTCTGAGTCACAGTATGCATTACCGATTTTTCAATTCATATTTTTAATAATTGAACTTAAAACTGTTTTAAGTAACATTTTATTTAAAAGGCTCTTAGCATTTCTTATTTTCTTGTTATTTACATAAACAATACCTAATTCAAGCTTATAATGTCTTGTAGTTAGTTATTGCTATTGCCACTGCCTAGATGGGAAAATGTTAACATTATAGAACCATTCATTTTTTTAACATTTTTAATTTTTTTAAAGCCACAGTTATAATCTATAATTTCAAATGAACTCTTTATACATATTTGATAAAGATAAAATGTAGTATATAATGCATGTTGGTGTTTTTTTTTTTTTTCCTATTTCTTTTTAGCCTTACAATGCTGCTTAAAGAAAAAGAAGACTCTTTAATGACTTGTCAACAAATATATAAAACATTACAGGAAGAGCTGACTGCAAAAGAAAAGCAAGAAGAAGACATAAAGAGAAGAATTAACCTTGCAGAAAATGAACTGGAGATAACCAAAACTCTTCTGAATCAGACAAGGGAAGAGGTTTTAACACTGAAAAATGAAAGGTGCAGTCAACAATAATTTTTTACAAAAACATTTTATGTTTAAGTTAGTATTCCATATATATTTGAAACATCAGTGTCTGATGTATTGTAACAATAGTGAAGTCACAATTGGGACTAAAGATATATTTCTCTTACACGGTCATTGCATCCCACTACCTCATTTTGCAAGTGATTAGACTGAAGCCCCGATTGGTTACATGACTTGGTAAAGTTGCAGTTGGTGAATGTAGGAGTGAAGCCCCGGTTGCATTTGGTGTCAAATTTTTATTTAAAAAAAATCAGACCATGTGTGATACTTGTACTACTAAATTTCACCTGGGTCAGTGATTTGTAGATTCTATCATTTTTTCCAACAAAAAACATCTTTTTATATCACTTTTCCTGTTATTGGTGCCTACTTTTCTTCTCTCCTCCTTGTCTGTCAGCACATCTTGTTGAGGATATGCCACAAGCAAAGGTATCTCCTTATGGGTATCAAGGATACTAAGAAGCACATTGGTTCAGGCTCCCAAGATACTTTTGCTTAGTTAATTTACCTTTAAATTAACCTTATCTGTAATTAATATTTCAACCTTGCTTGCTTTTTGTTTTCATTTGCCTGTTATGTCTTTGTTCATTCTTTCTGAATCCTTTAGTTTTAAATGTATATTCGATATATAGCACAAATTTTGGGAATTTTTTTGGTTTGTTTCATTGGTTTAAAAAATCTGGGCATCTTTAAGAGGTTTTTTCATTTACATTTACTGATGTAATATATTCACTAAACACAAGTTTCATAAGGGCAAGAATTTTTGTTTTGTGTCTTTTCTGTGGACAGAAAGTACATGATAAGTTGTTTTCATTCTTCCTATCATGTTTACATTTTAGTTTATATTTTATTAATTTTATTTTATAAATATAATTTAGAATAGTTACAATTTTTTTTTAGTTCTTTGTAAAACTATTTGCTGAGCCTGGGGGTGGGGCCAGGGGAGTGGTAGCAGTTAGCTTAGAATTAGATTTTTTGTCTTGGAACTCTTTCTGTCAACACTTCCCTGGGTACCATATCTGTTTCTATGCCAGGCAAGCAGGAAGTCTGTGTAGTTTATAGGAAAACAAGGCTTATCTCTCATCTTTCCTGAAATGATTTTATAATTACTTATCTTTGGTTGAATACGATGAGTAACTGCAGAACTGATATTTTCCCACCATTTATTCTTCACCCTTCAACACCAATAGTGTACCTTATACTTACATTACTATTCCACCTCACCTCCTCTGCCATTTATTAGAAGCTGCAATTTTATAACAAGGAAATGTATAAAAGCCAGACTTATTAATTAAAAACGGAATGATAGCTGAAAGATTGAACATGTGTAAGCAGAGATTTAAAACTATATATGCTAACATATATAGTCAGAAAGATTAAAATCAGTTATATATTCTATAGAAAAAGCACACATCATACATCTTTGAAAAGACACCATGGAACAAATAAAAATTTTCAAAGTATCTGGTTTAGAATTTTGATTATCTTAGCAGTTCCTACATTACCTAGAATATCCTATTTCCAGTGATGCCAGATTAATTAGACTTAACTGTTTAGTCAAATGAACGCTGTCTCCTTCACTGAAGTCATTGAAAAGATCCTATCCTTGTCTAATTGTTTCTGGAACTCTTCTCTGAGGACTGGCTTAAGTGCACATTTTATACTTTCGTCAGTATAACAGATCTTTACCCTTTAGGAATACATTTGATAATTGAAACAGTCTCATATGGGTCCAGTGAAAGTAAGTCCAGTGAATATCTGGAAAATACTATTGGGGATCAAAAATAAATTTTTCTCTTTTTTCTATGTCCAATAAATTATCTCTGACTGCAATTTGAAGAAGGGAGTTTTATGAATGCTTTGAGGGTTAGTAACCTCAATAGAATATATAAAGCTTTCTTGGGGGATTGCTTTAAAATAGCATACACCTGGATGTATGTGTTTTACCATGTTTTTTAAAAATTATTATGACTATAATCTTACCCTCTAAGTGTTGAATGAGAAGAACAGTTCCTATCAGCTTTCAGAGAATAGTTACATCACTGAACTAACTCCTATTCTTTATTTCTCTTCTTTGTTTTCTCATATTATTGCCCTTGTACCTTCTTTGTTCTCTCTGCTTTAGTCTATCCAGAAACATACATGATATAACTTAGTCATTGGTAACACTAAGTTTACAGACATGATGTCTCTCACATAATAAATAAAAATGACCAGGTGTAGTGGCTCACACCTGTAAGCCCAGCACTTTGGGAGGCCAAGGCACGCAGATCACTTGAGGCCAGCAGTTTAAGACGGGCCTGGCCAACATGGTAAAACCCCATTTGCACTAAAACTACCAAAATTAGCTGGGCATGGTGCCTCATGCCTATAATCCCAGCTACTCAGGAGGCTGAGGCACAAGAATCACTTGAACCCAGGACGTGAAAGTTGCAGTCAGCTGAGATCACACCACTGTCCAGCCTGGGCAACAGAGCAAGACTCTGTCTCAGAAAAATAAATTTAAAAAATTTTAAATGTCCTTGTAGACCACTAAGTTATCATGTAATCATAAGGTTACTCCTAAACATAAGCATTGCCTTTTTCTAGACTACCTTCAGATTTTGTTTGCCTTGTTCTCTAACTGTTCAGAGCCTGCCACACATATGCACTCAATAAATATTTGCTGAGTGAGTGAATGAATGAATGGATCGCTTTGGGCAATTCAGCCAGTCTGTCAATTATTTGTTGGACATTTACCACATGCCAGGTACTATGTACCCTGGGGTTAAAACAATGAATCTGAAAAATCTCTTTCCTCATGAAGCTTATATTTTAAGGATAGAGACAAACAGTAAAACAAAAAAAAGTAGAATACTGACTAGAATAATTGTAAATTGTGATAATGGATATGAAGTAGTAGACACTGATAGAAGGGGTGCCTGCTGTGGCTAGGGTGGTCATAAAAATGACTTCCAAGGTGATACTCTGCCCCTTCCCTAAAGGAAGACAAGTGGAAGTTACCAGGCCAAGAGCCTGGGAGGAGCTTTTAAGCAAAGGACAGGGTTGGCGAGTTCTGGGAAAGGACAGCAGGGTAGCATGGCTGGTGGCATAGTAAGTGTAAGTGAGGCATGCAGGGTCACATTATTTAGGGCCTTGCAGGCCTCTGGGAGTTTAGATGCTGTTTTCAGTGCAATGAAGAGAAACCATTGAAGGAATTTAAGCAGAGGAGTGACATTGTAGAAAGATCATTCTTGGTGCTGGATGGAGAAGGTATTGGCAGTGGAAGCAAATCAGGACATTTACTGTTTTGATCAAGGATTTTATAGGTAGTGAAGCCTAAGAGACATGAGAAAAATGAGAATCTCCAGCTCTTACCACCTGTCACATTCTGTTGGGTTAAGTGTCTGTGCTGAGTGGATGGTAATAAAATGGCCAGGGCTTACTCCATGTTGAGCCTAAGGTTTAAAAAGATATTCTGGGCCAGGCGCAGTAGTTCAAGCCTGTAATCCCAGCACTGGGAGGCCGAGGTGGATGGATCACCTGAGGTAAAGAGTTTGCAACCAGCCTGGCCAACATAGTAAAACCCTCTCTCTACTGAAAATACGAAAATTAGCTGGGCGTGGTGGTGGGCACCTGTAATCCCAGCTAGCTGGGAGGCTGAGGCAGGAGAATCGTTTGAACCCAGGAAGCGAAAATTGAAGTGAGCTGAGATTGTGCCATTGCACTCCAGCCTGGGCAACAAGAACAAAACTCTGTCTCAAAAAAAAAAAAAAAGCAACAGATATTCTGAAGAACAAATGACTTTTGGAAGCTTTTGACATTACTGTAGAAACCTGTCTTGAAACAGTGGTCTTTTGGCTTCAGGGCAACCTGTTATTTGGTCTCTTTTCTAGCTCTGTTTTGGTTCTTTCCTCTTACCTCCTGTGATCACCTGATAGCACACATTTCTTAAAATTCACACTTGAACTTGACTTTCCTCTTTCCACTTTCTTTCCTTCAGTAAACTGACCTTGTCTCAGCTTAGCAAGTTTGCTCTTGAAGCTTTGATTGGAAGCACCAATGGGACCTTTAAATAAGAAGTTTCCTTAAGCAGTTGGAGGTGTGAATGTCCCTCCAAAAGAAGCAGCTGGACTCAGGAAATACTTTTAATATAAAGTTGCTTGGTAATATCATAGGAGATTCTGGTTCAGTAGGTCTGGGTAGTGCCTAGGAATCTGCTACTTGGCAAAGTCCCAAACCACTGCTATGGAAGTATTATAACCAACCAGGATACCAGATGTGCCCACCAAAGGCCAGAGTCCAACTCACTCATAGCGACTGTGTGTGCTTTTATAAATCCAGGCAGTGTCAGATACACACCACCCTTCCTCCCTGACCCCTCAGGAGAACAGAGCCCTTACTGAGGTCATAAATTGTGCAGTTTAGAAGCTATGTAGTTTCAGAAGAGAAGAAAAAAATGTAAAAAGCCAGAGGTGATCTTAGAAAAAAACTAGTAGAACTTCCGAATTTGGAGCAGTAAGGGAGTTAGTAAAATAGTTCAATATTAGTATAAATCTATTTATTTGGGCATTGCTTTCTTCCCCACACTCAGCTGAGGAAGTGCTAGGTAAAGAAGAACCTTCAATGAAAGGAAAAGAAGTAGGTCTTTTCGGATCATGAGATTCTGCAGGTGGAGACGGTCCGGCCAGCTTGGTGACAGACACATTGGGACTGGTGAGAGGGGTTTCCTTTATGGATAGAGAGGAATGCAGCAAGGCATAAGGATAGTGCCAGAGAAAACTGTGGCTGTTTATTAAATTCTGTGTAAAGACAGCCCTCAGCTCCCATTCTACTGGGACACATGGTCTGTGTGGCCAAGACCAGAACTCTGCCCAGAACCATGAATGTGCAACACTAATTCAGGCATATTGTGTGTTAAATAGTGTTCTGTGGGCTGATGGGGGGCGGCTAATTCCATTCTTAGAGAAAACTGTTTCAATAGTAAAAATGTCCTAAATTCCCTATAACAAATGTACAAATATATTTTGTAAGGACATATGTGTTTAAGCATGAAGATTCCTACATATAGCACTTGGAGAAATTCGCTTACACACTAGCATGTGGCCTACATGCTAGTAGCCATACAGCCGGAAAACACACTGTTTCTAATAGCTCTCATACCCTTTGCATTATTAGATGTTGTATTATCTTTATCTTGGTAAACTCCAAGAAAAAATATAGAAAAAGACTTACTGTGATCAATTTACCCATCACATGCTGGGAATGATGAAGAGTGTTGTTAGAGGAAAAACTTAGTCGTAATTAAAGTTAGGTGCAAGTTGCTTATGTGTAAATTATTCTGAGATATAAATAAAATATATCTGCATCTGTTTGGCAGTCTCTCTATCTGTCTTAAATGTAGTTAACTAAATTGCCCCCACTTCCCCATAATTTTTAGGCTATAGGGAAGGGTTTTATCCACTTTCCTCACCCCCACCTGCATTGCATTAATATCTCTTTTGGCCTCTCCTCTCTCCTTCATCTTTTTCTTTTTAGTTAAAAGCTCTGAACCCTCACTGATAGGGTTTAGCTGTGTCCCCACTCAAATTTCATCTTGAATTGTAGTTCCCATAATCTCCATGTGTCATGGGAGCGACCCAGGGGGAGGTAATTGAATCACGAGGGCATTTACCCCCATGCTGTTCTTGTAATAGTGAGTTCTCACGAGATCTGATAGTTTTATAAGGGGCTTTTCCCCCTTTGCTCAGCACTCACTCCATCCTGCTGTCCTGTGAAGAAGGTGCCTGCTTCTCCTTTGCCTTCCTCCATGATTGTAAGTTTCCTGAGGCCACCCCAGCAATGCAGACATGTGAGTCAATTAAACCTCTTTACTTTATAAATTATCCAGTCTCAGGCAGTTCTTTATAGCAACATGAGAACAGACAAATACATTCACCTCAGAAAAGTATACACAAAACCCAGCACATTATTTCAGGAGGTTCATAGAGTCTCCTGTTTTCCAATATATGGCAGGACCTCATGATTAAACATACCTGCTTTTCATTTTCTCTCTATCCCTCCTCCTGTCTCCTCTCCCTTTTCCTTCCTTTTTCTTCCCTTCCCCTTTCTTTTCTCTTTCTCAAGCTCTTTCACATATCCACAGGTTTCACAATGAGGAGCCCTCTAAGTGCTTCTGTAGACATTATCTTATCTTGTCTTCATGTCACCCTGTGCACAATGCCATGCACCATTTTATGAGGCTCAGTGGAAAGGTTAAGAGGGACAGGAAGCCAGCCTGGGCTCTGCTGTCATAGTTGCTTGCCAGAGGAAGGGGTTCACTTTTTTTGCATAAGTTTACCATCTCTCCTTACCAAGCCCTGTGTCCATAGGTCCTCCCTCAGACAGAGGGAGCACTTTTTCTAATTCATCAACCCAGAAGAGAAGCCATTTCCAAATTTTCACAAGGGCACTGGCTAGCAGAGCTGTGGCCTGCTACAGCTGTTTCACCTGTAATGCAGATATCATTTTCCACATTTTGGAGATGAGGACATTAATGTTAACTGAAGCTAAATTTCTTGCTCAAGTTCACATAATTGGCAAAGACAGAAACCAATCTCTGCTGGGCATGACCTTATAACTCATGTTCTCTTCTTTACTGTTGGCACAGTTCCCTCAGTAGTTGTCTTGAAGGGCTAAGTTTTGTCATCCTTTCTCAGTGTGACATCTTTTTGAACCATGTTGTAACACTAAGTCTTTAGAAGATCCACAGCCCTGCAGAAAGCAATGCTCTTTTTTTGTCCCTTCTCTCCTCTCAATTTCTTGCTCAAACCACATCCCCACCCCCAGCATTCCTCTCTTCACTCAATAAATATGAGATGGTATCCTCTGCTTTCTAGTGCCTTGATAGAATCAGAAGTAAAGCTATATCTACAGATGGAAAATAGAATAAAAATAATATACAACTACATTCTAAAAATGAGAAACTGAGTGTTTAGTTATTTCACTGAGGCTTGTCATATTTTTATAAATGCTAGAAGCAATGAGAAGTGATTAGCTATATCTAGTATTAGACATGAAAATGGGTTAAGACGTGAAGCAAGTAGTGTGGCTTAATATAAAAAGAATGAGCTTTAGAATTAGGTAAACATATGTTTAAATCCCAACTTGACCACTGTTGAGCTTGGGCAATTGAGGCTTTTCTTCCTTACCTGTAACATGGGCATTTCAACAATAGCTATTGTCTTGAGAATTTAAAAATATTATGCCTGGTATGTTGTAGGTACTCAGAAAGTATTAGTTTCCTTCTTTCATCTTTCTTTAGATTGCTAGCCCCTTAGAGCATCATGTCTTATTAATTTTTATTCTCTGCACTAGTCATTTAAGATATTCAGCAAATATCCATTGAATTCATTATTATCTGCTTTACTCATACAGTTGTAAAAATTAATCCTTGGAGTGATTCCATTTGGATGCTGATATGGTTAAGCTTTGTGTTAGTGTCCCCACTCAAATCTCATCTTGAATTATAATCCCCATAATCTCCACGTGTGAAGGGAGAGACCAGGTGGAGGTAATTGAATCATAAGGATGGTTTCCCCCATGCTGTTTGTGTAATAGTGAGTGAGTTCTCGTGACATCTAACAGTTTTATAAGGGGCTCTTCCCCCTTCTCTCGGCACATCTCCTTTCTGCCACACGTAAAGAACGTGCCTTGCTTCCTCTTTTTCTTCTGCCATGATTTTAAGTTTCTTGAGACCTCCCCCAGCCATGCTGAACTATGAATCAATTAAACCTCTTTCCTTAATAAATCACCCAGTCTCAGGTGTGTCTTTATAGTAATACACGTACTAATACAGATGCTGTTCGGTTAGTTTAAAGCACATGACATATTCTAAGTAATAATCTAAAATAATAAATCTTATTAGGTTTTTTCCCCAAGACTCACCTGTTCCTATAATTTTCTATTCGTCAACAGCTCTCAGAAGAAGAGGCTTGCCAAGCTTCTTATATTATCACACATTTACTACTTTTAACAGAGGCAAGAGTTGTGGCAAAATCAAAATTATCTCTTTGATTGACAATGTGAAGACATCTCTAAAAGAACAACTTGTGAAACAGAATTTAAAGCTGTCATTTTGGCATTATGGTTTGACATTTGTTTGCAGTTATGTTTTTAAGTGCAATTAAGGGAATCTGGATTTGCATATATATAAGAAATTAGATTCTCATTTTCTTTTCGGTCCAAGAATTTAATAGTTAAAGTTTTTAAAAGAAATACTCTTAACTGTGAATATATTCTAATTTACCTATTGTGCCAACTCCAAAAACGTTATTTTTTAAAGCTATCTGGTAAAATTGCAGGGTAGAAGGTCATAGATAGCCACACCTCCCTCTGAGATATGCAAAGCAAAGACAGCATGACATACTGCTGGCTGGCATAAGCTTGAGCTAGCTTTGTCACTTGTGAATTATGTCACCTTAGATAGTCATTTATCACTCAGGTCTTCATTTCTTCTAAAACTGAGGGAGTTGTATTAATATATTTCTAAGGAATGAAAAGAAAGAATCACTACATCCCCAGAGAATAGAGCAATGCCAGACACACAGCACTCAATATTTGCTGGATGGATGGATGCATGGATGAAAATGAATTTAATTTGTATCAAACAACTGATCATAGAATTTAAAACTGGGAAGCTCCAGTTTTTCTATCAGACTAGAGAACTTTTGACTTGCAAACATCAGACCTAGGAATACAATGAGAACTCCTGGATTCTAGTGGTAAACTTCTTTATTAGATTCTTTGTAAAATTCAAATTTAGGATCTGAATCTGTGGTGTTTCCTATAATTTTAAAACATCAACATCTCTTGAACTGATTCTAGAAAGAGAAGTTCAATAACTAAATAGCTATATATTTTCGACTACTTATAACATGGAAAAATAGGTACTATGCCTTTACAATAAATATTTTTCTCATAATTCTTCTAAATTTCTAGCAAAAAGTCCTTGAGTCAGAGTTGGTCCTTCATAGTTTTTTTCAACACAAGATTGTTTTCTCTTTATCAATGTCCTAAGATAGTTTTATCATCTTAAACAATGTATGAGCCCCCCCATGGTTGTACTGTACAAGTGTGATTTTCATTTTTGGAATCTGGATTATCTTTTTCACAGATATAATCATTCCTGTATACATTGCTCACTGTTCATCCCATTCTAGTCAAGTACAATGAGCACATAGAACATCATATATAGTTATTCTTTCCTAAAATTCTTTAATTTATCCCATTAAAGAGACTCACTAAAGATTTCTTAGAGCCAGGAATGAAGGCTGTGCAGGGAATCAAAGAGGTATAACAGCTCTTCTCATTTCAGTAGCCATAATATCAAGCAAAATTACCACCACAGATACAAATTTATATTTTTATAACCATTTACTCAAAACACTATATACTTTGTTAGAAATGACATAAAGAACTTTATAATTCCTTGAAAATTCAGTGAATAATCATACTTCATAAACATTGTTTGCATCCTAGCCTACTGTATTTTACCTGCTATAATCTACTAAACTTTTTAAGTTTTTCTTCTAAAAAGATACATTTAACATGAATTCCTTGTACTAAGTCCATCAGAGGAATGCATTTGAAATGGATTCTACTTTTATGGTATCAAAATTATAACTATATCCAAGGAGACTGAAATTCAAGCAACTCACATATTCAGTACCGTCTACTTTATAGTAAAGGTAGTTTGTAGTGTACTCACAGGCACTATCAGGAGGTGCTCATTTGGATTTTCTAATCGATAAGACTTCTTTTCCAACAAGAAACCTAATTTAAGGAATTAAATGGATCAAATTGTTAGGCTGTCTAGACACTTCGAACAACGACTTCAGCAGACACGTTTATTCTATGATCCTGGCATTTGAAAACCGGGTGAAGTGCTACTTTATTTCCATTGACAGCTGCTCCTTAGCTTGATCAAGTTACTATCATGAGATTTTCATATTATTGCTGAAGTTGTATAGTATCACTTACAGGAAGACCATTGTATTCTTTTTATATTGCTCCTATAACAAATGACCACATATTTATTGGATTAAAATAACACAAATGTATTGTCATAGTTCTAGAGGTCAGAAGTTCCAATAAGTTTTATAGGGCTAAAATCAAGGTGTCAGCAGGGCTGGTTCCCTCTGCAGGATACAGAGCAGACATTCCTTACATTTTCCATGTCTTATAAGTCATCAGAATTCCTTAGCTCCTGGCCACGTGAATCCAATCTCTGCTTTCATTGTCATGTAACCTTCCCCCACACTAACCCTCTTGCCTCCCTCCTGTAAGAGAACCCTAGTAATTACCCTTAGGGCCCATCCAGATAATTCAAAATAGTCTCCTCACCTCAAGAACTTTATCACATCTACAACGTCTTTTTTCCCATATAAGGAAACGTACAGATTCAGAAATGGACATCTTTGGAGGTGATAAGCTAAAAGATGTCTATTATCAAAAATAGCAACCACTAAAATAAAAATAAACAAAGAGTTATGAAGCCAACAAAGAAGATAAAATTGAATCATAAAACATGCAAAATCCAAAAGAAAACAGAAAGTAATGGAAAGAAAGAACAGATGGGAAAAATAAGAAACAAGTGACAAAATGGTAGATTTAAGCCTAACTATACCAATGATTAAATTAAATGTATATTGTCTAAATATTCTAATTAAAATGCAGAGATTATCAGATTGTATAAGAAAGTAAGATTTAGATATATGCTGACTGCAGTAAACATATTTTAAATATAAAGACATATGAAGTCAAAAATAAGAGAATGGGAAAAGATATACCACGCTGAGCCTAATTAGAAAGCTGGAATGGGTTTACAAAGTAGATTTGGGGGAAAAAAATATTACCAGAAGTAAAGAAGTTCATTTTATAATGATAAGTAGGTCAGTTTGTCAGGAGGACATAAAAATTATAAGTATTTGTACATCTAATAACAGACCTTAAAAATACATGAAGCAAAAACTGTATGGAATTCCAAGAAGTAGGCAAATTTACAATTATTGTTAAAGATGTCAATAACCCCTTAGTTTCAGATAAAACAAGTAATAAACATCCTAATAAACATAAACATCCTAATAAAAAATGAACAAAAGACTTGAATAGACACCATCAAATATATACAAGTAATAGAACAATCAGGCTATAAAAAACCAAGCTATAGAAGACTTGAACATTGTAATCAATTAACATAATGGACATTTATACAACATTTCACCCAACAACAGCAGAAAACAAATTTTCCCCTTATGGTTATACAGATTACTCACTGCAATAGACCATATAATTGGGACATGAAATAAAACCGAAGAAATTTTAGAGGATTTGAATAATACAAAGTACTGTATGTTCTCTGGTCACAGTGTAATTAACTTAGAAATCAAATACAGAAAATTATCTGGACGCTCCCCTAAATATTTGTAAATTATGTAACAATTCTAAATAAGACAGTGGTCAAATGAAATATGAAAAGGGAAATTAGAAAGTATTTTGAACTAAATGAAAATGAAAACATCAAAATGTATGGGATGTCAACAAGGAAAAACTTAGGGACAAATATCTCCGTGAAAAAAAAGAAGAAAGGTTTCAGCTTCCACTTTAGGAAATTAGAAAAAGAAGCAAGGAAAAAAATTTCAAGATAGGCAGAAGAAGGTAAAAAAGATTAGAGCAGTAATCAATGGAAAACAGAAAAACAATAGACAATATCAGTGAAACAAAAATTTGTTTCTTTGAGATCAATAAAATCAGTAAACCTCAAGGTAGACTGATCAGGAATAAAAAAGGTAAGTCAGAAATTGCCAATATCAGAAATAAGAGGGATGACACTACTACAGATCCCTTAGGCAGTAAAATAATAATAGAGAAATATGAACAGCTTTATGCCATTAATTTTGACAACCCTGATGAAACAGACAAAAATTTTTTTAAGCAAACTACCAAAGCTCCTGAAAAAGAAATAGATAACATGAATAGCCCTATATCCTTTAAAGAAATTGATTTGTAATTTAAAATCTTCTCACAAAGAAAACTTCCAGCCCAGAAGATTTTACTGGTAAATTTTACCAAGCATTTAAGGAAAAAATAATGCTATTTCTACCCAAACATTTTCTGAAAATTGAGTGAGAAAGAATAGTTCCCAACTTCATTTATGAAGCCAATATTACTCTGCTAACAAAACCTGACAAAGACATAATAAGAAAATTAGCAGACCAACATTTCTAAGGAACATTGATACAAACATTCTAAAAAAAATTTTAGCAATTTGAAGGGGCTAAAATCAAGGTAACAAATCATGACTAAGTGGAGTTTATCATAAGAATATAGGATTAGTTTAGCATAAAAAAATCAATGACATTCCACAGATAAAAGAGATAAATTCAACTTCATCAAAATTAAAAATTTGTTCTTCAAAAGACACTTTAAAAGAATGAAAATAAAAACCACAGACCAGAATAATATATTTGCAAAGGATCTATATAATAAAGGAGTTTTTCTGTAATATACAAAGAGATTTAGAAGCTCAGTTATATGAACATAAACATCCTAATAAAAAAATTAACAAAAGACTTGAATAGATACCACCAAATATATACAGATGACCAATAAAATAAGCACATAAAATAATGCTCAGTATCATTACTCATTAGGGAAATGCAAACTAAAACCACAATGAGATACTACTATACATTTTTAGAATATATAAAAATTTAAAACCTGGAAATATCAAGTGTTGACAAAGATATGGAGGAACAGGAACTCTTAAAATCTATAGTGACAGAAAACAAACCATTGATTGCCTGGAGGAGAGCAGCAGGAATGATGGATTACAAAGAGGCAACCCCCTCAACCACCCATCAACATCTACAGACCATAAGGAAGTCGAGAAAGCTACTTGTGTCCCAAAGGGCAAAACATCTAAGAGCTTCTCCAAATGTGGCCAAGCCAGGTAATGAAAAAGAGGCACATTTCATAGAGGAAGGCTAGGAGGTATGGCAAAAATTGGACTTAGAAATTACATTTAAGATGTTTCTAAAATAAAGGAAAACAGGTGGAGAGTTGAATACATGAATCAGATACTCAGGAAGAGATCTGAACTAGAGATAAAATTTGGGAGTTGTCAGCAGCTAGATTGCATTAGAAGATGAGTCTGCAAAGGACACAGGAATGGCTAGATATTTGGAAAAAATCCCTGAGTAAAATTTTAATGTAATCTCACTTTTGCTGTCCTCATTACTTATTTCTTTTGCGTCACTTCCATTTCTCTAGCCTAGAGACTAATGTGCAAGCATCAGAGCCTGCTGGGTCTGCCCCTTACTTTAATATTTGCTGGATTTTCAGCACAGTTTGAACAGTGACTCTCCCTTCCTAATTCACCTCTGTATGTCCAGAGAGGACAGTAAACCCCATCACATGGGAGAGAGACCTACAACGCACCTGCACATTCCTTCACCTTGGTTTTTACCTTGAATTCCCTTTCTTCCACATACGCATTCTACTTTGTGCTCTGGCTATATCAATAATTGTTTTTTATACATTTCGAGTGATACATTAAAGGTTTATATAGGTATTAAAAATAAAGAGCTATAAATACAATGAAGATCTGTTTGTCAACCTCTCAGTTTAGGAAAAAGAACTTTACAATTATCTTTGAAGTTTTCTTGTGCTTCTCCCCAATTCCATCTCATTCTCTCCTTCCTCAGAGATAACAACCAGACTGCATTTTGTGGTTCTCAGCAAATGAGGAATAGAAGGAAACTTCCTCAAACTGATAAAGAGCATCTACAAAAAACTACCGATAATATCTATTGTGTCCATGCTTCTCTCTATAATTTTATCAAGCATGTTTGTATTCCTAAAAAAAGTTACATTTTGCATGTATTTTTATCTTCATATAAATAAAGTTATTATTCTAATGTGTTCCTGTGCTCAATATTATGTTCCTGGGATTTGTTATGACATTTCATGTAGCTGAGAACTACTCATTTCTTCATCTATATTGTATGCTAAGGTATATCACAATTTATCTATTCTGCTTTAGCCTTATTCCATTAGTTTTGATAGGTAGTATTTAGTAATTTCATTATTGTTCAGGTCTACGTATATTTAAATACCAATTGTGATTTTCGACTCATGAACTATTCAAAAATACACTTAAATTTTTTTTTAAATACCTGAAGCTATTTATCTTTTGTTACTGACATTTCTGTTTTCATGGAATATATATTATCATAGTCTTTTCTGTAGAAGTATAACATAAAGCACATATGTAATTTTAAAATGCTTAGTTGCCACATTAAAGACTAAAAATAAACACGTAAAATTAATTTTAATAATTTATTTAACCCAAACTATCCAAACTATTATCATTTAAATATGTAATTGTCTTAAAATGTTATCACGGGTATTTTAGATTTTTTGTACCAAATTTTCAAATTGGTATGTATTCTACATTAACAGTACATCTTAATTTGAACTGGCCGCATTTTAACTGCTCAATAATTACGTAAGGCTAGCGGCTACCATGTTGAGCAATGCAGGTTATATTATAACAATTGTTTGAAATTAGCTAAAACTTAACTTTTTGTCCTAGAAGTGGTCAATTTCATGTGAGCTGGAAAATAATGACATGTTTATCCACTAATTATGTACAAGGTTCTATATGTGAACCTTAAATCTATCTTAGGAAACTTCAGTCTTCTATATCTTTAATGAACTATTTCTTTGCTTGATCCTGGATTGCTACATTACACAACTATAGTAAAGACATTCACATAACAGTCTGGAGTTGTACAGTTTATACTTTCACTGACATATGTGGTGGTCCTTGGCTGATTTGTCTATAACTGAGAAAGCTATGGTAGATTCTACCACTAAGGTGCAGATTTAAGAATTTCTTTGTACAGTTATATCAAATTTTGCTTTATATATTTTGAGGTTATTTTAATAGGCACATATAAGTTTAAAATATTTATAGTAAATTAAACTTACCATAATTATCAACTCTGAATAATGACTTTTGTCTTACAGTCTACTTTGCCTGATATTAGCATAGTTACCTACTTCCTTTTCCTAAATATATCCCTGATGTATCTTTTCTAAACCTTTCCTTTCAATATTTCCATGTCCTATGTTTTAGGAATCTCTTTTATAAAATGCATATAGCTAAAGTTTGTTTGTGTCAAATCTGTTTCTCTCTTAATTCATGAGTTTAGTTTATCATTATTGTGATTATTTAAGATTTTAATTTCTCTCTCTTTTTCTACACTATTTTCTCTTTTTAGGCTTTTTTGCAGAAAGGATTGTTGGACTTCTGTTTGTTTTCTTAGTACACTTTTTCACTAATAGTATATTTTGTTTTTATTCTTTTAGAGTTTACTCTTGAAATTTTGCCATGCATACTTAATGAAGTCTAAAATTAATATCTGAAGCTCCTCTCAAATAATGCAAGGGCCAGAGAACATTCAATTCAGATAACTGCTCTCCTTACATACATGCTACATTTTTGTCCAGTATTCTAGTTCTTTCTTATTAGTTTCACTAATTGAACGTAATTAAAAATATGTTATACAGGCAACATTTACTTCTATGTACCTATATACAGGGCTAGCTATAATTCTGGAAAGAGAAGTCTGAGAGTTTCTTTTTTTTCAATCACTTTCCCTCAAATGATATTAATATCAGGATTACCAAATCAAATGTGCCTTCTTATACTTATGGCATTAAAATTGTCTAGCCTAGAAATGTAAGCACTATTTTTATGGTAAAAATGTTTAATAATATAAGAGTGACACTAGAATAGAGCTCAAAAGATTAAGAAGCTACTACAATACTCTAGGTGGGAGATAAAGTCAAGAAACTTAACAAGGGTTTTGGTAGTAGGAAAGGAGGAAATAGTTTTAGATACCCCAAAGAAGCAGACTATACATAACTTGCTATTACATGGTTGTGATAGAACAAAGAGAAAGAAATGTCAGAGATGACTCAAACCTTCAAAGATGACTCTTGAAGGTTTTCAGAAGTCAGGAGGAAAGGAAAGATTGAAGAGGTGATATTTAATTTGGCTTTTGATGTATAGAATTATTGGTGTTGATGGGTCATTAGAGTGGAGGTGTTGAACAGGCAATTATAAATCAAAGTCACAAGTTTTTGCAGAAAGGTCAGAGCTAAAAGGAAGTGAGTGATGATGAAAAACAAAAGGATTAGGAGAAGGAATGAGCAGTAGAGAAGAATCACATGCATAGAACATAAAAAGAGTCACAGTGATTGTGCGAGGAGGAAGGGCCCCGATCATTAAGTGTGCTTTTGCTGCTACAGTGATTCTCTATCTTAATTTCAGTGCCCCTGTGAAATTTTCTCTTGAATTTCCTCCTGTCCTTACTTCCATCCAGAGGATTACAAGCTAAGCATTAAGACCTGCTTATGTAGATTAAGATGTTAAAGTGATCTTTATGTTTTCTAATTTCTGATATGTTTTATACTGTATTGCATCCCTGACATCACACATCTCTCTACTTAATTTGGTTTGTTCATATCAATATTTGAGATAAGTAAAAGGAAAGAAAATTTTACAGGTAAGTAAAAGAAAGGAACTGCCAACATGTATTGACTTTATGGCATATCCCAACATATTTTCCTTTTTTAAAAGGAACCAAATATTGTCTGGTGCTATTACAGAATTTACTCATATACTTTTTCAACCACAACTTACAACATTTTATTTTTTGCACACATGAATAGCCAGAAGACATTTTATTGTATTTGTGACTCTATATGTGGTTAGTATTTATTGCAAAAATAATGTCTTACTACTTATTAAGCAAAAATTAATCCTGGGAAAATATCATGTATACAGCACTTATAAACTGCTGTTAATAGTTCAAATGATATATAATAGCAGCATATATACTGCTAAAGAAAATAAACAGACTAAGTTGTGAAGTAATATATTCCGTGCCAGGAACTACAACTTATGAATTGCATTAGGGGTGAGTATTGACTCATTTGTTGGGTTTGATTTTCAGGGAATTGATGCTGATTTCACATCAGAAAAGCATTGAGCAGCTGCAGGAAACCCTTAGACAGAAGCTGCTGAGTGATGATAACTGGAAGGAGAAGGTAATGGTAGTGTGGTTTTCATCAACATGCAACCTATTTGCTTTTTAAAAATTCTGTCCATTTGTCAAAAGACTCTTCCAGATAGATTTCCTTGCTTCTATGCACACTTTTGATTCCTTCTAAAATTTCCTAGGCCAGACATGCTTATGGAGTGGGTCTTTTCCAAAATATTATACAGCATAATGGGAAATAAAAAATTAGAACACATTTTGAATTCTTGTAAGATAGCTCTTGGTTCTCATGCAAAAGCACATTTTTTTGCTTTTAAGTATTTTCTTATTTCCCCATTAACTGTCACAGTCTACATTTGATCATTTTCTTAAAACCAAGGAATAATTCTTACGACTTTTCTGCTTCTCTTAGAAGATAAAAGAATGGAAAATTACTTAAAATTATTCAGTTTTGAACTCTTGACATATTTACCCTGACAAAGTAAAATGAATAAGCATTTAGCTTGCTATTATTTACAGAGAAATGTTTGCTGTTAGAGTAAAAAAAAAATTGTATTGATTTTGGTCTTTGGACTTTTTTATAGTTTTCAAAGTTTCAACAATGAATATATATTACTTTCATAATTTTAAATAATAAAAGTAATATTAAAAAAAAATTTTAGTCCCTACCTTCTCAGGCCATCCACAGGTCTAGTCATTGAGTTAAAAGCAGTCTTCTTTCTGCCATAAACTTCTAGTACTCCTTCATTGATCCCTGGGCCCTATTCTACACACTGACCCAAAGCATTCCCAACTCATTCTTTTCCATGAGTGTTATCTATGCCTAGCACTGTCCTTCTGCCTTAGTTTTCTTATTATGTCTTAAATTTTACTCTAGAAATGGAGCTGGTTTCCAAAATTCTGATTGTTTGACTGAAGTCCTGACAACTTGTTTGGATTTTGTCAGATTCTTCTCCTTCCAGATACAACCCCATAACTTGTAACCTCAGCAACAAGCAGCGGCCTCCCTCAGACTAACTCAGGAATCCCTCACTCCACCATCCAGCATACTGAAACCTGTTAGGCATTCTTGCTGGCTCAGATCATTTTTAAATTTGTTGCTTTCATTTCCAATCTTCAAATCGTTGGCCATACTCAGCCAAAAGTAGCCGTCTAAAAATAAGTATCCCTTCCCTTGTCCATCAGGCTCCACAGTCAGGATATAATAAAAATAACCACTGTAACAATAGCACCCCATGGGCCAAAACAAAATTGGAGAATATGAACTAACATTGCTATTTGTGTCTCATTCTTATTTTGTTTTATTTTGTAACATAGGCCTTTTCTTTTTCTTCTTCTCTAAGGCCCACCTTCTTTAATTCTTTCTAATTTTTATTAGCCTCAGGGTATTCCATTGAGTGATCTGTACTTATTCACTTGCCCTATCCTTACCAATCTATGTTTAAAAATTAAAAAGGAAGATTATCAAGCCTATTTTGTGTAATCCAAAGTATTCAAATTAGGACAATGAAAGATTATTGTTTATCCATCCAACTAATAGAATAAACACTGTGGTTAACATCTAGTGAAATCATCTCTCATACCTACTCTTTAAGGGACAAGAAATTAAAACAACCTTTTTGGAAAGCAGTTTGTCGATATGTATCAAGAGATATTGTAAACTTCCCGTCTTTTAACTCAGAAATTTTACTAATGGAATTAACATGGATAGAGATTCAGGGAGTCATTCCTCTTCTAAACTCCTGAGCTTCTCTTAGTATGACAGAGTAAACTTTCCTGTTTTTGCTTGTGTAGAAATTTCCCATCACCATATTCACACCTCACTAGGGGTTTTTGGATGCACTTCACTGGAGAAAAGGTCTCTGTTTATGATTCCCTCCCTCTAGTACTTCTGTTCACTGTACCCTGTCCTTGAGGTGCTAACACAGAGTAGAACAAGTTAGTGTTACCATCTGACATGTAAAAGCCTTTATGTTCTTGCTTTATGCTATCAAGTTAATCTGGTGGTAAAAATAGTTCTATATAAAATTCTATAAGTTCTTGTTAAGACCATGATATCTTTCTAATGAATTAATTATACTACAGAGGTATTATGGCATGTATAATTTTATATAGTATAAATGGACATTTCATTTGGTTGAAAGGACATGACTTCTTGTTAATAAATGTTATCATTTAGCTAGCAGTAAATCAAGATCCAGACAAGGAAAGCCAAGGAATAATAATTATGCCTTGGCTGAGTTAGCTATTGAGACATGAATAAAAGTTCTCTAAAAGTCTTCTCATGAGAAAGGAGAATCGTTAATATGACATTGTCATCTTTTTCTTGGGTCACTGTACCTTTGCCAAAGAATAAAATGTTCTTTTTACAAATATATAATACACATAACAAAATAAACTTCATAGCTTAAATTGTTTTAACATGCAAAAAAGTAGATAGCAATTTGTGTTTGTGCTTAATTATTTTAGAGTATGTAAAAAGCACATAAGATCAATAGTTGCTATGCAACAAGGATGGCACATTTTAAAATAACTGCATATTTACTAATTGTCATGGATTTTTGTTTATTTCAAGTATTACTATTTGCAGAGAGCAAATTAATGTGCATGCTGAACCTTTAAAATTGGTTTTAAATGTACAATGTTGTTACTATTTAGTTAAAATTTTGTAATTAAAAAATCCTATAGCCACACTGCTTACTCAACTCACATTATTTAATCACTATAACTTTATAGCACAATAAGCAAATTCCAAGCAAATATTTTCTTAGATTATCATCAAGATATCACACTTAAGAACCTTTTTTTCGGCGGGGGATGGAGTTTCACTCTGGTTGCCCAGCTGGAGTGCAATGACATGATCTTGGCTCATCGGTTTAAGCAATTCTCCTGCCTCAGCCTTCAGAGTAGCTAGATTACAGGCATGGGCCAACACACCCAGCTAATTTTGTATTTTTAGTAGAAATGGGTTTTCTCCATGTCAGTCAAGCTGGTCTTGAACTCCCAACCTCAGGTGATCCGCCTGCCTTGGCCTCCTATAGTGCAGGGATTATAAGTGTGAGCCACCCTGTCCAGCCCCAAGAACACTTTAGAATTGCACTATTGACCTCATTTAAAATAGTACATAGAGCTTTTGAGAAACCAGTAGTTAAAGCAAACAAATAAAACCTTATTTTTTGGCTGAAGCAGCTGGATTGATAGTGAAAATGCAGGTAAAAAAAGTCTACTTCAAGAAATAGTCAATTTCAAAATTGAAGGGAGGCAAAAAAAAATCTCAAATTCCTTTTTGAAATGGAAAAACCAAATTTCTTAATGTGTTTTAGTATACTATTATTAAAGTAAAAGGAATAATTTCTGACATATAAAATATGACAGAGATGACATTGTTATTTATAAAATATTGATTTTAACTTATGAATAATAAACATGGCTAAAAGGAATATTGAGGACACTTTAATTTTTATATTTTTTAAAATGCAGTTTTAGAAATTGAATTAATAAAATCCAAAAATTTTAGATCTGGACTGGCTTGCAAAAATTATCTTATAAACCACTAATCTAGAAAACAAAAATAGTCTCCCATTATTAATGTAATTTTAATCATTATGACATTATTATTCCCATTTTGCACATTTTAAAAAAGACTTAGAGAAGTTAGGTAATTTGGCAAAGTTACAAAGGCAGGAAATGAGCTGAGAATCAACTTCCATGTATTTAAATACAAAGTTCAATATTTCTGCATTTGACCAAGATGGAGTAATAGGGACCAAATTTACTTTCCTACCTCAAACAAATAAAACAGTGAAGAAAAGATAGAAAACAATGATTTTGAGACATTGGACATCAGGAAATGAAGGAAAGTGATTCTTGGAAACAGAAGACAAACAAGGTGAGTTCTATGACTGCCATAACTTAGTGCTTTGAAAGAAATTTCAGGTCATGATGCAGGGAGTGGAAATCCAGTTTGAAACTGTTCGATTCTTTGGGTTGAGGGAACCTTGCAGAGTCCTGGGAGATCATGGTGGGTAAAGTTCACAGATAGTGTTCACAGGAGCAGCTGCACAGAGGAAGAACACTTTAGATCTACAAAGAGTCCTCCTTGTATATGTTTATAATCAATGTGTACATGTGGGGAAACTAAATAAAGCCAGGGACAGACCCAGCCAGAGAGAGTAATGAATACTCACACATGGCCAGTAATTTGCATTTCTATCAGCCAGACTAAAAAACCTGTAATTTATAAGGCCCTGGGTAGAGTGCTCAAAAGAGTCTTGCATCATAAGTTGAGAGTAATTAGCCCTACATGAAATGCTGATTTGATTCTGCCTAATATATTTTAAAAGGAATATCTAAAATAATCAAACTGATTTCAAAAAACCTAGAAACTTGCATCCTAGGACAGAGCTCAAGAATATTCAAAGGAATACAAAAAGATCTAGCGCCTAACAAGGTAAGTTAACAATGTCTGGCATCCAGTGAAGAATTGTCATCCATGGAAATATGCAAGAAAATAGAGCTGAAGTGAAAAGAAAAATCAGTGAATAAAAACTGACCCAGAAAGGTGCAGATATGAGAATCAGCAGAAAACACATTAAAACAAGTATGGTAACTGTATTCCATATGTCCAGAAGCTAAATAAAAAATGGACTATGTCAAGCACAGAAATGCAAGATACAAAAAAGACCAGTTACTGAATTTTGAGAGATGAAAACTAGATTATCTGAAATTAAAAGTACACTGGATTAGATTGATGGCAGATTAGACATTCCAGAAGAAAAGCTTAGTGAACTTGAAGACACAGCAATAGAAAAACTTTTCAAATAAAACAAGATATAATAGATTCTACAACAAAAACAAACAAACAAAACTCAAAAGGAACATCAGTGAGCGATGAGACACATTCAGGTGGCCCAATATAGGTGTAATTGAAATTCCTGAAGGACAAGAGACAGAAGAGGGAAAAAAAAATAAACTGAAGAAATAATGACTGAAAGTTTTACAAATTTAATGAAAACTAAACACCCACAGTCTTAAGAAACTCAACAAGCCTCAGGTACAAGAAACCAAGTGCACCAAGGGAAATTATAATCCAGTTGTCCAAAACAGTAATAAAAAGAAATATTTTAAAGCAACTGGATTTTTTTAGAAGGCATTATATAGAGAGGAACAAAGGTAATGAAAATAGAAGATTTTTTTTTTTTTTAATCAGAAGCAATGCAGGCAAAAAGACAGTAGGATTGAAAGTACTGAAAGAAGACTGGGGGAGAAGTGAGGAAAGCTGTCAACCTAGAACTCATACCAAGTGAAAATATCTTTCAAATATAAGTAAGATGGAGACTTCTTCAGAAAGCACTGAAAAAATTAATTACCAATAGACTCACACTATAAAAAATGTTAAAAGAAGTCCTTTAGTCAGAAGGAAAGGTATATCAGATGGAAATGTGGATATACATAGAGGAAGGTAGAAAACCAGAAATGGTCTAACACTGTGGATAAAGATATGGGGTGTTTTCTCATTATTTAAATCTTTTAAAATGTAATTGACTAAATAAAGATAATCTATGAGATTTATAACATATAGAAACAAAATATATGATAATAACACAATGGCAGAGAGGGTAGAAGTGTAGAGATATATTACCGTGAGATTCTTATACCTATAATGATATATTATTAGATAGTAGACTGTATTGAATTAAAGACATATTTTCCAAATCCTAAAATTATAGATAATAAGCTAATAATGGAGACAACATTGAATTTTAAAATATGAATTCTAAAGAAGACAGGAAAATAAGGGAAATAGTAAAAAGATGAGATGGGCCAAATGGAAAACATAGCAAGACAGTAGATTTAAAGCTAATCATATCAATAATCACATTAAATGGAAATGATCTCAACCAGAGATCAGCAAACATTTTTTTATAAAGGACCAGTTAGTAAATATTTTTGTTTTGTATGACATACAGTCTCTGTCACAACTATTCAACACTGTCATTATAACACATAAAAACCATGGACAATATGCAAATGAATGGGCATGGCTGAGTTTAGTCTGTGGGCCATGGTTTGCTAAGTTCTGGCCTAAATATTCTGTTAAAAAGGCAGAGATTTTTATGTTGGATAAAAATGCAAAACCTTACTATATGTTGCCTATAAGAAATGCACTTCAGGATGTGAGATCTGGCTGTGACATCTGTCACCCTGTTGATTGCCAGGGTTGATTTCACTGATACAGCTGGCTAAGCAGGTGTTCCCATCCTCTCTTACTGTCCTATATGTGTCTCTCTTGAAGCTGCACGTGTTCTGGTGGAAGAGGATGACCTTCATTTGTAGAGGAGGACCCGCCTTCTGTAAAGGGCATAAGAGTAGCTGTCCTTCTCCCCTGCTAGAACTTCTAAATTAGCTCTGAAGAAATGTGCTTTAATATAAATGCACAATAGATTAAAAGTAAGGAATGGAAATACAAGTCAAAAGAAAGCTAGAGTAGCTATATTACTATCAGGCAAAGTAAATTTCAGAGCAAAGCAATCAGAATACTTAAAATTTTGTGAGGATTAAAGAAAGACATTTAATAATGATAAAGGGGTCAGTTCACCAGAAGGATATAATAACCGTAAATGTTCATTCACCTAATAACAGAGCTTACAAATAAATGAAGCAAAAACTGATAGAACTGTAATGAGAAATAAATCCACTAATTAGAGTCTCTCCATATTATATATATATATGTGTGTGTGTGTGTGTGTGTGTGTGTGTGTATATATATATATATATACATATACATATATATATATATATAAATCCACATATTAGAGTCTCTCTAATATGCTCTCTCAATAATAGATAGAGAAATAGCCAGACAATCAGTAAGGATATATACAATAGAAAATAGTATAAATTTATTAACAGATATATTGAACAATATTGTTAACAAACTTGACCTAAATGATATTTATAGAATTCTCAGTTTGACAGCAGAATATACATTCTTCTCAAGTGCACATGAACCTTTTACCAAAATCGACCGTATTTTGGCTTATAAATAAGTCCTAATAAGTTTAAAAGGATTTAAGTCATACAAAGTATTTTCTCTGACCACAATGAAAATTAGAAATCATTAGCAGAAAGTTATCTGGACAATCCTAAAATATTTTGAAACTAAATAAATACCAAGTCCATGCCCCAAGTTTACTAGGCTGTATAGATTTAGGGGTCGGGGGACAGGTTACATGGAAAAACTAAACACACTGAGCTATAGAGTTCACCGGAAACATCTGAGTATACACAGACCCTTTCCATATTGTAGTAGCTCTATGATCTTGGTGAAGTTACTTCTCTGAGTCTATTTCTTAATCTAGACAACGGGAGTAATAGTTCTATTATTGTATGTTATTCTCAGAGTTGTAAGAATTAAATAAGTTAATATATAGAAAGTGTCCTATACTATATCACCCTAGCTTGTATTCATTTACTCAGTGAACATTCTCTCCTTCCATCCCAAGTTCACACAGTTTTTGACAGGATTTGACCTGCAGCCTACATATTCTGATTCCTTAGCATTCATTTTTTGCTGTAATAATTTTCAACCAGTATTCATTTTTAATTTTTATAAAATAGTAAAATAATTTATTTTAGGAAACATATCTTTAAAAATGATATATGCATATCAAATATAAACAAATTATTTGATTCCTTCTTTGACATCTAAAACTCCCATTGGTTTTAAAGGTATCATTGAGTAATAAGTGATCATATTATAACATGGTGATTGGCTCCATGGGCAATTAGAAAATGATAATAACAAAGTCAACCACAAAGATCTCACTTGGAAAATAATGTAAAGACAGTGTTTTACACATTGGTATTGATACAGATTTTATAAAATACTAATTATGCATTTCAACAACAAATACAAAAGAAATTTAAAAACAATGCTCCGAATGCTCTGGAGTCATCAGAAGGCCTTCACCGAGGAGATGGAGTTTGAGCTAGAAGAGGATACAGATAAATAAAAACTCCAAATAATTAAAACCTGAGATATGTACAAAGATAATAATTGATTTTACTTTGTATAATTCTTAATATTATTCGTGCTTTTTTAGAAATCATAATTTTCCCCTTATCAAAATTACTATTAGTTATTGTAAAAAGTGGTTCATGCTTTATATGCACACCATCAACAAATTTATTTATTTTGCACAAACATAACTCCTGTCATCTAAGATATTTAAAATTATCAGCTCCTATCAACATTCAAAAACATAAACATGACAATTTGGCATGAATGCATCTATTCAAAGCCAAATAATATACTCCTTAGGCAAATCATTGTGTTTATGGGCTCATCATTTTGTTCAAACTAATCAGATCATGAAGGAACCAGTAACCTCATTTCTCTGAGCTAAGGTGTCAACACATTCAGATGGTTCTTAGCATCCTATTCCAGCTTTCCTAAATGTTTGAAATCCCATGTGAAGCTCATCACTTTGCTTCTCTTTCTCAGATTGTGCAAATTAAAACAAGCTAGTAATAGTCAATCATCCTTCTCCCTTCTGTCTGCAGTGCTTTTTGTCTCCCACTGTCCATATATTCCCTCCTTGTTTTCTCTTTTTACCTATAGTAGGAATAGTTCAGGGGCAAGAAGACTTTGCTAACTCTGTTAAAACAGAATATTCAGCTCATTCAAGCCATCAGCCATCACCTTTTCTTCCCTGAATGCTTTATTTAAACTTCATCAAAGGGACCCTGCTGATTTCCTGATTGACTTTGTCTCCATAATAATTTTTGAAAACTTTTTAAAGATTCTTCTAAAGTCCTTCTGTCATCTAATTTATAGTTTGTCATGTTCTACCAAGTTTGTGTATATTCTCACTGTCTTAATTTGAGCAAAATCAATCCATATTTGGAAAGATGTCATTTTTTTCCTAAAATAGCTATTGGGCTCTACTAATTGACCTCACAAGATTTTTTAAAATGCTTGATATCTTAGCACCTCAACACAAATTTTTCTTGAGTTTCTCAAAAAAGTTTGTCGCTTTTTTATTATTAATAGTGTCAGAGCATCTTGTGAACTGTTAATGCTTATATTAGTCACTTATTGTTAATTACTATTAACAATTATTAACTATGTGATTATTAATTATTATTGAACGTTATTTATTATTAACTTATATATTAATGTTATACCTTCCAACTTTTCCAAATGTTTTGCATTTGATTTCTCCTTTCATAATTCTTGATTTGTCTATGCCAGCGTGGCTGAGACACAGTGATCAAATGAGAAAAGTAGTGGAAGTCAGATTGGAGGAATCCAGGACTGCCACCATATATAGTGTTTAAGTTGCATCCTGCACCAGGCAAAGGCAGCAAAGGGAGCTGGAATCCAGCCTGCTCTCTGCTCATCAAGTCCTATGCCTGGCATGAGACTATTCTCATCTAAGGAAGGGGTGCTTTGTGAGTTTACACAAATGTGTTATATGGGCTGGTAGTGGCCCAGTAAAAGATCATATAGAGAAATTTTGATATATCAATGCATTGAGAAACCTCAAAGAAGGAATAAAAGAATCTAATTTATATTTTGTAAAGAATACCGTGCTATGTGTAGTAGCATGGAGTGGAGAGAAGCAGGAGTGAAAGTAAGGAGGCCAGTCAGGAAGTGATGGTGGCCAGAACTAGGTGATTAGGAAGTGCTGATGGAAATTGAGACATAGAGAAATGGATGCAAAGCATCTTTTGAAGGTAAAATGAACAGGATTTTGTGTTGTATCGGGTGGGGAGAATAAGTGCGAGAAGTGTGAAACATGATGTTTCAGCTACTGACTTGAGTGAGTAGATGGATAGTAGAGCTGTATCCTGAACTAAGGGGGAAAAACAGGCTTTGGGAAGGGAGTTGTTACAAGATATCTAGGCCATACAATTCACTGGAGGCATCTGTGAATTGTCTAAATGGCTACCAGAAGGCAAAGTGGATATAAGTACCTGAAATTCAGAAGAATGTCTTCTTTTTTCTGAGGACCTCTGAGATTTTCTTTGTCTTCAGCAGTCTGAGAGCAGCCCATCTGAATAATTCTATAATGTTGGGAAAAGATCATCAGTAGCCTATTATACAAACAATCCCGAAGGTTATTTTGAAAGAGCCAAAATAACTCCTTGCATTCAGTACTATATAAACATAATTACTTTGTCTTCAGGTAAATGCTCAGTCCTATACACAGTACAATAAAACCTATTGACCCCACACTGGGGCTAGTCTTCCATCTAGTATTTTATGTAAAGGGCTTCCTGTAACTTTCTTAGCAAAATTTGAGTCTTTGTACCCTGGCTTCATTGTTCACTTGAGAAATTTAGATTGATCTCTTTCCTTGTCGTGTTGGCCTAAATCACAGTCACAATTAGTTGTGAGTTTTTCTCCCAATTTACCTGGCGTTACCCTCTTTTAGAGTTTATTATCATGGCACAATGTAAATCTAGAGCCAGCCTGCCTCTGGGATTCCCTTCTTTAATCTCTGTAGATGAACTCCCAAGAGTAAATGACTCCAGTACTCACAGATTTGTTCTCTTTCTTGTTTCAGTAGGTAGAGCCAAAACCAATGGTTTAAAACCACATGGAGAGAGGTGTTGGCTCAACTGCAGGAAAAACTGCCTAATGCTTAGTAGAGTCTGAAAATGGAAATGCCTTCTGGGGAAGGAGTGAATTATGGTTTCTGGAGGTGTGAGGCACCCAGCAACCACTCATTTAGTATGGAGTCAGTAGTAGAGACTGAAGGGTCAGGGTGTGGAAGTAATCTCCACTATTAAATTCCTACTTGTGTTAGAGCTTCACACAAAAGCTTTGCCTCCTTTAATCCTTGTAACAACCCCTAACGGAACTAGTTATAATCCTAAAAGGAAGGGTTACAGACACAAACTTAAGATCACTCAGTTAGCAAGTAGCAGAGCCAGGATTAAGAGCCAGGATTTAAACTCAACTCCATCTGCATCCAGAGTCCTTGCTTATTCTTTCTACAATTCATAGAAACACGAGAAATTGAATTAGGGGATTTCTAAAGTCCCTTCTAGCATTATGATTCTATCTGAGTCAAAATATGGAAACAACCGTTCTTCACCTTTCAATGGGGTTACATCCTGATAAACCCATCATAAATTGAAGGTATTGTAAGTCAAAAATGGATACTCTGTAGACATGATGGAATGTGAAAACACAGTATCTAACAACACTGGCAACACAGTACATACAGTGTAGAGGATCAGTTGTTTGTCCTCATGATCACGTGGCTGACTGGGAGCTGTGGCCACTGACACCACCTAACATTCCAGGAAAGTATCATGCTGTGTATCAATGGCCCAGGAAAAGATCAGAATTCAAAATTTGAAGTACCATCTCTACTGAAGATGCATATTGCTTTCACACCATTATAAAGTCGAAAAATCATAAGTCGAACCATTGTAAGTTGGAAACCATCTGTGTGGGCATCACTGACTCTTTTCCTTTAATCATCCTTCCCACTTTAGTCACATTAAAATGACAATCTTCGATTCCAAAACTTTCTATGACCTCCATCAAGAAAGAGCCATTTGAAAAATCAACATTTGTATTTTGTATTTCCTCTGAGATTTGAGCAGATTTTAGTCTAAGGCCCTCAAAATCTGCTTAAAAACAAAAACTTTAAATTTTCTGAGTTGCTGGCAAGAACTGAGTTTACAGTATAAATGAGCAAATAACTAAGCTTTTAGTATTTCTGAAAACTGTCATATATTTCTAACTTCTCTACCAATTTTTCAGGTCTTAGAAGGTGTTGAAATATTTGGCACAAGGTCAATTTTTCTGGCCCAAGTTCTAAGTCATATTTTTTTAACACTAGAATTTTAAAAGTAGTTTAAAAATTTAATGTCAGAACATTTTAAAACTTAGAGTTTGAAAATAAGCTTAATGTACTTATTTTAAGGTAAAATGGTTTTACATGTGTTTTAAATGCCATTTTTAGATTGAAGCAGAACTTGCCAAGGAAAGGGCCCAGCACTTGGTTGAATTTGAAGAGCAAGCTCTTCTCTTTAAGGAAGAAGCAAAACTGAAACTCGATATTGAAAAAGAAAAACATCAAGATATAATCCAAAAGTATAAGAAAGAACAAGAGGAATTACAAATGAAGGTCTGTAATTATGACATTTATCATTATTTGATAGATTTGAAACTGCAGCTGTTATTTCCTCCTTAGAACACTACAGTATTTATAACTCCAGTTCCTTTCACTCATGGTCACTGTGTCTTGGTTTTAGCCATGCAGGTAAGGTGATTTGGCTAATTCCCCAGAATGTATAACTAAGATAAGTTATACAAGCATGTAATCCTGCTACATATGAATTTTTTCTACTGAAATAAACTTATTTTTTAAACAGCATAAATTATATGACTAAAAATTAGTATGGCTAGATATTGCAACACCTCAAATATCCAACATTAAAAGTTAATGAGGTGTTTTACATAATTAAAATTTTCCCAACAACTAAAGCCTTTAATTGCAAATATTTTTCATTCTCAACATTTCTGAATGAAGAGAAATATTTTTAAAATGTTATCACACCTCCCTAAATTGCTTAAATAGTATGTTCTAAGTATAAAAGGTCTTGTTAAGGTTTTTCTGTTTTTATAGGACTTGAGTGTAAAGTGTATATGTGTGTGCATGTGTGTATGTGTATTAATCAAGACATCGTGGGAAAATAACATTTTGAATAAATGCATTAAGAGTCTGTGTTAATTAAGCATCAGACAAGAGCTAATGGCCTCTACATTTCTATACTGCAGGTGTGGTACATCCATTTCAGTAGTCCATTGTAAACAACAGGCAGCACCAGCTATATGTGTACACCCAGTGCAATAGCACATGGTCCCACACTCAGAAAGGCCTCATGCTTTGGATTTAATGCTCTGCAGATACTACCTTGAAATTCTTAATAAGCTAGCCAGGCATGGTGGCTCATGCCTATAATCTTAGCACTTTGAGAAGCCCAGGCAAGAGGATCACTTGAAGCCAGATATTCAAGACCTGCCTGGGCAACACAGCAAGACTCTGTCTCTATTTAAAAAAAAAATTAATTGGCCTAGTATGATGGTTCATACCTGTAGTCATGGCTACTTGGAAGGCTGAGAGAGGAGGTTCACTTGAATCCAGGAGTTGAAGTCTTCTGTGAGCTATGATCACACCACTGCACTCCAGACTGTGCAACAGAGTGAGACCCCTTCTCTAAAAGAAAAAAGAGTCTTAGTGATTTTATCTTTGAATTTGTGTTTTATAAGTGAAATTCTATTGGAACAATGGAGCATATGCCATAAACTTAGAGCCTTGGCTCCCCCCAAGGTTCTGCCTCCCCTAGAGGGTTCTCACCTCTTGCTTGCTGGATCCCCATGCCCCAGGCTCCACTGAGTCTCCGCCTTTCTGCCTCCTTTCCCTCTGACTGCTGTTGCAGCCCTGGGTGGCTCAGGATTGCATCAGCAGGAGAATGCAGACAGGCAGGCTGGAACTTGCCAGATGTTACAGTTTCTCAAGAGAAGTCATAAATCCACATTTTGTAAGTGAAACCTCCTGATTTTTAAATGTAGACTGCCTTAAAAAAAATAAAAATATATTTGTGGTTATGTGAACCTCCTCTCCCAAGGATAACTTGCTTTATTTCAGTGTCAGCAATCCTCTGGGTGATGGAAACAACTGTGCAGACCTGACAGTGACCTTCTTCCCTCCTGGATTAATTGAAGATAATAGAATATTAATTTATAAAATTATGAGTTGTGGTGAAGAGATTTCTAACACGTTATTCTTTCTGTAAATTTAACATTTGAAACAAATTGTGGATACATAACTCTTTTTATGTAATAGTTCACAAAGTCCTTGGAATCTTGGTCTATGAATGTTTTCCAGATTCTTTGTGGGCTAGTTTCTTGTTGTGCTAATATTTATAACATGACAATAATTGAAGCATAAATAATAAGGATATATTTCATTAGAAGCAGCTCTGCTCTTCCCTGTTTCGTTGTTTTGTTTTTTAAGCAGAAAGAAAACAAGTAGTCTTTTCCCTTCTAAAGCTTCTCCAAGTTATTCTCTCTTTCATTTATCTAAAGGTACCACCTTGAGAAGCAGTACATTTTCAGGGTATTCAGGTGTTTTCTACAACTGCGATGTTCATCATGGTAGTCATATGTGGCTACAAAAGTTTCCACTAAATTAATTAAAATTAAATAAAACTTAAAATCAGTTCCTCAGTCACATTAGTCATATATGAGGTGCTCAGGAGTCAATACTGTTTTTTGAGAGCTATGGTTAGAGTATTTACACAATGGAAATTAGATAGAAATCTTGCTTTTTTTTTTTTTTTTTTGACAGTCAGTTGGTAAACATTTACCAGCATGCCACTGTCAGTACCCACATGTGGCTTGTGGCTGCCATATTGGATAGCATAGAATATTTTGCCACAGAAGGTTCTGTTGGGCAGTACTGTTCTGGAAGGCATAGTATCTAGAGTTCCTCCAGCCATTATATACAAAAAAAAAAAAATGTCAAAGGAAAACTTGAGTAGAGTATAACTCTAGTGCTCTCCTCCTTGCATTCACCAAAAATCAGGCATTTTGAGATCCCAAAGCCAACCTAATTAGGTCCAGATAGGCCCTGATCTACTTGTCAAGACTTGAGCTGGGGCTGGGAACAGTGGCTCACACCTACAATCCGAGTACATTGGGAGGCTGTGGCAGGAGGATTACTTGAGCCCAGGAGTTTAAGACCAGCCTGGGCAACATCGAGAGACACCATCTCTACAAAAAATAAAAAATTAGCTAGGTGTGGTGGCATAAGTCTATGATCTAGCTACTGGAGAGCCTGAGGTGGGAGGATCATTTAAGCTCAGGAGGTCAAGACTGCTGAGAGCCATGATTGCACTACTATACCACTGCACTCCAGCCTTGGCAACAGAACAAGACCCTGTCTCCAAAAAAAAAAAAAAAAAAAAGACTTGTGCTATCCTTTGCAGCTTAACAGAGTGACAGAAATTTATATATTTCCAAGAGTGCCCAAGGGATACTATTTTAAGCAGAAAAATAAATGTTTTAGTCTTAACTTTTAAAAAGAAAATCTTGAAGGCCTGCATGTCATGGATTTGTTTTCATCTGATCAAGCAAGTACACTGATTAATGAGAATAAACCTCTTAAAAACCATGAGAATTCTATGGTAACCTAGAAACTATTGCCTACAAGCTAATATGAGATTTATCTTACAGATATCTGACTTAATCACAGGCGCTACAAGCGATCTAAGGCAGGAAGTGACTGCTCTTCAAGAAAAACTTCATGAGTCCCATATTCAGTACACTGAAGAATCTGAGTCAAAGGAAAAAGAAATTGAAAACCTGAAAAATTTGGTTGCAGAATTTGAATCTCGCTTGAAGAAGGAAATTGATAGTAATGATTCAGTTTCAGAAGACTTGAGGAAGGAAATGAAACAGAAGTCAGATGAACTGGAAAGAGTAATGCTGGCTCAAACACAACTGATAGAGCAATTTAACCAGTCCCAGGAAGAGGTAGGAAGCAGACGGTGGTACCTTTGCAATTAATCAAAGAGCACATGTTCTTTCAACAAACAAAAACGTGAAAGGCAGCTTAGTTTCATGGAAAGCGTCCTGTCCTGGACTGTTAGTCTGACCCGAAATCACAT
This sequence comes from Cebus imitator, assembly GCF_001604975.1. Taxonomy (NCBI): domain Eukaryota; kingdom Metazoa; phylum Chordata; class Mammalia; order Primates; family Cebidae; genus Cebus; species Cebus imitator. The sequence continues at coordinate 2,825,445 of NW_016107585.1, read as the reverse complement.
CCTGGTGTTCTGTCCTTAACTCCAGGCAGTCATTTATCTTTTCCAGACCTGGCTTTCCCTTAAACTACATAATCTCTAAAGTTTCTTCAGCACCCAGTTCTTTGTTGCAAATAACTATTTTAAACCTCCAAGACTGGGAATCTTTATGTATTTATGTCTTATTTGTTTTAACATTAAATTTTTGCCAAAGAAACTTTTAGAGCAATTGCTGCCTATATTTATAAAAAAGTAGCCTATGTCTTTTAAATACAATTTTACCTTAGGTTTTTACCTTCTTGTCAATGTAAACTTAATATACATGTGTCAGTTTTCTTTCTTACGTATGCATGATTATTTCAGTGGTGTTTTTCATTCAAACTGGAAGACTCATTTTGATTTGAAAACTAAGCAGTTTAGAAATAGTGGAACAATTCATCTGTTTTCTAATCACCAATATCATATCATATTATAATATTTGATCCCTTTGATGAAAGTATAGCAAATAAAGGCAAATGGAGGAAGATTCTGAATGTTGGTAAGAAGTAATATTTTTGTTGGTTTTATTGGCATTAATAAAGACATAAAAGGAAAGTGCTAATACAATATTGATTAACAATTAAATATGCCATGTTCTTGCTATATTTAAATTATCAGCCAAATAGAGTTTATGTCATCATTGTAATTATGAAGTGAACCTATTACAAAGAAGTTATAAATATAAGATAAAATATAGAATAGACAGAATACTGAATCAAGAATAATGCCTAAGACAGCTCTATAAGTAGAAATTATTTACATGTTACAAATGAGGAAGTGACTGAAGAAGCCTGAATATTTTCCATAAGGTCAGGCAGCTTGGTGGAGCTAAGATTCAAATTTGAATCTCTATGATATGATGTTTCCTCTTTTGGGAAACCTAGTTATTATTCTGCTTCTATATTTCACAGGAACCACGGACTTGGCAGTTAACATCTCCAGGCCTCAATTTTCTTTTAGTATTATAATTAAGACAAAAAGATGATTAAGTGTATCTTGTTATGCAGCAGCACTGTCCTCCCAGTAAAGAAAGCAGTATCCCCAGTTCAGGCAGGAGTAAGATGAGAGAGCACATGTGGACTCAGCTACATTGGAGAGACCCTGAGAAAGAAAGAGGTGATGCTGATTTGCCTCAAATGAGACAGTAGTTGTGAATCTCTAGAGGAGGGAAGCAGGGTAAAGGACAGAAAGGTTGAGGCAACTAGACTGGCAGGTTTTCTAACTCTGCAATCACAAAAGAAATGACAATATAGAGAATGAAGAGTAACTTATAAACTAGGACAAGTAGAAAAAGACGGAAGGGTCAAATTCAGTAAACGTATGTTAGCATCTGTGTTACTCTGTTCTTGCTTTACTACAAAGTAATATATGAGACTTGGTAATTTTTAAAGAAAAGAGGTGTAGTTGGCTCATCGTTCTGCAGGCTGAACAGGAAGCATAATGCCTGCCTCTATTTCTGGTAAGGACCTTAGGAAACTTACAATCATAGCGAAAGGTGAAGGAGAAGCCAGTGGATCACATGGTGAGTGAGAGAGGAGTGGGGAGGTGCCACATGGTTTTTTTTGTTTTGTTTTGTTTTGTTTTGAGACGGAGTTTCACTCATGTTACCCAGGCTGGAGTGCAATGGCGCGATCTCGGCTCACCGCAACCTCTGCCTCCTGGGTTCAGGCAATTCTCCTGCCTCAGCCTCCTGAGTAGCTGGGATTACAGGCACGCACCACCATGCCCAGCTGATTTAATTTTTTGTATTTTTAGTAGAGACGGGGTTTCACCATGTTGACCAGGATGGTCTCAATCTCTTGACCTTGTGATCCACCCGTCTCGGCCTCCCAAAGTGCTGGGATTACAGGCTTGAGCCACCGCACCCGGCCGGTGCCACATGTTTTTAAACAACCAGATCTTGCGTGAACTAATACAGCAAGAACTAATTCATCAACAAGGGGATGATGCTAAGCCATTCATGAGGGATCTGCTGCCATGATTCAAACACCTCCCACTAGGCCCCACCTCCAACGTTGAGGATTACATTTCAACATGAGATTTGGAGGTAACAAACTTCCATACCACATAACAGCATCTATCTGGGTGCCAGGCACATGTTAGGTCGGTATTGGTGTTGTAATTATGAATAAGACTGACAACTGCCACTTGCTGCTCTCAAAGAAGAATTTAAAGAAAACTTTGCATGAGTAATTAAATTAATATCCAAAGGAAAGAATGATCTAAACAGAAATTTATCATATAGCAAGCATGACTTAAAGCTGGAATATTTGCCTTATGAGCCTGTATAAGTAATATATTTCTATGAGACAAATTATCCCCAAGCTTAGCAATTTCAAACAACAAACATTTATTGTCTCATAACTTCTGTGGGTCTCTGGGTTAGAGGCTCAAGTTCTCTCCTGAGGTTTGTGTCAGGGTGTCCACTGGGCTACAGTCTCATCTAGAGGCTCAATTAGGATGAGATTGGCTTTCAGGCTTACTTATATGGTTGCTGGCAGGATGCATTTGGCCAGAGGCTTCCCTCAGTTTCTCCCATGTGGACCTCTCAGTAGAACAGCTCAGTGTGTCAGCTGACTTTCCTCAGGGCAAGCAAGTGAGTGAGAATGAGAGAGAAGGTGCCAAGACAGAAGCCACAGTCTTTGCAACCTAATCCCAGAAGAGACATCCCAGTGCTTCTGCTTTAATCCATTCATTACATATCAATCAATAAGTCCAACCCATACTCAAGGTGAAATCATTGCACAAAGATGTGAATGTCAGGAGGATAAGGATCATTAAGTGGCACTTTAAAGGCTTCCAATCACAGGGCTTCTGGAGGTGATTTTAGGAAGAGAATATAAACTTAAAGTGAAGAGTGGATTTCTTCATCAGACAAACTGAGCTGCATTTGGAACTCTTCCTGCTCATTAATTGTTAAAAGAAGCCACTTAGGAATAAATCTTTTTTAAAAAGTGTGGACTGAAAGACATAAGACATTGGGTTGGTAAGTGAATAATCATAGATCATTGCTAGAGAGGAGAAAAGGATCATCCCAAAGGTAAAGAAACCACTTAAGGGTATACTTAGGGGGACAATCAATCTCCTTTTGTGGGAGCAGGGAGGGTACACTAGATTTTCCACTAGAAGTTACCAAAATATCACCTCAAAGTTAACTAATTAGAACTGAACTGTAAGGGTAAATAATTAAGGCTGCTTCTCTAGCTAAGCATGCCAGAGTCCAAAATATGCTTATAAAAATAGGAAACGAGCCAATAAAAGGGATATAATTTATGAGCCAGAAATAATAGAGGCCATAGCACGTAAAGTGAAAAGCACCACTTTTTTTGATCATGCATTCCAGACACTTGAAATTTCTCAGATTCTGGAGAAACAAAGCTGCATTTAAGTGGAAAACAAATTCCTGTTAGAATAAAAATAAATTAATGGTCTAATAAGGAGGTTAATTAAGAGGAGGAAAGCCCCATTCTCTTTCAAGAGGCCAAATAATGGATGGACTTTGTTTTTAATTGTGTGAAGAAAGATCTCAAGGATAAGAGGAAAGCCAAAGCCTCTGAAGGGCAAAATGGGCCTTCCTAAGTGGAGCAGGGATTATTGGAGAGCATCCCCAGAAACAGCAAGGGTCACAAAGCAGAGCAACAAAGGGTGCAGGTCAATAAACAGGAAGAAAATGGAAAATAAAACTGCTGGAAATGTAAATGTGAACAAAGAATCCCTGAAAAGATACATTAAAAGATTCAAAAGAAAGGACGGAGGAAGGGAGGGAGGGAAAGAGAGAAAGAGAGAGAGAATTAATATGTTAGAGAATAACACTTATCAATAAAACCAAGTCAAAATAGGTCATTTGCCTCCTGATACCCATTTTTCTTCCTGCTGGTTCCATGTGAGTACAGTCAAGACAGTGTGACCCCACTGTTAGGGACCTTGTTGTGATCCAGAGGAGGAATGTGGTAAATTCAAATAAAGAGCTCACAGTCACTAAAGAAAAATAAGTACAGACAGTTCAATATTTTTGTTGTTTTAAGACCACACATAAGGGAGCAAAAAGAGCAGAAGTTTCTAATTCTACAGTTCTTGTAATCATACAATGAAAATAAGTGATACTCAAAAATAGAAAATAATGTTTTTGGTTAAACATGGAGAATTGAATACCTGTGTTTATCTCCATTTCATTCCAAATGGCAATAAATTAATAAAAAGTGATTAAATTCATTAGGACAAAGAGAACAGGAGAGGAGTTAGCAATCGATAAAAAAGATACTGACCAAAGCTTAGAAAAATGAAAGGCAAATATCTTAGAGATAACTGACTTATCAGACTGTAGAATATTGAAACTGAACGCCTATGAGGATTAGGCATGGGAGGATCCATTATGGAGAAGATCTAATGTGACAACACTGGAGAGAGGCTTAGGAACTGGGGAAACTAGATGCAGGCATAGCTTGTTTTATTGCATGTGGCTTTATTGTGCTTCACAGATATTGTGTGTGTTTTTTTACAAATTGAAGGTTTGTGGCAACCCCTCTGTCGAGAAACTCTGTTGGTGTCATTTTTTCAACTGCATGTGCTCACTTTATGTCTTTGTGTCATAGTTTGGTAATTCTTGCAATATTTTAAACTTTTTCATTATTATTATATCTGTTATGGCCATGTAACCAGTGTCTTTGATGTTACTATTAGAGTTGTTTGGGGGTGACAAGAATGGTGACTATATAAGACAGCAAACTTAATAGATAAATGTGTGTATTCTGACTAATCCACTGACTGGCCAGTCCCCTGTCTCTCTTCTTTTCCTCGGGCCTCCCTGTTTGCTGAGACACAACAGTGTTGAAATTAGGCCAGTTAACAACCCTACAATGGCTCTTAAGCATTCAAGTGAAAGGAAGAGTTACACATCTCTCACTTTAAGTCAAAAGGCAGAAATGATTAAGCTTAACAAGGGAAAGCATATCAAAGTTGAGATAAGCCAGAAGCTGAGCCTCTTGTGCCAGTTAGCCAAGTTGTGAATGCTAGGGAAAGTTCTGGAAGGAAATAAAAGTGCTACCTCAGTGAATACATGAATAGTAAGAAAATGAAACAGACTTCTTGTGATATGAAGAAAGTTTCAGTGGTCTAGGTAGAAGATCAAACCAGTCATAATATTCCCTTAAGCCAAAGCCTAATACAGAACAAGACCCTAACTCTCTCCAATTTTATGAAGACTGAAAGAGATGAGAAAGCTGCAGAAGAAAAGTTGGAAGCTAGCAGTGGTAGGTTCATGAGGTATAAGGAAAGAAGCCATCTCCATAGCACAAAAGTACAGGGTAAAGCAGCAGGTGCTAATATGGTAAGTTATCCAGAAGACCTANGTAGGTTTACGAGATTCAAGACAAGAAGCCATTTCCATAACATAAAGGTACAAGGTGAAACAGCAAGTGCTGATGTAGAAGCTGCAGCAAGTTATCCAGACCTAGCTAAGATTATTTATGAGGTGACTACGTTAAACAAAAGATTTTCAGTGTAGATGGAACAACCTTCTATTGGAAGACAGTACCATCTAGGACTTTAATAGCTGGAGTAGAGAAGCTTTGAAGCCAAACTTCAAGAATTGGCCTTCAAAGGACAGGCTAATTTTCTGGTGAGGAGATAATTTAGCTAGTGACTTTAAGTTGAAGCCAGTGCTCATACTATCCCCCAAATCCTAGGACCCTTAATTGTTATGCTAAATCTATCCTACTCTGTCTATGCTTTATAAGGGGGACAACAAAGTCTGGATGACAGCACATCCTTTTGCAGCATGGCTTACTGTATATTTGAAGCCTGTTGAGACCTACTGTTCAGACAAAAAAATTCCTTTCAAAATACTGCTTCTCATTGACGATGCATCTGGTCACTCAAGAGCTCTGATGGAGATGTACAAGGGGATTAATGTTTTCATGCCTGCAAACACAACATCCATTCTGCAGCCCATGGATCAAGAAACAGTTTTGAGTTCAAGTCTTATTATTTAAGAAACATATTTCACAAGGTGATAGCTGCCATAGTTAGTGATTCCTCTGATGGATCTGGGCGAAGTAAATTCAAACCCTTCTGGCCAGGATTTACCATTCTAGCTGTCATTAAGAACATTCCTGATTCATGGTAGGAGGATAAAATATCAATAATTACAAAAGTTTGGAATAAGTTGATTCCAGCTCTGATGGATGACTTTGAGGGTTTAAAACTTCACTGGAGGAAGTAGCAGAAATAGCAAGAGAACTAGAATTAGAAATGGAGTCTGAAGATGTGGCTGAACTGCTGCAAACTTGACATATAAAAAGTTACTTCTTATAGATGAGCAAAGAAAGCCATTTCTTGAAATGGAATCTACTCCTGTGAAGATGCTGTGAAAATTATTGAAATGACAACAAGGCATTTAGAACATTATATAAAATTAGTTGATAAAGCAGTAACAGGGTTTGAGAGGATTGACTTCAATTTTGAAAGAAGTTCTACTTCATGCAAAATGCTGTAAAACATCACATGCTACAGAGAAATATTTTATAAATGGAAGAGTCCATTGATGGGCAAACATCACTGTTGTCTTTTTTTCATTGCTTGTTGAGACAGTTTCACTCTGTTGCCCAGGCTGTAGTGCAGTGGCGCAATCTCGGCTCACTGCAACCTCCGCCTTCCAGGTTCAAGTGATTCTCCTGCTATTGTCTTCTTTTAAGAAATTACCACTACCATCCCAACCTTCAGCAGCTTTCACCTTGATCAGTCAGCAGCCATCAACACTGAAGCAAGGCCCTCCACCAGCAAAAGATAACAACTCACTGAAGCCTCAGATGATTGTGGCATTTTTTAGCAGTAAAATATTTTTTAATTAAGGTATGTACATTTTTTAAACAACACTATTGCACACTTAATCAAATACAGTATGGTGTAAACATGACTTTTACATGCACTGGGAAACCAAAAAATTCATGTGACTTTCTTTATTGCAATATTTGCTTTATTTTGGTCTAGAATCAAACTCACAATATCTCTGTATGCCTATACCTCTGAAAAAGGGATGTAAGGGTGGAGTTGAAAACAAGACTGTTTGAAAGATTAACAAAGGCGCAAAACAGATCCTCAGAGATATTCTCCCAGTTCCCAAGAAGCCCCTAACCACCATCCTGGCAGAATGCCAGGGATTTACTCTCTAGAAAAACTGAATGAGAAAGGCACTGAACCTGAGGACAAAAGAGATAAAGCAAGATGTATATTAAATAGGGAGACCTCCCAATGCCCTTCACGCTCTCACTTTCAGAACACAAGTAACTAGGCTTATGTATCAATACCCATAAAAAAAATTGGAAGAAATGAGCTGGAGAAATGAGCTGCCTAAAAGATAAGACCAGCCTGGTGCAGCGGCTCACACCTGTAATCCCAGCACTTTGAGAGGTCTAGGTGGACAGATCACATGAGGCCAGGAGTTTGAGACCAGCGTGGCCAACATGGTGAAACCCCATCTCTGCTGAAAATATAAAAATTAGCCAGGTATGGTGATACACGTCTGTAATCCCAGGTGCTCTAGAGGCTGAGTCATGAGAATCACTTGAAACCTGAAGGTGAAGGTTGCAGTGAGCTGAGATCACACCATTGCACTCCAGCCTGGATGACAGAGTCAGACTCTGTCTCAAAAAAGATAAGACCCATTGATACTGACAGTTGGGATACCCCAATAGAATGGCTATATCCATGTTCGATCTACTTACTTAGAAGGATATCTGCCAATAAAACCTATACAAGCGAACTTAAGGTAACATTTTGGGGACTCGCTTTTAAATATAAACTGTCAAGGATCACCAATTATTTGAGAAACATCTCTAATGTAAAGAACAGAAACATTAAGCAAAATAGAACTTCACAGAAAAAAGTACAAAACAATACAGGGAGCAAAAGAGAGCTTCAAAAAAGTATAATTAATATCCTCAGAGAGAAAAGAGATGATATTGTATTCATTAAACATAAACAGCAAGCTATGAAAAAAAGAACGAGTAAGTATTAAAGTATAAGGACTGAAATTTTTTGAAGTATTTGGGTTAGATGATAAAGATGTGAAATCTCCTAAAAAGCAGAAAAAAAGCAAAGAGATGGAGAAAAGAAAAGAAAATTAGAGGAAATAAGAAGTAGAAGACAATGCCTTCCAAATTCCAAAGGAAAATAATGCCCAGCCTAGAATTCTATATCCTGCCACAACAATCCATCAAGTATCAAATACAGATATTTTCAGACATAAGTGTTCTCAAAAGTGATACTACTCTGGCAACCTTTTTCAGGAAGCTGTTAGAGGATATATGACAGCACAATGAGGGAATCAGTATTAAAGGAGAAAATATAGGAATGAGGAAATAAAGGTTTCAACACAGAAGAGAGATGGAGGGAATCCCAGAATAATGGTGGGAAAAAATTGCTAGGATTACAGCAGTGCATCAGATTTAAAGAACAACCAGACCAGAAGAATGGAGTGTTCTTAGAAGTATGCCTCCAAGAACAAAAAGAAGCTGATAGCTTATATGGGATGTTTGAACATGTTGAGAGGATATTTATACTTCTGCAAGTTTGGTGAAAAATTAATATCAACACTCAGAAAATGAAGCAGATAAATAATGAGACAATAACTCTGGTTGGAAATTGTGCAAGGAAGAAAATGTCATCATAGTACATTACATGGCCCAGATGTGCATATGTTTATATACTATAATCATATAAAGAAGAATAAAAATTGTGACAGAAATATGAGGATGGAGGAGAAGCAGCATCTGTTGGGAACCGGTGTAGGAAGCTAAAACCTCATTTTCCATGCAGTCAGTAGGTATGGCCAAAACTGAAAAACAAAAAGATTGATGTATGATGATGTTATTTTGAAGTATGGAGGGTAACTATCAGAAGAAATAGTTTAAAGATTTGGAAATCCCCTTTATCGTTTTTTATTGCATCAATTTGGTTATTCTCTCTTTTCTTTTTTATTAATCTGGCTAGAGGTCTGTCTATTTTGTTGATCTTTTCAAAGAA
>NW_016107585.1:2757885-2815014 GCF_001604975.1 Cebus imitator | reverse complement strand
TCACACTGCCATGTGTGTTCCTATGCAACAATTTTGCATGTTCTTCACATGTACCCCAAAACCTAAAATACAATAAAATAAATAAATGGAAAAAAGAAAAAAAAAGATTTGGAAATGGTTATTCCTGGGAAGCAGGACTTGGAAATGTTAAGAAATACTTTTTTCATTGTGAATTGTATAGTATTATTTTACTTTTTAGCTATATGTAATACATTTATTTTTAAAAATTAAAAATAATAGGAATAAATTATAAAAGGGACCTGGTAGAGAAGGTGGCAGAGACAAGAATAAAGGTTAGGCAAGGAATATAGAAGAAAAATCAGGAAAGTTACAAGTAAAGCAAAAACAACAGAATATAAACCTTAGTGAGATTTTTTTTTTCAGATTATGAGAAATAAAAAAATTAAGACAAAGCAGATCCTAGCTTAAACTTTAGTAACAGGTGCCTGGCACATTTCTATTTATTCCTCAAGTCTAAGTACAAGGAGAACCCCTCCATGAAGCCACAAAATCCCAGAGGCAAGATTAGGTATACACCTGTGCTCCTACTACAGTTGCTTATTTATGCATTCATTAACAGGTAAACAGTTTTGTTGTTTTTATAGATGCTAAGAAAAAAATCAATCAGGATAAAAGGGATACTTTCTGAAGGAAGGGTGGTAAGAGGGCCCTGAGAAGATAATGAGGCAAAGAACATTCCAGGGAAAGAACACTCCAGGCAGAGGTAATAGTTTAGTATCAAGACCCTGCAGCAAGGAGCATGCTGGGAACCTTAAGGAAACCACAAGGAAGTCAGCAAGCACTGCTGGAGCTTAGTGAGCAAGGAGGGTGATAGAAAGCAAGGTTGAATGGACCAGTTCATGTGGAGTCTTTAGGCTACAATAAGGACTTTGGATACTTTTCTAAGTGTGATAGAAAGCCACCTAGGAATTTTGAACAAGGAATTGACATGATCTGACTTATTTTTAGAGAATGACTGACTTCTATGTAGAAAATAGGTTGAAGGGGACAAAAATGAGAGCAAGGCTGTGAAGGAGGTGAGGAATGGCCAGATTTGAGATATATTTTAGGAATGAAGGCAATAGAAGTCGCTGATGGATTGGATGATATGAAACCATAAAGAGGAGTCAAGGATAACTCCAAAGTTTGGAATCTCAGCAAAATTTAGAGATTTTGCTCTGAGTGAGTGCTGAGATGGGAAATGCCAGAAAAGAAATACAATTGAGATGTCCATTTTGGAGACATCCACATGTAGCTGATACTTAGCCCTTGGGACTGATTGAGATCACCCAGAGGATGAGGTAATAGAGAAATGGTTGAGAACAGGTACTCCAACTTTTAGAGGCTGGGAAGAGTAGGGAAATCTAGCAATGGTGACAGGAAAGGAACTTCTTGATGAGGTAGGAAGAAAACCGGAAGAGAACACTATCAAGGATTCTAAAGAAAGAGAATTTAAAGAAAGGGACATGCAATCTAGACAGGGCCACAGTCCTGAGCTTTGGGCTCAGATAGAAAATTATTTTGAATTTTATAAAGTTAGCACAGTATGTCCTCATAGATGCAGGGCAGCCTCCCCATGCAATGACATTAATGCTTCTGCAGTGAAACATCTGAATGTTTGCACGAAATGGGATAAAGACTGTAATTAGTCTCCTATCAGTTCAGATTTTATCACGAAATGTGATGAGTTACAACATTTTTTTCTTTTCAGACCTTTTAGGATGTCAAAAGTATGGCTAAAGGACTATAGCTTTATCTGTACTGGCTTTCATTACAACAGCGGTTTTTATTGTTTATGTTGGTTTGCCTCACCATCTCCTAGCATCTTGAATCTGTTTTGTTTAAAAAACAAAGGGGAGTACGTGTGTATCTCTATAGGGCTACCAAGATGATAGCAAAATATCAAGAAACGATTTGTCTCCAAAGTAGTAACAGTGGTTACCTTTGAAGAGTAGGAAGAGACAATGGTTTCTTTACTTTTTAAAATTTCTTTACTTTTTAAAAATATTGGGATCATGGGTTATTTTTAACATTTTGGTGTTTTGAAAATATGTTTCCAATGTAAACTGTATTTTTTAAAGGAAGAAAGAAAGAACTGCTATTTACATAAGAAAGTTAGGCCAGGTGTGGTGGCTCATAACTATAATGCCAGCCATTCCGGAGTCCAAGGCGGGAGGATCGCTTAAGCCTTGGAGTTCAAGACCAGCTGAAACATAGGGAGACCCTGTCTCTACAAAAAATACAAAAATGAGCTGGGCATGATGGCACATGCCTGTAGTCCTAGCTACTTGGGAAGCTAGGACAAGAGGATTGCTTGAGCCCAGAGGATTGAGGCTATTATGAGCCATGATCATGCTTCTGTACTCAAGCCTGGGTGACAACCTGAAACCCTGTCTCAAAAAACGAAAAGAAAAAATGTTTATTAACAAATCTAGCAAAGATGGACTTATGTAAACTCTAAGATTAAATTTTAGGAATACATGGTATTTGCAAGTACAAAGTTTATTTGCAAGAGAGATTTGCTTAGTTTTAGGATAAGCGTTTATTATATTTGCATGTTTAATCAGTATACAGAACATGGCACACACTTCTCTGATAATTCCATCTATGAGAATGGAGAAACCAAAGTACCAGCAAGTAAATTACGAAAAAGTAGTTCTCAATCTTGGGACATAATAAAATTAGAATATCTATGTCTTTTTTAAAGAGCAAGAGGGTAAAGGGAGGTTCTCCAACCTCTGACAGGAAACATGGGGAGGATCAGGAAAGCTTTTAGGGGACAGGACTATATACCTAGGCTTGGTTGGCAGGGAGGATGAGTGAACTGAGAACCTGAGAACCTTAGCCTTGGGCCATGGGCCACAAGGGGACTCAGACTGGGAGTCTTTGTGGTGAGGAAGATACCAGAAAGTTGACAGAATGAGAAGATAATATTGAGAAACTTTTATATGTTTAATTAGTGCTAATTAAATCTAAATTAAGTTGGATCGTTGACTTAGAAAAGTAAATCCTAAATACTTTGTCATCATGGGCTCTTCCTCTCTGTCCTGAAAATCTGCCTCTGAAACATATCAGTCTGAGGGATTATTGCCCTCTGTTGCTACAACTTTTGTTTTGATATGTCCACGTTTTTATTATGTTTGTAAGCATGGAAATATAATTTTGAAAACAACTAGCCTGACATGCATCTTACTTCTTTCCTGGAAATTATTTCAGATTCTCATTCCTGTCTTACCAAAATGCCATTTCCACTAATTTTTTGCAGTGTTTTGGGCTGATTGGATTAGTTGAACGGAAACCTTTGAGTGGGAGCTGGGAACATCCTTTGCTAACTCCCACTCATCTTTCTGGTTTCCACAGTTTTCCCCAGAATTTCCTTTCACCTCAGCTCCCCACCAACCTGGCCAGCCACCCACTCACACTGGGATATATCCAGTTAAGGCTGGTTGAAACTGTAATCTGATCATTCCATGACTGGTTCAGATTTTAGTGGGACTAAAGCATGAACAAAGCCACCCATCTGTGATTGTTCTTCACTGAAGAGGACTTGCTTTCCTGGCATGTTCCCCACAAAATTGTGCCAAATACAGCTGATTCCCATTGCAGATGGGAGTCTTACCTTCGGAACAATCAGGTTACACAGTAAAGCCTTCTCTCGCTTCTTCCACTGTTTTTGGAATTGAAAGCAACCCAGCTGTCTCTAAGAATAAAAAGGAAAACAAATATAAAAATAAACCACGCTTATATTGCAAGGATTAGGGGAAACTGACCACTTTTTAATATTAGAAATTTCAAACATATGGTGAACTAATTTATATTTTCATTTTGACACTTTCCTTCTCAGTGGAGGGCAATTAAGCCATATTTTAAGCCCATTCAAAGAGGCCTTATTCTGAAAATGTTGTAGAGATACCTATAGATAATGCTCACCAGCAATCAGCAGAGCTTAAGGATGCAGGAATGCCTAGTTATGCCCTTCCTGAACCACCTGACCCAAGGGTCACTTGAGATAGGGACTTCCTCCATGAAAACTTAGGGCTCCTACTGTCCTCTCTGCCTCCCATCTCGCCCAACTTCAGGACATTTTCCACAGAGCTGGCAAAGGGATCTTCCTTTCATGCAGATTTGATCATGCCAGCCATCTGCTTGAAATAAATTTTCAATGACTCCATATGAGCCTCAGAATTAAGTCAAAACTCTAGTATTAGCACATGTTAACAAGTTTTATCTTGATCTGACTCTGCTCACTCCTTTTTACATCAGTCCTGGTCTCTCCTCCCTGTGTGCAACTGCCTGAGTCATATTAAGCCATGTTTCATCCCAAAATGTGCCTTTCCTTCTGTCACTGCCAGGCATTTGCACCATGGCCCACTCTGCTTTGAAAACATCTTTCCCTCTTCTTCACCTGGCTCATGCCTTCCTTTTCATTTTAACTTCCAGTTTAGTTACAATCCAATGATTCTATTTTTGCCATGTTAAAATATGGCCAAAGATAATTTTATCTAAAACACAGAATACTATGCATGATTTTCAGTCTTACTGAACATATTTCATCTTGCACATTTGTCCTTGTTGCTCAGTGAAAACACATTAAAATTCTGCAACAGTCCAACCTTCATCTTGACTAAATTGCTGAAAACAATCTAACCACGAGTGGATGATTCTTTTCACGTATGATGGAATTTTTCACTAATGTATCTACTTAACTGTAGCCACATCACATCCACATATCCTCTAGTCATGCCCTATCAGACTCCAACCCTGAAATAGCAGTCCCTTAAACTTGCATTGTTTTATTTTCATTTTTTATCCCATAATTGAATAAATTACAAATCTTAACTTCCTGTTGAACAAAACAGAGTTATAATCTCAATTTTAGAGGAGGAGGTAATGGTGGCAGATGATATGAAAATATTGTGAGGTTCACCTAGCATTTCATAATGTTTTGGCACAGAAAAAAATAGAAGTCTCAATTTTGGATCCTGTTTTCAATTCAGAGGTCCTCCTGGTTTGGGAACTAACAGAAGAAAGAGAATTAATCCTTTGTCTTGCAAGCTAATGACCTTGAAGAAGGATGAGTTTCAGAGCAGTGGGCCCCAGACAGTCAGAAACCCTTCCCCACCCTATTGGCTAGCCATTCACTTACTTTGGAATATATCTAGTTACTGCTGGTGGAAACTATGTAATCTGATCCTTCCATGACTGATTCAGACTTCACTGGGTATAAAGTATGGGTACACAGTTCAGTTTATAGTCTGCCAGGACTTTGATCCCATTGAACTTGCTATGAGGACATCTTTTGGCTCACTGTACATTTTCATGTTCTCCTTAGTGGAATGTGACTTGCTTTTTGGTGGAATGTGACTTGCTTTTTGGTTGTTTTCTCCAGATCATTACACTTTTCCTTTGAGACTTGAATTTAATCTTAGTAAACTGATTGAATTTTATTTTTCTTTTAAGGAGAGCTCTTGTCATCACATCCTCCATCACTTTATAATTCCATATTGTTGTGCCTGTTATTCATGTCACTGATATGTTGGCCTCATTTTTCATTGCTATATTTTTCTTTGACATATTCAAATAAAATTAACTTTTATTGCTTTCTTAATTAGGGATATTTTTATATTAATTTATTGAAAGTCACTTGATATGGTTTGGATCTGTGTCCCCGCCCAAATCTCATGTCAAGCTGTAATCCCCAGTGTTGGAGGAGGGGCTTGGTGGGAGGTGTTTGGATCATGGGGGCAGTTTCTCATGAATGGTTTAGCACCATCCTCTTGGTGCTGTTCTTGTGTTACTGAATGAGTTCTCTTGAGATCTGGTTGTTTAAAAGTGTATAGTGTCTCCCCCCACCTCTCTTGCTCCTGCCATGTAAGATGCATCACTATCCCTTTGCCTTCCACCATGATTGCAAGCTTCCTGAGGCCTCTCCAGAAACAGAAGCTACCAAGCTTCCTGTGCAGTCTGCAGAACCATGAGCCAATTGAAACTTTTTTTTATAAATTACCCAGTCTCATGTAGTTCTTTATGGCAATGCAAGAATGTACTAATACACCACTAAAATCTAACAATTCCAACACTTTGCCAGCTTACTCCACTAGTAGACAAAAAATATAATAGATTGGGTCTTTCTCCCCCTTTAAAAGAAACTTTGATTTATAGAACTTAGAAAACCTGGGAAAAACCAGAGGAAGATGTCCTACTGTTTTTTGTTTGTTTGTTTGTTTGTTTGTTTTTCAGTGTCCTGGGAACAAAATGGTCCCTGCATGCTTGATGTAATGAATTACACAACTAATTTAGGCATAGGCAGCATGGAGCAAGGCTCTGGAGGTGAGCAGGGCTCTACCACTTCAGAATGGAGTTACTTTCAGCAAGTTACATAACAGTGTGAGCTTCAGTATCTTTATTTGTCAGATATAATTGTTGGGAGCAGGAAATGAAATGACACCTAACATGGCACCTTATTAATCTTCCTCTCTAGTCCCTCCTCCCTTACCTTTTCCACAAATGTTTCAGCTAGAGTTAATGAGACCCAGGTGATAAAGCCACAGACACCATCCTTGCTCTCCAATTCCTCCAAAAAATAAAAATAACTGGAAGCAAGTGATTAACCCATGATCATTTTTAAATGTGGGTCATGTATGTAAGTAAATAGTATATGTAAATGATGAGGATTTGTTTGACCCAGGAATGCAGCTTTTATAGAAAATTACTGTGTAACTGGTTAATCTGGAATTGCCCCATATTTTTCCATTTTAATTACCAAATTTGGAATTGAATAGACTTCTGTCTATAATCATGAGAAACTCAAAAACAGGAAGATGCTACTTTCTCTTGTTCTTTGTTATTTAGTTCTACTGACAGCAGATTAGTCATCCTTAGGGAGGATGTTTTCCACTAAGAGGCAGACTTAGGAATGCATTGGCTCTTTTTACAAACAAGCTAACCAATGGAAATTCATTTTTGAGTTGATGAATCCTATAGCACACTCATTTTAATTGTGTTTATTTACTAGGATACTGCTTTGAATTATTTACTTTTCAACCTCTTTTTTGACATCGTAAAGACATGACCGTCAGGACATTGAGGAGATCCAAGACTTAATTCTTACCATGGTACTTGAAATAAGTTTGATGAATTTCATAGATGAAAGACGGATAACTCCTCAACTAGAAATGTAGAATTTCAGAATTTCAAAGAGGCTTAATGATCTCTAGTCCAGTCACACATTTGAAACTTAAATTTGCTCCAGTACGTCCCTGTCAACCTTCAGTGTCCTCCAGGTAGCTCTATTAAAAAGTTCTTCCTTATTTTAAAACCCACAGCCTTCACCTTGAGTCTAGATTCTATTATGGACATAAAAAGCAGTTCTGCTCAAACTTATGAAGGTACAGACTTCTTGAGGGCAGGGACTGTATTCACTACAGCTTCTGGTAACTTGAGAAATGATTACCAAATGAATGGAGTTAATAGCAGAAGGTATTCTCTATTTTGGGATATTATCTTACAGACAGCAAATGAACAGCATATTTAAGTTCCATTGAGAAAGCATCATATAAGAACTGATTTTATTGTTTAAATGCTATAGCTGATTTTTTCTTTCAATCATATACTTCAAGCACTTTTACCTGTTTATGTTACTATAGTATACCTTTACTATAAAATAATATATGTGGTGACTCTACAGCTATTAACTGTTGATCATTACATGTGCAGAGCATACTGTCTGTTACTTGAGGCAGAGAAGTTGAAACCCCACTGAAGTTATATATTAGAAGTCCTGGGCTCTAACCCCAGCTGCACCATTAACATCTGAGTAACCCTGGACAGGTCAGCCAGTCTCTTCAGTTCTTGATTCCTCATCTGCAAACTGCAAGGGTTGAACCAAATATTCTCTTCAACTTCTTTCCGCCTTCACAGACCGTTTCTGTTCTTTACTTGTCTGTCCCATGTGGTAGAGTATCATAGAGACAATCCAAGAATACAGACCTCAGATTTCCAGTTCAGTTCTCAAACTATAGTGTCAATAACTGTCTACCTATGTACATTGTTTAAAGCTAAGGCTGCTTTCCCCACCACCCTCTCTTTCCAGAATATTTTTCTTCAGGAGACAGTGCGTAGAGAATGTGAAGAACGCTTTGAACTGACAGAGGCTTTGAGTCAAGCCAGAGAACAGCTCCTGGAGCTCAGAAAGCTTTGTGGAAGTTTATCATTTTCACCGTGTTCCCTCAGCAAGGGCAGCCTAACCTCCCCTCCTGCAGTGGTCAGTAATCATGGAGAGGGAAGCCTTGCAAGACTGAACTCTGAAAAAGGAATCAAAATTCCCAGCCTTCACGGAGTATCAAAACCCACCTCTTTCCCAACCTCAGATAAGCCCAAGAGGGTTAGCAGTTCAGGCTTGCCCCTTCTCGCCCAGCCACATCCGCCCAGGGGTGGAGCATCTTCAGCAAATGAGACCAGACAGAGACAGAGACTGGCTGCCATTCTTAGGAGGAGGCGGAGTCAGCAATGATCCAAAGTGAGGGGCCGCTACCCACACCGTACATGCTCTTTCAGAGTGCCAGGAACTCACTGTAACTGAGAATGACAAATATAAAATTATTTTCACAGATCAGGAAGGCATATCTGTAGATATATTTAACAAAAGACTGTAAAAAGCTGGAAAATTGTGAAGCCATATTTTTCAAGAGGGCTTTGAAAGAGTAACAGATCGTTTAGTTGTTGGTATTTCAGAGGTCCGATTTCTATATTTATGTTGCAATGTGCTCTATAAATATAGCCTTTTAGAGATCACAGATAAAATTTTTTCACCCATAACATCTTTTTTTATTTTTTGCACCACTACAAGCAGATATATTTGCACAAAAAATAGATTGTTTGAGTTTTGTTGGTATGTGTTTGTTTGTTGAGCTGAATCGATTAAATAGATGTAATAAGTATTCCAAACAGAAAAAAAAGTACTTTATCTGATTAAGATTATAATTTCCAAAATGCCTAGTTCACGTAGTTGCAAAGCTCATCATCATAATCAAAAGCTTCTTTTCTTCACAATCTAATTGGTTAATCTGATTTCTCTTTAGGCTAGTTCAGAGTTAATAGATAACCTTTAGGAAGACAGTCTTCTCTCAGTGGCTGGGGAACTTTTAGAAAAAGAGATGGTAATGTCAATTCAAGGAAATTGTAGTATATTTCTCAAATTATGTAGATTATTTTAGTAAACAAAGAACCTGACCATATTGATAGATATTTTCTACAATGAGTGCTTTTTGGTACGCAAAGTTAGGTCTTGATTTGAACCTGTATTCTTGAACCATTGGGAAAAGAACTAATTCAATACAGTTTAATAAAGTTATACAGAGCTAATTTGGGATTCAAATTTGATTACACCTGAAAATGGGTAACTGGTTAACATGTTTTCTATTTTCAGAGTGAAAAAGTAAAACCAGAAGCCAGATCAGCTATTTTATCTTAAACCTGTAGACACCTCCTGTTTCTTAAAACACAGCTCTTTACCTTAGTCTAGTGTTCATGTATGTTTTTATCCATCTAATAGAAGTGTATTTTCCTTCAAAAGCTGACTTTACTTAAATACCCCATCTGACTGCATCATGAACATCAAGCCTTCCTATTCCCACATTAGAATAATAGTAACACATTTTAAATGTGCTACATAAAATTATCTGCTATTTAACCATCTTATTGATGGGAGAATTCAGAGGTATTTGAGATCCCTTCCATGTGCAAAAAATGTGATATTACTAAGCAAAATCAAATTTATTTCCAGTCTTTCAAAGGATTAGTCTACTCTATTAGTAGAGTATCTTAACCTCAAAAAAATTCCCCATTAGGTACACTGATTTGCCTAGTTTAAGTATGGCCTCTTGTGTTAAGAGTTGGAATGCTTACTTTTGTTTTGCAGAGATTGGCATCCCTTGTAATGGCCTTTGACAAGAAAGTACAACATCACTGAAGAATGGCACTGGTGGATCTTAGAAGTCACCCCATAATTTCACAGATAAGGAATAGATGCCCAAAGAGATTGTGACTTGGTAAAGGTAGTATAGCTAGTTAGTGACAACTAGAACCAGAACCACAATCACCTGACCCCAGCCTTTCCACCTCACCAGAGCTTCCCAGGCTCCATCATAACCTTTGTCAATAGCACCTACACTATATGTAGTTTGTATTTTTCCTTAAATGCACTTACTTTTTAACCTGAAATTTATGTAAAAAGCGAATTTGACTCAAAGAAAGGTTGCTATAATAAGTTTGATTTGCTGTTTTTTCTTTTACACTTTGAAATAAATGTGTATCTACTAAAATAAGAAATGTTGGCTGGGCATGGTGGCTCCACACTTGTAATCCCAGCACTTGGAAAGGCCAAGGTGGGAGAGCTGCATGAGCCCAAGAGTTAGAATTCAGATTGGGCAACATAGGAAGATCTTTTCGCTACAAAAGTAATAATAGTAATAATTAGCCAGGCGTGGTAGTGCTTGCCTGTAGTCCTTGCCACTTGGGAGGCTAAACTGAGAGGATCCCTTGAGCCCAGAATGTCAAGTTTGTAGTGAGCCATGATTGTACCACTGCCATCCAACCTGGGGAACAGAGTGAGACCCTGTCTCAAAACAACAACAACAACAACAAAGTGTTAGTTGGTGCACCCTCTAAAATCATCTTGTATAATGCCAACAGGGGACCACTGCATTGGACCTTAGGGTCTCTGATCTGTTGTTTGCATATTTAAATTACAAGTACTCATGACATAAGGAAAATGGCAAAATCTAGTGAAAACTTTAGTGAAAGCACAAGAGAATATTGTGTGTAACAGTCTTTGTCACAGGAGTACACATGCTTTTTACAATCTTGCAATTTCAGCTCATGGAGATACAGTGGGTCTATATCTTCAGAAACCATGGGGATAAAAGAGATTTCTTCATTTTTTCTAAATTATGAACATATTTAGATTTGTAAAGTCACACATAAGCTTTTCTAATGGTGATGTAGATTATTAGTGCAAAACCTGGTTTCTGTTTCCTGTTACATTTTTGCTTTATTAGAATGAGTAATTCTGTAAATAATCACTCTGAGAATAGAATCATGATCTGCAGTGAGGTTGTATTTACTCCACAAATATGTCAGATAAGTAATTCCATGATTAAACAGAAAGATCATATTAACATTTATTTCAGCCTAGACCATTTGAATGGTGCAGACTAAGCTATGTTGCCTTTAAAGGAAGACATCTTTAACAAAAAATTAGCATTATAAGATGTAACTTACAGGTTAGGAACACGTTAAAACTTCTCTTGATTTTATCACTGATAAGTAAGTTCCTGGCATAAGACGGTTATAAGGAATCTTAGGAAAGTAGTAAGGAGGATGAAAAATAAGGCTTCAAATACATATAATAGATATTTAGTCTAATACTATTAATTTATCCATAGATTGATGTTTCCCATGACTTAATGGAAGGACTTACAAGTGTTAAAGAGAAAAGATATCAAAGAAAATATTCCTTAGAGAATTATAATCCTCTGATTTTCTTCTTAAACTGGTATTCATGGACAAAGATGGGAGACTTCTTCTAAATTAACATAGATTTCTCAAACAGTTTTAAAAACTCCTATTGAATTAAATTACTCTATTTGAAGTTGGTCAGAACTACTTAAAAGTCACATTTCCTGGTAAGGGAATTGACTGGAAGAGACATTAGCACTGAAAATTATGTAAGACTAAGATCTTTTAATGTTCTGATAGTCTTAAAGTTTTTGTAATATTTAAAATTAATTCTTGCTAATTTCTTTGATTATGGAGCTAGCTTTCACACGTTTTATCTTTCTAAATTCTTATGACTCTTACACTATTGCACTAATAGATCAACCTAGTATTCTAAAAGAGTTAACACACTACTGCTGAAAATGTTTAACCAATGCATTGCAGATCATGGAGCACTGGAAATCAATTTGGTAGGTGCTCAAAATTCACAAATCCTGTCGTGACTATAAACTTTTTCATTTCCAAGTTTTAGGAAAATAATGTACACTGTATCTTGCAAAGAACACCTTTAATGGTCCCCAAATCATGATAGACAATTATGATATCATTGCTGAGATGTTGTCAATGGTATTTTGAAGAAGACTTTGACTTTTCTGCTTGAAAATATTAACCCTGTATAATAACACGTTGTAAAGCCAGTACCATTGTGTTGCATTTTTAGAATAGTAAATATAAATTATATCATCTTTGTATATTATGAATTTTACATATAGAATTTTCTTAATAATATAATAGATGAATCTGGGATACACTGTCCTATGACAATACTTACCATGATCTAGTAAGTCAAGAGATTTCCCTTTGTTCCAACATTTATATAGCATAGTGCTTTATATTCTTAAGTAAAAAAAATTTACTAAACTTCCCTTGCCTTATAAAAAACTATGTGAGAATAGCAAATCACAGCGATTAAGTAATTTGCCCAAAATAATAATAGATTAATAAATAATTTTAAATTTCTGCAGTTTCTGAATGTCTTGATCCATAGATTAATACTGAATCTGTATTATTCATTCACTCATTTCTTCAACATATATGAGGAACTGAAAAAATACTGTGAGAGCTACAAAAAGCATACTACAGATTCCCAAGAATTAAACAAGTATAGGGCAGGGAGAAAGCATATATAGACATTAGAATATAGGGCAGAGAGTATTGGGTAAAAAGAGAGTTGAGAGCAAAGTATTATGTGAGTTCACCTTTTTGATAGAAGAATCAGGGAATACTTTAAGCCAGAATTGGCATTTGCAATGGATCTTGAAGAATAGATAGGATTGATGGAAGAAGGTATACAAAGTAGAAGAAGAAATGCATAGAAAGAGTCACAAATTCTGTTTATGGGAAATGTAGAAAACATTTGGTGAAGGGAAGTAGTGGGAACCTGAAAAATGTAGGCTTACCTCATTGCATGAAAGTGTTGAAAAAGGACCGCCTTCAGGCTTTAAACTAGAAGTCACATGTTGTACATTGTTGACATCTGGGAACATTGCTCTGGCAGGGCTGTATTGGAGTAACTATGGAAAGGCTGGAGATGGAACACTAGTTGGTGGACTAGTACAGTACTTCAGGCAAGAGTTAATGAAATTCTGAATAAAAATATTGGTATGGGGATAAACAAGAGGCAACTGATTCAAATTCTATTCAGAGAAGGGAAAGGATTTGTTCCCTGTTAAATGCTATTTAAAACCACTACCATCCATTGCTACCTTAGCAGGGATGCGTTTTATGAGATTGGCTCCAATTAATGATCACCCCTATTTAAGAATATTACAGCGTCTCTGAAAAATATGAAATAATAGAAACTACATTTTTATTTGGGCAACAAATAATTCCACAGACTCTGTATTTGTTTTTAAAATCTCCTTAAAGTTAAGGGGAAAATACTAATTTGAATAAATGTTCTAAGAATTATGGAGAAAGACTATGGAAATTGACATTAAAAAGAAATAACTATCTTGGCTCAAAGAATGCAAAGTACAACTAAATGGGAAGCTTTGGGAGTAACACAGCACAATAGAATTTCTTTTTATTTTCAATAATCATTTATGAGGGAAAATAAAGAAGGCAGCAGCCAACATAAAAACCAGAGTTATCTTAAAAATCTATAATTTTTATAGTTCTGAAGGGCCTGGTGCATCACCTGGTCCAAACCTGTAATTTTACTGTAGACAATAGGGCCCTCAGATGTTAAATAATTTTTTATTCACATAACTGATTAACAGCTTACTTAATACGAGAACTTCGACCTTCAGCTTGTGGGCTACACATCTCATTTCTAGGCAGGAACCACAGTATCAGTGCTGTAACTTTTTGACATTTGAAGTGGTTCAGCAGAATCAGTGTCTACTGGGAGCTTGTTAGAAATGCAGAATATCAGGCCTCACACCCAAACTTAGTGACTAGAATCTGATTTTTAATAAGATCCTTAGGTGATTCATATACTCACTGAAGTTTAAGAAACACTGTTTATGATGTTACCACTGGCCCTGGCATATTCCACATTTAAGAGCTATGCGTTAATAACAGAAATAGGCTTGCTATAATCAGTTCCCTTATGCCTAACTGAAACTGGTGGCACTCTGAGAGCCACCCCATAGAATGAACTATTTAACATTCTGACTCCTAGTACGTGCGAATTCTACTTCTTTACCCACTGATTGTGAGTCTATAACTCTCCAGGGAAAACTAGTGAATTAAAGAAAATCAATATTTATTCATAAAAACCTTAAATATCTTATACCAGCACCTGAAGCTGAGCCTGAAAAGAGCTTACTGTTTAAAAATAAATTCTTATTTTAAAAAATATCCAATAGAAAGATTTTGGTTTTGATCATAGGCAACTCATTGAATAATCCCTAAATTTTAATCTCCTAACAGCATGTATTTGGAGATCTGATTCCCAAAAGAAAATTGGTAATGCTGGTTGTCTTTTGAGGCTGTGAAACAGAATGCTTAGATAACTTATTAAAATTATGAAAAGAATATGACAGTACCATTGTTTTCCCTGACAGTAGTTCTAAATCACTTCATTATAACACTGTAACTTGCAGTATTACACATAGATTGATTTATTTCAAAGGTAGAACTAAAAATGTCTGAATGAGAATCCATTTAGATTCTCAATTTCAAAATCTATATTTAACACAATAAGCCATTATGCTTACTTGTCATTAAGTCAGCTCATCTTATGATACCACAGGGTGGCTACCTTCTTTAAATTTTTTGAATTTAGAAATAATGAAAAGGATTTATTTTGTTTACCATTAAAAGGTTTTTGAATACATTTTATGAGCGTATTTAGTGCTAGTATTTAGCTTGTATGGTTATTTATTACCATTAATAATTCTCATAGTTAATAATTCAAACCAAGAATTGGACAGATACACAATTTAGAATATTGAAGGTTTTGTTTTTTTTTTTTTTTTTTTTTTTTTTTTTTTAGTTTTTTTTTTTTTTTTTTTTTTTTTTTTTTTTGAGACAGAGCCTCACTCTATTGCCAGGCTGGAGTGCAGTGGCACGATCCTGGCTCACTGCAACTTCCGTTTTCCGGTTTCAAGCAATCCTTCTGCCTCAGCCTCTCCAGTAGCAGGGACTACAGGCACGCACCACCAGGCCTGGCTAATTTTTTGTACTTTTAGTAGAGACGGGGTTTCACCTTGTTGGCCAGGATGGTCTCGATCTCTTGACCTCTTGATCTGCCCTCCTCGGCCTCCCAAAGAGCTGTGAAGCATTTTTAAGTAGAACCTTACACAGGACATTTGTGTAAAAAGACTTAGCACTGGAAATATATTTGCTGCAAAGCATAAACATCTGCCTTTGCATCATGCCTCATGGCCAGATTTATCTACTTTTCTCTCAAGTGAGCTTGATATAGCCTAACACATTAATCTAAAGAGATACCTTCTGTTTTCTTAAAAGTAAGTGAGTTCTACAGTTGTCATTTTTTATGTAGAACCCTAAATTTCTATGGAATTAAGGTTTCTGCCAAGATTCAAGTGACTACTTTTTTTCACTGATTTAAAACAGGATTTCTTAAAACTCAGCACAGCCAAGTTTTCATTCACTATTACCAGGCTTTTTTAATGGTAGAGTTGAGGTTTAAGCTGGTAAACTGTTAAATAATATCTCAAGACTGTCAAGACAGGAATCTTTTTATTTTTCCAAGCAGTACATGATATTCACTATAGTAACAGAAATGTATTTTTGGTGAGGTTAGGAAGAAAAGAATCTACTACCTTATTTAATAGCAGTGATTGACCCAATCACACAAGGACTTACTTCACACATTTCATGCTCCAGAATTATAAGTCAGCATTTTTCTAATGTACCCCATAAAGCTTTTTAAACTATATATCTTTTGCACATTGTAGGTTGATATCTGAAATAGCTCATCCTAAGTTTAAATAGCTGCAAAGAATATTGTAAAGATAGCTGGTATGTTATAAATATTGGCATTTACAAAATAAATTTGTTATATTAAGATATTTTCATAGTTGTAAAACTTTTATTGATCTCTTAAATTACTATGAAAACATGCATAACTTTATAGAGTTCTTCTAGATTGTAACACAAATGTTAAAAATTTTGATAAAAATCTTGAGATGAATCAATATCTAATGTTTTATTTACATTTAATGGAAAAGAATGGTAGATGCAGACAAAAATAGTTTGTAAATAGAATCTTATTTACTTTTTATTAATAGGAAAAAATTAAACATCTTAAGATGAGGATTTTACTGTTTTAAACATTTCAAACAGTATCTAATAAAATCGTATTAACTACTTTATTACATTATAAGTTCCAAGGGGAAAAATCTCACAGAACTCTTATCCAGTAATCAAATAAAAATTTATACTGCTTTGGCTATTTAAGATTTTTTTTCCAGCTAATGATGTGTCCTAGGGATTAATATCAAGAAGAACTGAAAAGAGCTGCTTATATTTAAAGGCATTGCTGAAGGGGGCATCTACAACAGTAAACATTTCTTACTAATGTTGTTTTTGCCTTGCTTTCACGATACTGTCCCTCAGATGCATACTTTAATAAAGTCAGGGCATAGAAAAAGAGAATCATTGGTCCAAAATTGTCTTATTCCCATCACTGCACTCTACCTTGTATCCGAACTGAGAAAATTTCAGTGTAGACGAAAACTGTCATGTTTTCAGCACTACACTTAAACAAGAATATCTATGTCAGGGAAATACCAGAGGCCCTATGAACTAACAATAATCAACTCCTTCAAGTACCCTTGGGGTACGCAGACTCCATGTTAAGTAAAGACTTCAGCGTTCTCAGGTCAGGTCAACCAGAATCCTGTTTGCATCAGAGCGTTAGACCTTCTAGCAAAATCCAGTACAGTACCTCAGGTCCAGGAGTTGGGCCCTAGACCTCAGATCCAAGGCAGAAGCTATGCTCCCTTCCCTTAGCCTGCCTCCACCTGAGTTCACTGTGTCTTTGAGGGGACCCTGAGAGTTACTGTATGCCGCATCTGGCCTCAAGCCCCACATCACATAACACTGTCTCTTAAGTCAGTACTGGTGGTGTCCTTGTGGTTTTCTGTGACCATATCCCCATGGAACTCCTTATGCTCTTAACCAGAGGGACTCCACAAATGACCAAGCCCATCCACCTTTTGGAGTCTAAGACAGAACTGCAATCACCAAGAAAAAAGTTCTTTAATTTCCAGCCCTTGGCAGCAGTAAGAAGAGTAGTAAAAGAGAAGTGTGAGACAAAAATCAAGTTGGGGTCAGGGAGAGCTTAAGTTCTTTGTAACTAACCTGGGTAACTGAGTGAATAATTGTTAATGTCATCAAATTGTCAATATCTATACAACTCATTGACTTCGGGAAAAGGAGATTATACTTGTTTTTACCATCTGTGTCCTAGATGTAGTACATTAGTAGGAAGAGATGACTCTATCTGATGAAAAGAGAACTTTTTTCCATATTTTGATGTTGTTATTGATGATTCAGAGATATAGTCATATGACTTAATGTTAGAGTTTGTTTTGATTATGTAGTGAAGGCCTTTGAAAACGCCTTCATCTGTAATTTGTACTCTGATGCTTTAAACTGGTCATGATGCACTTCAGTTACATTTATGTATAGCGTCTGTATTACTGTTCTTAATTTAGTTACTGATGTCCTAAATGTTTCTTAGGTTAACTTCTTAATTGTTCATGGTCCCCAGATACCCAAGGCTCCTACAGACATCTCCACCCCTCCCAGGAACTAGGACAGCTATTGAAAGAGCACAGAGAAGAATGCCCAACTAGGTCTAAGGGCACAAGCCCTGATTGAGTGTATGGTCCTGACTGCTTTTCAATCACAAAATCTTTATGAACAGTTCATTGTTTAATTATTTCTGCCTCTTCTGGCCTTGTTAACATAAAAGCAGCTAAACTTTCAGTAACGAGAACAGTATATTCATATACTATTGAAATTCAACCATTAAAGACCTAACATAAATCTTTTTTAAAACTTAATACCATGGGTTTCACCATACAGATCTTCTCATAAATGTTCGGAATTTTCCTGGACAAACGG
This sequence comes from Cebus imitator, assembly GCF_001604975.1. Classification (NCBI taxonomy): domain Eukaryota; kingdom Metazoa; phylum Chordata; class Mammalia; order Primates; family Cebidae; genus Cebus; species Cebus imitator. Next base: position 2,796,912 of record NW_016107585.1, on the reverse strand, counting down.
CAAGGATATTGTCTCAGCAGTATTTAGATGTAGTCCTAGCCCTTCTGAGAGGATAATTTAGCCCCAAGTCTAACTTACCTAAATACATGTAAAAATGGGGCAATTACACTCTCTTAGCCAACTCACATTAGGGTCAGGGTCTCACCGCAGGTCACTGAGAGGCTTTCCTTCATTACTGAAAAGACTTCCTCCCTGCCTGTTGAAAGGACTGTCTTCACAGGCATCAGGCCTTCTTCCATCGTTTGTGTTCCCACTTTAAAAGTAACTATACTTTTACTTCCAGTATAAGATGGCATGACATCTGGCTAACAAGCCTTGAGGCAGCCCCTTCCAATATCCCATTAAAAGTCCTGTGATGGGTCAGGTGTATTGATTCATGCTTGTAATCTCAGCTCTTTGGGAGGCTGAGACTGGAGGATCACTTGAGGCCAGAGGCAACATAGTGAGATCCTCATCTCTATTTAAAAACAAAACAAAACAAAACAAAAGGCCTTGTGATGAAAAGGGGTCAAAGACTCACAGCATAAAAGCATAAAGGCAACAGAGTATCAACAAGAACCTCAGCTGAGTGTGGTGGCTCACGCCTGTAATCCCAGCACTTTGGGAGGCTGAAATGGTCAGATCACTTGAAATCAAGAGTTCAAGACCAGCCTGGCCAACATGGTGAAATCCCATCTCTAATACAAAAATTAACCAAGCATGTTGGCACATGCCTGTAGTCCCAGCTCCTTGGAGGCTGAGGCAGGAGAATTGCTTGAATCTGGGAAGCAGAGGTTGCAGTGAGCCGAGATCGTGCCATTGCACTCCAACTTGGGTGACAAAGTGAGACTCCGTCTCAAAAAAAACAAAACAAGAAACTGGACCTTCATTGCTGTGCCACATGGGTGCTGCCTCTCAAGGCACCAAAGGCCACTTTGCCTGGAATATTCTAAGATGGTAAATCTGAAAAAAAGGCTAAGGAAGTTTGTGTGAGTGGTGGTGGGGAGGAAAGAAATAAGCAGTGGTGCATTAGATCCTGGGAAGTGGAATTGTCTCGGTGCAGCAATGATGTCAGAAGACCAAGCAGCATGGTTAGAGAAGTTGGCTATCAGAAGATTCCGGGTGCATGATAATAGTAGCAGCAGCAGCAATATAGTAGCAATGACATTATAGGAGCTCATATGTATTATTTATGATGGGCAATGTGTGGTGCTCAGGGCTTTAAACACATTTATTTTAAGCCTCAAGAGAACCATGTGGCATTGGTTTGTTTACCGGTTTCCTTTTACAGATAAGAAAACAGAGGTATAGAAAGGTTAGCAACTTACTCAAAGTGACACAGATAAGAAGTGGCAAAGCCTGGATTAGGCAAATAGGCACAAATAAATTGGGAATTGGACTAGAGGCTACACACATCATCTTGCCCTCCAGTTGTGCCTCTGAGAAGGAATATGCTGCTGAACCCCGAGCAAATTTGAAGACATCTCTGTGCTGTTTGTTGACGAAGATCTAGCCCGCCTTGAGAATGAGCATTCAAAAAAAGAAAGAAAGAAAAAACAGCTCAGAAACTATGGCAAAAAGCACTACAGAACCAAAGAAAGAAGTAGCATGTAGACCAAAAAACAACAGACCTGTGGAAGGGCTCCATTGTGGAATCTGATAAGGACACATTAGGAAGCTATTTAGCATCCTGTAGAAGCACACTATTATAGACCTCATTCCTTTTTTAAAATATCACTTTCTATATTAAGTCTTGAGGTCTTGAACTTTCCGATTCATTTCTTTGAAAAAATGGTATCCCAGCCCTAGTCTTAAAAATAACAGGTCCTCCTAAATACAAAAGAGAAAAGTATTAATATAGGAGTGAAAGGAGGAGAACTAACAAACAACACAGCAGTTCACAAGATAAAATTCTCCAGATAAAGTCAAAGGCCAAATTTCACAAGAATAAAAACATGTTCTAAATCTGGTAACCATAAGAGTGCTCTTAAAAATTGTCTATAAACGTCCATTTTTGAGACCTAGGCCTTCAAAAGCTTAAAGCTTCTTTTATGGGAATAAAGCCTTTTATTCCCCAAGGACATTTATGCTACTTGTTCATTGTGAGTAGCAGTATGAAATTAACACACATGATTTTAGAGTGTGTACAAACTCCCATTGTTTTGTTATCGTGCAGAGGATCTTACTCTGAACAAACTCTATCTTTGTTCTTCTTTATTTGCTGTCTTATGTGCTTTCTATTTTTCTAGCTTTCTTCCCCATCTCTTATCATCTTTTTGTTTTCTCCTTTTGCTTATTCCTCTCCCCACCTCCTCTACCTTCTGCTTCTTTGGAAGCAATTATCTGTATTTTAATTTTAGGAGTTGCCATAGACATGTTAACGTTCTTGCTTAATTTCTTGACACTTTACCCAAACAATTGTAGGAACCTTAGAATACTTTATAATTTTTCATCCCCTTCCATTTTGTATTATCCTTTGACTAGTATTTAAATTCTATATTGTTTTTTAACCTCACAAATTAGATATGATTATTATTTTACATGTAGCCAATGTTTGTTTAGATTTACCCAACATATTTATCAATTTATTTGTTCACAATTTTTTTTCACATGTTAGACCTTCCTGCATCTGGCCTTATAATCATACTACCTAAAGCAATGTTTTTCTTTCTAAAAGCTTTATTCAATTTTCTTCAATGTGCTGGAATTTTTAAAAAAAATATTATTCCTTTCCTGTAAACTTTTCATTTCTTTAAACATGTCAAACTTGCTTATTTTACATTCTGTGTCTAATAATATGTATGGATCTGATTTTGCTGCCTATTGTTTCTGGATGGTTCTCACTTATGGTGCTTTATTTCCATGAGTGTGTGTGAAAAGGTGAGTATGTGTTTATGTATTTCAGTGTGAACTTATGTCTCTTGGAACTTTATCTACGGGAATTCTTTGAGACCCAATTGAGATTTCATGTTTCCAGAGAATATTTGCATTTGTCCCTCCCAGATGACTATACAAACATTCCGAGATCAATTGAAATTCTTTTTTAGTTTTTCAGACGTGGGAGATATAAATTCATACAAAAAGCCGGGTGAGGGTCAAGTTGTAGTTACAGATTCTGAAGTGAGATTTCCTACTACAGTCAGCCCTCTGTGTCTGTGGGCTCCACATCATTGATTCAACCAACTGGTGATTTAAAAAAAAATAAACAATAAAAAATAACAATGAAACAATTTTTAAAATACCAAGCTTTTAAATGCAGTACAACATGTATTCACATAGCATTTATGTTGTATTAGGTGTTATAAGTAAATCTGGAGATGATTTAAAGTATATGGCAGTTAAGTATGTATGTTATATACAGATACTATGCCATTTTATATAAAGGACTGGAAAATGGTATCTGTGAGGGTCTTGGAACCAATCTCTCAAGGATACCAAGGGACAACTGTATAAATTTCAAGTGAGATTGTGTTTACTATCGCCACTGGCCAAGGGCATGCAGTGCCTCTCCACTCTGCTCTTCCCCTTCAGCACACATGGCAAAGGCCTAGAAATGTTCTAAGTTGGACTGGGTGTGAGTGGTAGTAGAACTCTCCCTGCTGCCTCTCAGTCTGTGACTGTGCAGCACATATTCCTCATTCAAAGTAAATTTCAAGTTAGGTTTGTACAGGAACACCCTTTGAAGTTGCTGAGAAAATATGGCAGAGCCAAGAAAGTTGACATCTTTATTGTCTTCTGTTTGGTATTGGGATCAAACACTGCATTTGTCATCTGCAGAACAATAGTATTTTGACCTTTATCTCTCTATACAGCATTTAGGCAAAAAATGGACTGTGTAAAGATTTTTTTTATTATACTCTGCTGATCTGGACAGTTTTGTCTTGACATCAGTTTTACAATTGTTCTTTAATCTTTGTGTCAATAATATATTCAATCATATTGAATCTCCTAAAGTAGTTAGCATTTACTAAATTCCATACCTAATGCCTAAGTAATACCTGGAGTATGTTTTAAGAAAACAACTCTGAATTGCTTCATCTGCTGCTTTGTTATGCCTGGGAGAAACAGACTTTCCTGTATTAATCTCTGAACAACTTTAAAGAATGAAAACCCGAGTTTATCAAGTTCATGTTACTGTCTTTACGTATTAACATTTGGAAATGTCTCTAGTCATTGTTTTTCATTATCGCTATGGCTTTTAAAGCCTCCAATATAGTCATTTTGGCAAATGAGTGAACATCAGCAACTGTGCGAAAACAATGAGCCTCACTTTGTGATAGAACATGGGAAAGATTTTTTTTTTTAATTTTCTAGCAGGTGCTGGGCTATGAGTCTGACTCATAAAGATAGTAATTATACCTCTGCTCTGAAGTGATGCATCAGAGAAAGAACATACCAAAATTAATGGAGAAAGCAAGATTTGGGTGGTTCATTCTCTGTATCTAGATAGAGAGTCCATGATCCCGAGAGATTTTTTTTTTTTAATGAACCAGGATAGCACAGGCATAGATATTTGTCTTTGTGTCAAAAGCATGGGCGCTTAGCAAATTGAATCTCCTCCTACCGTTAGACAATTCAAGAAAGATAAAAATCTTGAGTGTTTTATATTGTTGCACACAAATAAATCCTTCTTACAGATTGGAACAACGTTTTTATCTGTTTGAAATGGAGAAAATATATTTCAGAATGATTTTCATGTGAAAAAAGCTTCTAAATTAGAACACTATATACAGGCAGGGTGGTAATTGTGTAAACATGCCACATTATGTGAAAATGAGAGCTGATGGATTCATGTGGAGCATACGTTAGTGATACCATGAATCAGAACAAGAAACATTCTCTCATTCTTTAAGTTTTGAAACTAAGGTGGAAGAAGTGGGGAGAGGGCCGGTTTGATAGGTAGTGTGACAAAGATCAGCTGAAAACAAGAGGCAAAAATTGCAAGATAGGTACATTTTAATTTGAATTGCAAGGGGCAAATATGTGACCTTGAATATTTGCTCTACGCCTCTTCCAACAACTCTAGCTCACAGATACAGGCATAAAATAGCCCTAAACCAATGAAAGATTGTGCTCTCCCTCCCCCTATTTTTTAATATAACATAAAACAATAAAAACAAATTGATTAAAAAGGAAATTACTAGGAATTAATTTGAGAAGGAAAATGTTGAAGAATAGTTTCCATCACTCTGGCATTCCTGCATGTCCTTAAAACATGCCTGTAGCGACTTGTTTCCCAAAGCCCTTCATCGTTCTTTATTTAGCCTCAGTAAAGGATGGTGTTGCGATTAAAGAACACTGTCTTGTGCACAAGTGCATTACTTAGCAATCAGAACTGTTTTGTGGGTTGATGATGATACTAAAGATTTGTTTGAGGTTTCCTTGGGCATCAAACAATCAAACAAAACCTATGTGCAATCAGATCTTGTCATTGGCTGTGGAGAAGGGCAAGTTGTCAGAGACTTCTATTACCTAGGCAGGTAATTATTTTAAAGGAATATGAGAAAAACAGTTGTCAGAGACTTCTATTACCTAGGCAGGTCATTATTTTAAAAGGATGTGAGAACAACAACAGTTTAAGCCTGGAACTTATGACCAGGAAAGTGTTTATGGATAAAATGTTGATCACTGTGCTCATTGTTTCTTTTCACTAACATCTACAAGTCCAGGAATGAAAACAATAGCTAAGAGTCTACTGTGTCCCTGGATGTTGTGGACTGAATTGTGTCCCCCCAAAATTCATATGTTGAAGGCCTACCCCCAATATGACTATATTTAGAGATAGAGTTTTTAAAGAGGTAATTAAAGTTAAATGAGGTCATTAGGATAGGACCCTAGTGCAATACTACTGGTATTCTTAGAAGAATGAGAGACACAGAAAAGGCCATGTAAGAACACAATGAGAAGGTAGCCATGTACAAGCCAAATAGGTCTCAGGAGAAATGAAACCTACTGACCCCTGATCCTGGACTTTCAGCCTCCAGAACTGTGAGAAAATAAATGTGTGTTGTTTAATCCATCCAGTCTTTGCAATTTGGTGTGGCAGCCCTAGCAAACTAAGACCCTTGGGATGGTCTACAAGTGTAATGTCATCCCATTATGATATCAAGTTGCTGCCTAGAATCCTGAAGATAGCCAGAATCCCATGAGAGCCTAACATACACACTAGATTTGGCTTCTCTATCAATTTTTTTCTCACATGTGCATTATACTATAATAACAGGAACAGAGGGACCATCAATTAGATTCAATGTGCTGAAACCCCATTAAAAACTGGGCAATGCACATGAGACATTTCTCAAAAGAAGAAATACAAGTGGCCAACAAACACATTTTTAAAAAGTTTTAATTTGCAGAGACATGCAAATTCAGAACACACTAAGATATCATCTTACTCTAATAAGAAGGGCTGTTATTAAAACAAAAAACAGATGTTGGTGTGGATGCAGAGAAAAGGGAATGCCTATACACTGCTGGTGGGAATGTAAATTACGTCAACCCCTATGAAAAGCAGTTTGGAGATTTTTCAAAGAAGTAAAAATAGAACTACCATTCAACCCAGCAATCCCACTACTGGGTATTAACCCAAAAGAAAAGAAAATATTATGCAAAAAAGACACCTGCACTTGTATGTTCATTGCAGCACTATTCATGATAGCAAAGTCATGGAACTAATCTAAGAGTCCATCAGCAGTGGAATGGTGGACTAGATAAATAAAATGGAATATATATATCTATATACACACACACATACACACACACCATGGAGTACTACACAGCCATAAAAAATAATGAAATCATGTCCTTTGCAGCAACATGTAGGCCATTCTTCCAAGTGAACTAACTCAGAAACAGATCAAATACCACATGTTCTCATAAGTGGAAGTTAAACAATGGGTACACATGGACATAAAGATGAAAGTAATAGACACTGAGGACTCCAAAGAGGGTGGGAAGGGATTGGGGGTTGAAAAATTATCAAGTACAGTGTTCACTATTTGGGTAACACATTAGCCCCATCGCCACCATTATGCAATATATCCATGTAACAAACATGCATATATCCCCTGAATCTAAAATAAAATTTTTTTAGAAGGAATCAGTGTGCTGGGCACTGCTAAGTTCTCTGAGAATACAAAATGATTTAGAGTTGTTTCCCTTAAGGAACTCATTGTCTCTTGGAGAAAGACAAGATGAGCCAGTACTCTGATAAAGATACAAAGAGAAACTTTTGGAGCTAAGAGTGACTAATTTGAATTTTGGGCTTGGGATTCTGGGAAGGACTGGGAGGATCAGTGAAGGTTTCATAAAGAGGGAGAAGTTTGAGCAGGACAGTTTTGGTGTCTATTGATGTCTAGCAATACAACTATGGACAAATATAAAGAAGCCCATTCATTATCTAAAGGCAAGCTATGTGCTTGGACCTGAGCTAAGAATTAGAGCTATAACCTTAAGTAAGACAGAGTTCCTGCTTTCAGAGCATTTACAGCCTGCTAACCCACCTGTGATCACACCACCAAGAGTTAACCACTGCTAATATGCTGGTGCTGTTCTTCCCAATTTGAAAGAATAAAAAAGTTGAGATTACCCTGTGTGTACAGTTTTGTGTCTTGGTGGTTTGTTTTTTCTACACAAGATATTGTGAGAATTTTCCTCACAGCATTAAATAGTCTACAAAACCATGATTTTGAATTGATGCATCACACATCGTCATATGAATATATCATTGTTTACTTGAGCAATTATCTGTTGCTGGAAAATGTTTTCTAGATTTTGCTACTACAAAATAACACTGTAACAAATATACTTAATTTTTATGTTTCTCTGGCAGCTTTCTTAGGGCAAGTTCCCAAACTAGTTGAATAACGAGTTCAAACAGAAAGAACATTTTAGAAGCTCTTGCAGATAGCTTTTCTAATGTGGCTTATAGAAATGCTATCCAGGTTTGTGTTTCCCAGAAGGTATCTGAGTGTCTTCTTGGAGAGTGTCAAGCGGCAGACCATGAGGAAAGCAAGCCTGGTCCCAAGTATGGGATGGGGAGTTTTAGTCAATAGTGACAGGAACTGAAAAATGCTGAAAGAAACCAAAAGGCCAGCTACAAACTACAATTAATGAATAACCAGTATGAACTTGGCAATTAAGGAAATAAACTGTAGGAAATTATTACAATAGAGTCCAAGTCAACATAAAAATTTTATTTGCTTCTAGCACAATTTTAGGGCCCCATTCTGAAACCTGTGTGAGACTAAAGAGATTCTGAGAAACACAGGTTCACTGTGGGTGTAGTTAGAGCTGCTTGAGTGGTAAGCAGCAGAAACTGACCTTGGCTAATCTAAATCAAAAGGGAATTTACAAGAAAAACAGCTGATCTTTCAATAGCTCAACTGGAAATCAGGTCCAGAAACTGGAAAAGAATAAGCAGGAACCGGAGTGACGCCATAGGCAAGAAGCAGCACAGAATCAAGACCTAGAACCTCCTCACTGGGGTTGCCTGCTTACACCACTGTGACTCACAAATGAGCTCCAATTGGTTTCTGTCTTTTGATGACTTTGTTCAAATTTCAGATTCCAAGGAAGAAGGATCTGACTGACCTCATGTGGTTCACATGCATGCCCTTAGGCCAGAGGAGGGCAGGTACCTTGACTAACAACTTTCCATATGTAGAATAAGTAATTCTTAGAGGTACATCAGGGTACAGCAAGCCAAATCAAAACTGTTTACTATACCATGTTGCCTGGCAGGGGATGTACACTAAGATTTAACCATTGTTAATCCCTGAGCCCAAGTTAATTTCCCACATCGAACTCCTGCCTCCCCACCCCACCACACCCCACCCAAGTAGAATTCTGTGGAAGTGAAGAGATCCAGGAACTGTTAAGCTTTGCCAGGACACGACTGAGAAATTTTATATCTAAGCCATCATGTATGTGGCACTGTGCTGGAAGTTGGTATGAATAAATAATTAAATAATCCTGCTTTAACTTGAACTGAGGTTTAGCCTTTCTCCCTCTCCACTTGTTTTTCATCTGGAGCTCTGGGCTTTCACTGATTAAAAGCAACAAGGGAGCAAGTGAACTGGAAGGAGTCTTGACTGAGAGCCAAAGCCAGTCTCCTGCTGCCTGCTGCTGGGCCGGAGTCCCCCCCCCTCCACCTGATGAGCATAGTCCAGAAAAGAGAGGCCAAAAGATATGTCCTGGCTTTGTTTGAGAGGAATACTAAAACCAGATCAGTACAGGGGGTAATTTTGGGAAGCTGGCTCTCCCCAAGAGGTTTCTCCCTTGAGACAATATCTACCAGGCTTGTCTTTCCCTCCTGGCTTGTAGAAATCACACCACATCCCAGTGGCTATAATTGAAGCCATGGGTCCTGCATGTGCTTCTTCTGGTACCCGGAAACAGAAAAAAGAGACCCAGTTCCCCTCAAGGACCCCCATCATTCAGCCAGGCAGTGATAGGATGAAAAGGGGAACTGATAAATTTTGGAAACAGAAGCTAAGTAACAAAAGCCTCATGGCACTGTAGTACATGACAAGTCACAGAATCAGGGCGGGGTTCATGCAGCAATGTAACACAGGAAATGAGCTGCCCTTCAGGACAGGTGGTGGTCAGGAAACAGCAGGCTCCAGTTTTTCTGAAAAGAGGTTGGAAGTCCTGGTCTCAGATTCTCAGGTACTGCCGAGCAGACATCATTAGACATTCCCTTTGAGTAATCAGGACTGCAGGTAATGAATTACTCCCTTGGGAAGTGGGTTGGGGCTGCAAAGTGGGGACAGTGATCCTACACTGATCTCCAGGTCCACTCAGTCTTCAAGAGTACATTCTAGGAAGAATTTGGATCTCTACATCAACAGACCCAAAGCAAGATCCCAAGAGCTCTGGAGAAAGCTCTTCCAGAGTCCCAGAGGAGCGGAGAAATGACCATTTGGTCAAGGACACTTGCTGATTTGGGAAGGGGTCACCTTATCGGTCTGTGGAGCCAGGATCTAAGTAGAATTGCCACAGAGTCCTCTGCCCAAAAAGGGTTACAGTGGCCTTACCACATGCAGAATTTAGAAACTGTCATGCTATATAGTACGTGTAAAAATATTAACAGGGTTCTAATTTTCCCTATGATAAACACTTCAATATTTTTTTCTGAAATGTCAAACCAGTTCCACTTTTTCTCATTTTCTAGGGCTTTGCTTGCCTAGTCTGCTTTGGGTAACTATGTGCTAGGCATGGCCCCAGGAGGCTGCACTAGACTTTGTTCACAGGGAAGAGGCTGCTGTGTCCATCACAGCAGGAAGAAAGTCTAGATGTGAAAAGTTTCCTGCTTGGAACATGGGGGTCACCAGGACTTGCTCCTACGGAGGAGAATATCTGTCTTGGGCAGGCTCTGCTCTCCCCACAGCACTTCTTTGGTGGGCCCTCAATCCCATCTGCAGAGCGAAGGCTGAAGGACCAAGAGCAGGTCATGTGGGTCTGATGGCACCTGGAATGGACTGTCACACTGAGAACCATCTCTTGAGCGCAGCCTCCTCTTCGGTGATACTTATTCCCAATCTAAGGGTCTCTGGTGTGGAGTGTGTCAATTCAGCATGCAAGCTCTGCTGCGCCAGCCACCCTCTCCCTCAGATGCTCTTGTCTGCCTATCCCTTATGCGATCCCACCGTCGTTCTATGCCCATCCCTAAACCCACTGCACCAGGATGTCCATTTCTCTCCTTCTATGGAGCACTTACATTCTTCTGACCTTTCACCTGTGTTGCCTATACTTAACTTATTCTTTTAACTTTTGATCTATTGTGGCCTCATATCTAAAATCTATCATATGCTCCAGAAGGCCAAGGGTCATTTTTTTCTATTTTCCATGTGTCCTACATAGTCCCTAACACACAGTATGTGCTCCTCTGTGTCCCTTTCTCCTGTAAAATGTTTGCTAAGAATAGCTGAGTTATGAACACATGTCACTCTTACACATTACCTAGAACAGTGGTCCTTAACCTCTTAAGAGTAACTATGTTCTTAAGAATATAGTGAAAGCTACAAACCCCTCCTCAGGAAGATGTACATAGATAAATATAGACAAACTGCTTCATGCAGACTTCAGGATTTTGTATCCCCTCCACAACCTGTGCTGCCATTGATCCTAAGCTAAGAGAAACTGTTTAAACTGGTTCTTTTAACTGCACTGTGAGGTGGCTGCCACAGACATTGTGGCCTGTGTTTAACAGGTGGGAGAAACTGAGGGTTGGAGATGGGGAGACCCCTCCAGACTGCTCTATATGGTTGATTGGTGTGGCTCCTTGCCCAGCACCCACATCTCCTTTGATATCTATTTTGCAGGTTTGCCCTGAGAAGTGCAAAATCAACACAGAAATATCTCTTCCATCAGTACCCGTGCATCAGGGCAGAAACTATAATTCTTGTCATTCTTGCCCTTGCTACGACATTTGGCACCTGATGAAACAGTGCCCCACAAAGTCCAGCTGCAGTTCTTGCCAGGGCTGAAGTGAGTTCCTCTCCTAGTGTCAGAGGACAGCTTGCTTGTTGCTGCAAATTTTTTATTTTCTCATCAGAGGCTCCCAGCTGTCTCTCCAAATCTGAATACAAGAAGTCAAATGTGAGAACAGCCAGGTGGAGTTATTAGCATTGCAGCAGACCTTCTCATCTCAGCAGCTGCGTCAGTTATTCTCGTGTGTTGGCCCAAGATGCTCTGTACCAAACCATGGGCCCTTTACTCAACTAACCCTATAACTCAGAAGGCCCCTGCATCTCAGCAAGCAAATGACGTGATGAGGAAGGAGTCATGGAAGGGCACCGAGCCAGCACCTTCCACGGCAGCTTCGGTTTCTGCCGTCAGTGCGTGATATGTGAATGAAAATCCCTGCATAGTTGTTAACGCATAATGCCTCAGTCACTGCCTCAAAAATCAATCTTTTACTGCCTCAGTGAGGGAGAAAAAAAACAATCCCATTGCTCTCCCAGGCCCTGTAGTGTGAGTCTATCATGGCCACTTGGGCATCACTTGAGCTCAGCTCCCTGACAAGACAGAGTGTAATAGCTAATAGCTTCATAAAAAAGCAAGGGTGGTGTTTTTTTTTCAAACACCATTTGCTGTGTTTGAACAAATGTGCTTCATCACAGCTCTGCCTGCCTATGGGCTGCTCTGTAGCTGACAGCCCCAGTCTGAGGAAACCAAGGTAAGGATACATGGAGATCACCTTCCTTCACACTCAAAATATTCAAATCATCTCTAACCACAGCCCCAGGGTTTGTGCCAAATAGGTGTGCACCTACCTTGAGTTTATATGTGTGAATATTTCAAGCAGTGATGGTCCTCCATACCTTCTAAGGAAAAATATGTCTCTCAAATCAGCTGTTGTGGTTGTTGTGTTACTTTTTGCCCTTGTGGTTTCCCAGCATGACCCCAGGCACCTGTTCACAGCTGCCGTGCTCTAAGACCACAACCTCTCAAACAAAGGTATTTATATTTCAAAGGCAATGAGGCCTTATCCAGTTCCTTCCTTCCCCACCTCCTTTAAGAAAATTCTAGCATTTGGGCTGGGAGTAGTGGCTTATGCCTGTAATCCCAGCACTTTGGAAGTCCGCAATGGGTGGTTCTCTTGAGGACAGGAGTTCGAGACCAGCCAGGCCAACATGATGAAACCCCATCTCTACTAAAAATACAAAAATTAGCTGGGCGTAGTGATGCATGCCTGTAGTCCCAGCTACTCAGGAGGCTGAGGCAGGAGAATTACTTGAACCCAGGAGGCAGAGGTTGTAGTGAGCCAAGATCTTGCCATGCGCTCCAGCCTGGGCGACAGAGTGAGATTTCATCTCAAAAAAGAAAAAAAGAAAGAAAATTCCAGCGTTTGACTAGCAGGCACTGTGATAGCCTGTCATGGAGAAAAATTTGGCCAGAGGTGTACATGGCTGCTGTGCACTATTGTATTAAAATAACGGTGACTCTAGGAGTGAGAACACTGTCAGTCATCACTGAGCATCACGTCTGGTTCTTCCTCTCAGCCTCCTTTGGGAATCACCTGCATCAGTGGTTCTCAATCAGGAGTAGTTCAGGAGACATTGTCAATGACTGGAGATACTGCCAATGTTTTGGGTATCATAACTTGGAAGGAAGATGAGGAGGAGGAGGAGGAGGAGGAGGAGGAGGAGGAGGAGGAGGAGGAGGAGGAGGAGGAGGAGGAGGAGGAGGAGGAGGAGGAGGAGGAGGAGTGCTACTACCACCCATTGGAAAGAGGCCAAGATACTGCTCAATATTCAGCAGAGCACAGGACAGCCCCCACAACTAAGAATTATCCAGCCCAAATGTCCATGGTGCGAACGTTCAGAATCACTGACTACACTAAGTCACTGCCACTTTCACACTACAGTCCATTCCAATAATCAGTGGTCGAGATACACATCTGAATAGGAAAATTTTCATCCTTCTTCAATTCATTTAAACTTCATAAAAATGTATTGGATGTCTAACCCGTGTAAGGGCCATGGGAATGATGACAAATAGCGTCCCTTCCTTCCAGAAACTTAAGTCCAGCGATGGAGACAGACAAGCGTCTACCAACCACGCAATGCAATATCGGGAGCGGGTGGTGAGTGCTGTCACAGCATACAAGGAACTGGGAACCTGAGAAGCAGAGATGAGCTCCAGCCGGCCCAGAGGGCAGGTGGGCTGTATGAAGTTTTCAGAAAAAAGTAGGATGTGAGCTATGGGGACTTCAGGGATGAGGAAACCTCACACAGGCAAAGCAGGACCGGGAGCTCTGAAAACTCAGGGAAGAAAGTGAGCAAAGGCAGGGACTCTGCCTGGTGGGAAACTAAGGGGCTGACCTCTGTGGCTTGCCCTAGGCCACCTGGTACACTAGGGTGGAGGCGGCATTTACTTATTTGGAATAGTGGGCCACATATTTCAATTTCAGACCTTTATAGTATTTTCCTTTGCTAGCTCTGGTCACGTTAATATTCAGTAGAGAATCTTGCCATTTTATGCAGTATTTAGTGGGGAAGAGACTTTTCACCTAAAAGTTAATTATAAAGTTTTTCCTGCTGGGTGTGGTGGCTCATGCCTGTAATCCCAATACTTTTGGAGGTTGAGGTGAGAGGACTTCTTGAGCCCACAGATTTGGGACCACTGGGCAATTTTGTCTCCACAAAAAGTAAAACAATTATCCTGGTGTGGTGGTGCACGCCGTTAGTCCCAGCTACTCAGGAGGCTGAGGTAGGAGAATCACCTCAGGTGGGAGCATTGCCTGAGCCCAGGAGGTTGAGGGTGCAGTGAGCTATGATTGTGCTACTGCACTCCAGTCTGGGCGACAGAGTAAGACCCTGTTTCAAAAGCAAAAAAGAAAATTTCTTCTGAGGCCAGAACTAAATAAACTGCCGTACTTGGTTCAGTCATTATTAATTCACATGAATCACAATTTGGTTTTAGAAAAACTCATTTTTAGTGCATGTATTTGAGAATATCTCAGAATCATGGATTCTAGAGATGGAAGAGATCTTGAGAAATGCTCAAGTTCAGTTTTGTCTGGTCCACCGAGATAAGCTATTGTCATCACCATTCCACAGATGAGACAATTAAACATCTGCACATTTTAGACAGAGAGTAAGCCTACGTTAAGTGGCAGGATTTTTAAACCTGATGCATTTGCTAAAGGGTGCAGTACTCCAGATTTGGAGGTGGGAGAGTAACTATTGTCCAGACTCGATTGCCCAGAGATAAGGGGGTAGTCTTGGGGGATAGAGGAACACAGGCCTAAAGGGCAGTAGGAAGCCATCCAAGCTCAAGATTTATTAAGGTCCAGATTCTCATCTCTATTCTGAGAGACCCCAGCCAGCGAGATCTCCTAGAAGCAGATGTGGGGAACAGTTATGATTGTTGAAAATCAGTGGACAAAGTTCATCTGGAGAGAATATCTGTCCAGGGAATCTTTGGAGACTGGAGCCACTTTAGGAAATTCAGGCTTTCAACAGAGAAAAAGCTTGCCTTGAGTGAAGGCAGGCAGAGTTTCTCCTTGGGGATCCTGACCGTCGGTGACCGCCAAGATGTGCTCCAGTCCAGACTTCCCTGACTCTGGGCAGCCTGTGGACTCTCCCACCCTGGCTCAGAATCTCTGCCTCGGTTACAACTCGAACTTAGATGACCTCATGTTTCCTATCAAAAATTCCCCCTTTTTCCTCTCAACATCCCCAGTGTGGGGTTCATTGCCACATCATCTGCCCCACTCCAGGGCAGGGCCCACCCAGGCAGAAGCCCTGGTTTTCTTTGTGAAGACCATCTTAGTTTATAATAGCAAATAAATATGCATTATTTTTCTCAGTACAAGTCCCTTGGTATGTGACTCAGAGTGCTTTTGTCAGCTCATGAGATGGAGAAAGAAACAGTGTGGGGAAATCTCAAATCCTTGGATACCCCATTTCCTAAAGTGAACCTTACCCCTGGCATCAATAAATGGGTTTAACAGCCTTGTACTTACAAAATGAACTAAAAAGTCAAATGTATAAAAATCATGTCCTTTTGGGGATCACAGAAATGTTTCATGAGATCCTTTTACAGTTGCCAGTAATCATTTACTCACATTTTGCTCAGTACAGGGATGGTCCCCTTCTGCTCAAAAGAAAGGCAACTTCCTATAAAACGGGCTTGGGTGGAATCCTTGGCAGGGAGAAGAAAGCAGTGAGGTCACTTCTGGGCATGGCTTCTGGAGACTGGTGATTTCCTTGAGGATAATGCTAGTCAGGCTCATAGCAGCACCTGGCAACTGCTTCCCTCCTACCCCAAAGAAGCCCAGGCCTCCTTAGGTTTGCAGGCTTCTGGCCATGGGCTCTCTGTAGGAAGTTGGCTGTGTATTTGTTCTGGAAGTGAGCCCTTGGGGCCAATGCACCAGAATATCACTGGTAATGTCTTCTTTGGAATAAATTCAGGTACATGACTCTGCTACATGTGGTCTTGTTAAAACAGACACAGCTCTGCTCAGGACATTTCCCTGGACATTCTAACACTCGTGGTGACATAGGAGTGATTCACCAAAGGCAAAAGGCATCCGTGTTAGCACTTAAGGTTTGTTCACACTTTGGGCTCCAGTCCCTGGCCTATGTCCTTGTTCTCAGAAACTGTGGTCTCAGTGGTACCTTCTTCCTCAAGCTGACCATGGCAAGCAGATGTGGTGCTGTGACCATTGCTCCTTCAAGTTGGAGCTACAGATTACTTTCCAGAATCTTGTGAGGCCCCCAGTGGTCTGGGACACCCCTGCTCTGAACTACCATTTCCTGAATGTTGACTCTTGTAAGATGTTACATATGTCATCTGATTTAATCCTCACAGGATCTTGTGCTCATTTTACAAGAAAGAGGCTCCCTCCATCCAGGTACTGTTCACCTACATCTGGGCCAAGGAGGCTTACCTGAGGGTAAAACAAAGCCGAGGGGGCAAGGGACCACACACCCCATGTTTGGTCTCAAGCGTTGGCTGTCTCCTTACAAGTTTAATATTTTTTAGAAAGATGCCACTTGAGACCAGACACGGTGGCTCATGCCTGTAATCCCACCACTTTGGGAGGCCAAGGCAAGCAAATCAATTGAGGCCAGGAGTTCAAGACCAGCCTGGCCAACATGGTGAAACCCCATCTCTACTAAAAATACAAAAATTAGCCAGGTGTGGTGGTGCACTCCTGTAATCCCAGCTACTTGGGTGGCTGAAACATAAAATCACTTGAACCTGTGAGGTGGAGGTTGCAGTGAACTGAGATCACACCACTGCACTCCAGCCTTGGTGATGGTGAGAGAGAGAGAGAGAGAGAGAGAGCGTGAGGGGGGAGAAAAGAGAGAAAGGGAAAAGGGGAGAAAGGAAGGAAGGAAGGAAGGAAGGAAGGAAGGAAGGAAGGAAGGAAGGAAGGAAGGAAAGGAGGGAGGGAGGGAGGGAGGAAAGAAAGAGAAAAGGGAGAAAGANGGAGGGAGGGAGGGAGGGAGGGAGGAAAGAAAGAAAGAAGGGAGAAAGACAGAAGGAGGAAGGGAGAGGAAGGAAGGGAGGGAGGGAGGGAGGGAGGGAGGGAGGGAGGGAGCGAACTACCTGAAACTCTAGGCCTCCTGTTGGTAAAGTGACACCAGGAGGTACCTTGTCTGTGGCTGGCCCAGGGTAGCAAACAGCCCAGGAGTGGGCACAGTGGGCTGTAGAAAATACCAACCAGTTGTGCTATGAATTCTGCTTTTATTTTTCTGAAAGAAACTGAAAATCCAGAGTTTTTGTTTTGGTTTGGGGTGGTTTTTCTTTGTTTGTTTTTGAGACAAGGTCTCACTCTGTCACCCAGGCTGGAGTGCAGTGGTATGATCATGGCTCACCGCAGCCTAGAACTCCTGGGCTCAAATGATCCTCCCACCTCAGCTTCCCAAATGGCTGAGACTACAGGTGTGCAACACCACACCTGGCTCAGGGTTTGTTTAATAGGAAAATATTCTAGTTTTAAATGTGGGCAATTGATTTAAAAAACAAACAAAGCAAAGTTTGCTTAACACCCTGCAGATGAAACAACACACTTGTGGGCTGGTTTGCAATTTCTAGGTTAGGGTTTCCCTCTAGATATAAAAATTGAAACACGGATAGAATAGGACCAAATCTTTCATTGTCTTGTTTTTTTCATGAAATATATTTTTTTATTAGAATGCACTAAAATTCTCACAGTGTAGAACAAAGTTCTAAAAAACATAAGTGCTGAAGTGTTTTTGTCACTAAGTTTATTTTTCAAATGAATAATACCGCTTTCTATTCATTGACAACTCACATGGTGACTTGAGATCTGCAATGTTATTTATTACTCACAGGCAGCTGCGAGGTGGGTGCTATGACTTCTGCAGGCATTCATAGAGAAACTGAGGCTGAGAGAGGTTCACTCACATTTACATGACCACACGTTTGATAGAGTCTAAAACCCAGCCAGGGCCTGCAGACTCTGAGAGTTATTTTCATCCAGTAAACCCTGGTTTCTAGTTTCGCCCACCAATACTACTTTATCGATGATTATTCTTTGCTCCAGGCCACATGATTTTTTTTTCTGAGTTACCTCTGTCACTAAATAAAAGAGAAGTCATAAAATGTCCTTTAAGCTAGCACATAGGTTTTTTTTTCTTTATCTTTTTCTTTTGTTTTGTTTTTGTTTTTTGAGGAGGCCAATAAGGGAAATGTAGATGGTTTTTAATCTGGAGTTCAGGGACCTAAGAGTGAGCTGGGAGCCTAGGAGAAGGGCTGAACCCCTGGCAGTCGTTTGAAACATTTTGTAGAGAGGTGTACTGGGGTATGTTTCGGAGATGGGGACCTGTAGCTCTTTCCAGAGTGTGTCTGACTTCCTCAGGGTAGGCAGGATCCACGCAGGCTGGACTCCCCAGCCCTTGATCGTTATCAATACTAGAACATAACTCAGGCAACATTCCTGAATCTGCAAATTGATTTCTCCTCCATGGCTTTATTTTGTTAGAAAGACGTAATGCATGCATGCCACCTAACACCTGGAGTTAGTGTCCACCAGTGGCTTTGGTTGAATCCCTTGTTTATCATGCTTCATTACCATGCACCCAGGCTGTGTTCCTGCAGGACAGGCCTCTGCAGTTTTCACAACCACCATCAGCCCTCTGACTCCAATTGGTTCCTTCTTAAAAGATGCAAAACCATTTTTCCTATAAGGAACATTGCAAAACGCGTTTTAATAAAATATAAGTTTTCATGCACCCATAATTAGCTCATGCTAGCAATTACATATCAAGAATATGTAAAAAATAAGAATGATATTGGGGCACTTATTTTGTTACAAAGGCTTTTTGGGTACTGCAAGAACCTTTCAGGAGCAGGCGCATTTCACTTAATAGTAGAAACAGCATCCAAGGCTTAGGGATTCTCCTTTATAATTCTTTATAGGAGATAATATGTGGGGAATTTTTACAAGGGAGACATGAGGATCACCAAAGACTACATCAAGGGTAACCACAGAACAGGTGTGACATCAGGTGGCCTTGACTTGATATCCAGTCTTTCAGCGGCTCATGGTGTAACTGGCAAGGCACTTTACTTCTCCAGGCTGAGCTTTTCATCTCTTAGACAAATGCTCAGAAGGGAAAGGCAAGATGAAAATAGCATTCATTGAGAACCCACCAGGTTGCCAGGTTCCATTCTTGGTGTTACTACACGCACCTTCCTGCTTATGCTCACAATGGGACATTTGGATTTATGCCCAAGGATAGATGACTTGTAGATGGCACGGTCAGAATCCAAAGCTCAGTCTCTGGACTCCAAAATTAAGCTCTTTTCCATGACCAAGTTCAGTGTTCCTCAAGCTCTGTCAATAAAGCATCCTCAGTAAAAAAGAGAATGGCCACGTTTATTAGTTTGTTAGAACTGTCGTCACAAAGCACCACAAACCGGTATCTTAAAACAAGTGAAATTGACTGTTTCACAGTTCTGGAGGCTGAAAGTCTAAAGTTAGGGGCAGTGAGAGAAGGATCTGTTCAGGCCTCTTACCTGGTGGTTTTCTGGCAATCTTTGGCATTCGTTGTCGGGTAGAAGCACCACCCTGATCTCTGCCTCCATTTTCCCATAGTATTCTCCCTGTGTGCATGGCTGTGTCCAAATTTCCCCTTTTCATAAGAGCACCAGCCATATTGGACTAGAGCTTACCCTACTCCCGTGTGACCTCATGTGAACTTAACTAATTGCAACTGCAATCACCCTATTCCCAAATACATTCACATTCTGAAGTACTGAGAGATAGGATTAGTCCTTCAGCATATTCTGGGGGGACACAATTTGACTCATAATTCTACCCACTTCAGGAGTCAGAGGGGATCAGTCATGGCACCTGTTATAAGCATTAAATGTTTTTGAAGCATTGAACATTATCTTTAAAATTCATGCACATTGAGCACTCAACTCTATTATTACACCACCACTTAATATAAAAACGTTTCCCAAAAGTTTATGAGTAGAATTGCTGATCCAGAAAGCTGCTCCCTGCTGATCCTTGAAGTTCAAAACCCCATTGTCAAATCCCTGGCCTGAATCTTTTCTTGTCCTCAGAAGATACTCCTACCAAGTTTCAAAGCACTGAGGATTGGAGACACCTTTTAAGGAGGCACATTTAACTTAAATGAGTGTAAAGAATGTTGATGTAGACAGGGCTGAACAAAAAGCAATGCAAATTAAATGCAAACAGAAAATCTGAACATCCCTGACCAAAATCAGTGATGAAACACACCAGTATGGAAAAAATACTTGCAGAGAGCTCTGTTGGAACTGCACAGCTTCATTTCATTCTCCTCTTTTCCGTTTGTAAAGGAAATCAGCATTAGATGAGCACAGTTCATCCTGTTTCCCCAACACGATCGCTTTAGAAGAACATGCTTTTGAAGTACAGGATCGTGGCATTCGGGGACAAAGATAATGGTTGTGGTAGTAATAGATCTCCTAACACACTGATCAGATTCACATTTTTCTATTACAGTAAATGTGTGTCAAGTAATAGAACTTACCAGCAAAACTTACCATGGCCATACTGTTCTTTTATTTCCTAAGAAATAACATTTTCAAAAGTGACAAAGGACTCTCTGACAAAGGCCCAGCAATGGGAGTGAGAATGACTCAACTGGAGAAAAGGGCCTCTCCGTGTGGTTAGCTTATTGCCACACTTGATTTGTGACACAAAAACAGGTCCAGCCAATACAGTTCCACATTCGGAGGACCCGCTGCCAACGCAGCAGAGGTATGCTCTGTCCAGGACCCAAAAGATGGGCAGGGCTCAAAAGACAGAGCCAGGCATCCCAACAGCATAGAAAAAGAGACGGCTTTCTACTTTCCATGGCTGAAAACAGTGTTCCTTCCTTTTCCCTTCCTCTCTATTGGGAGAAATATGAACTTTCCAAAGGCATTCACTATCCACTTAGCACTTTGGGAGGCCATTCCAGCACTTTGGGAGGCTGAGGTGGGTGGATCACTTGCGGTTAGGAGTTCGAGACCAGCTTGGCCAATATAGTGAAACCCCATCTCTACTGAAAGTACAACAAGAAAGAAGAAGAATAAGAAGAAGAAGAAGAAGGAGAAGAAGAAGAAGGAGGAGGAGGAGGAGAAGAAAGAAGAAGAAGAAGGAGGAGAAGGAGGAGGAGGAGGAGGAGGAGGAGGAGGAGAAGAAGAAGAAAAAGAAAAAAAAAAAAAAGCCGGCATGGTACCGTGCACCTGTAATCCCAGATATTCAGGAGGCTGAAGCAGGAGAATCTCTTGAATCCAGGAGGTGGAGGTTGCAGTGAGCTGAGATTGCACCACTGTACTCCAGCCTGGGAGACAGAGTGAGACTCTGCCTAAAAAATAATAATAAATAAACTAATTAATTAATTGAAAGGGCATGTGATAACAGAGTGTGATCTCAGAGAAGGGAGGTCTACAAGGGAGGAAAGGCTGGGGAATCTGCAGAACCAGAACCTGCCAGGGAGGCACAACCTCCTTCAGCCAGAGAGCAGCCCCCTCTCAGGGCAGAATTGGCTGTGTCCATCTCTAGGGAGATGAGCTCCACACAGAAGCAGAGCATTTTCATCAGGCTTTCCCACAACCTGGCGAGAATAGTTCCTGAGATCACCCAGTACCCTCTGTCGTGACTCCACCCCTGCCACAGCTAACGCAGTTCTTTGGTCGTCCTGATAACCGAAGGCCACTCTGGAAAGGTGTCCACTGGGAACAATTGGCACTCTGCCTCAGGACACTAAGATTCACTGAAGCAGACACTACAAATTCTTTCTAAAAATCATGCACATCTTTAAGCTCTCACTCTTCTCTTAAATCCCAGCTTTCTCCCTGTCCCACCCTCTCGAGGCTACAGAGGTCATCCCCTTGGTGGCTGAGAAAGAAAGGGCCAGACACCTGGGCCAAGGCTGGGGCCCACTGGCCTGGGGCCCTGTGTGCTCTCTCTGCCACATTTCATGCTGTTTGCCCATGTTCCAGCTCTGGGTGAGGGCTCTGGGGATATGCATTTTAAAGCCATACTGTAATAGTCTGGTGTGTAGCCCAGTGTCTGGTGACTCCAGTTTTGGTGAATTATTGCTCCCAGTGGCTTACTAATTCACAAGGAAAAGGAAAAAAACTCTAGTTCCTAGATCAGCAAAGTGGAGGAGCAGAGTCCTAAACACAGCATCCTCCTGAGGCAGGGTCCAGGCCCTGGGGCAGCAAGAAGCCCCACTGCGGCCTCTCCCAGCAAAGTCACTGTGTGCACTTCCAGAAAGCTATTCCTAGAACAAGATGGGCTCAAACCGCAGAAAGCAGGCCCGACCTAGTGGCAATGATGAAAAAAGTAGCCCCTAAAAGGAGGGAAAGGGTAAAGTGGTGAAATGCTGTATAATTTAAATGCATTTGGAAGATTCTCCTCTCCCCACTGTCAGAGCAGAATGCTATGCCGGTTTCATTTTAAACAAAACAAAACAAAACAAAACAAAACAAAAACCTCCAAAGAGAAGAAGAAACACCTAGTTATGGCCATCATTTCCTTCCCTCCATGGCTTCCCTCTTTCACCTTTATTCCTTAAAGCAGTGGCTCTCAGCCAGGGACTTTGCTCTCCCACCCCACGCCGGGGACTTCTGGCAATGTCTAAAACTGGTGTCAGTTACCACAAATGGGGGATACTATTGGCATCTATGTGTAGAGACAAGGAATGCTGCTAAATGTCCAGCAACGCACACGACAGCCCCCACCACAGAATTATCCAACTCATGATGTCAACATGCTGCTGTTGAGAAACGTGGCCTTTAGAGGCAGTCTTCTGATCTCATTTTCTAAGAATAAGAAAATATTATTTTTAGTTTAGTCTGCAGCTAAACAAAATGTATACAGGGAAGATTCAAGGTTGAGGAAAGGGGCAATGGTGACTGAGAATTTCACAAAGTACTGGACCATTCAACCTTCATTCTGAAAGGACAGGTGATCAGCTACAGTGACTCGCTTCTCTGATTATAAGGATCATCTTCCGAAGCCCATTAAGCGTTTAGTCATGCACTGTGTTTTTGTCAAGTGGTAGGCAAAGGGAGTTAAGCGGAATCTCAGTACCCTAAGAGTTTATCAACTAAGATGGGTAACAATGACTAGGCAGAGCTATAAAGGTGAGAAGAACAAATAACCAAACTACAGAATAAGGCCAAACCAACTGCAGAATCTGGGAGCTGAGTACACTGTGAGGAATGGGGAGGGTACATTATCCAGGCGAGCAAGTGGCATTAAAAAGGACTAGGACAGCGTTCATCTGCACCTCCGTTTATCCATTTGCTTTCACCAAAATATGTACCACATCCTTCTGGGCATGCAGAGGTACATTTCTCACACTCCAAGCACTTGCAATCAAGCCAGCATGATAAGATTCATACACAAATAAGCAAAACACAAAAATACCATTTGGAGAGGTACAGCAAGTACATGTCACAGAGCTTACAGAAAGAACTGATGCCTGCATGTGTTCTGGCATTTGTCTGGGCCTCGGAGTGCGGGGCCACTGGGGAGCTGGGCCTGCCTGAGAACCTAGGGCAGAGTGGCAGCAGGGCTGTTCATGGTCCCACAGATAAGAATCTCCAAAAATGGGGTTCTGGCTTAAGATGTTTGTCCTGGCTTATTATCTTTTAGCAACTCAACAAAACTCTCTGTGTCTCATTTTCTCTCTTCTTCCCATTTCCAAGCAACAAAACCATGTCCATCTACTCTTATTAAGAACCTCCAAGAGTGGTGGCTCCCACCTGTAATAATAGCAGCACTTTGGGAGGCTGAGGCTGGAAGACTACTTGAGGCCAAATATTCAAGACCAGCTTGGGCAACATAATGAAACCCTCGTTTCTAAAAAAATAAAAATAAAAATAAACACTGGCGGGTGTGGCAGCGCATGTCCATAGTCCCAGCTGCTCGGGAGGCTGAGGTGGGAGGATCCCTTGAGCTCAGGAGTTCAAGGCTGCAGTGAATCACGATCGTGCCACTGCACTCCAGCCTGGGTGACACAGCAAGATGTCTCAAAAAAAAAAAAAAAGAAAAGAAAACCACACACAACATACCAAGTGAAGCCTTCTGGAGCTTCATGGCAAGATGATTAACATGCCCAGGTTCGAGGGAGATGCTAGCAGTTACAGCTCACAACTGTAACAGCAACTCCGAACACCATCCAGGCAAAATGTCATATGTTTTGAAGATGCACTGATATTTCAACAGCCCAAACATTTTCCAGGACAGAATCTTTACCAAAACTGCTAACAAGCAGTCAGATAGACTGTCTCCTCCAGCAACGAACCAGCAGAAAGGTCAGCAGCCGGACACAGAAAGAAGAGAAGGGTCCTAAATAAACACAGTTTAATCAACCATGAAGAAACCTAAAAGTTGACCGAAAGTGTTTTGTTAATAGAAGAAGCAAGGCCCCTGCCCTCAGAGAAAGGCAAAGAAGGTTGAAGGTCACTTCAGCTGATCAGAGGCTGCCGTGGCGGCAGCCACATTCCCTGGTGGGAATCTCAATGGAAGACGAAAACGCAAAAGAGAAGGAATGGAGAGAAGAAGCCGGCATGTGGACCTTTTCCAAGGACCTGGCAAGCAAATGTTCCCTAGAAAGAAGATGAAAATTTAGGTCAATAAGAAGGAAAGACACAGCTTTTAGAACCACTATGATTACTTCAGAGTTGGTTCTCCTTCAGGCTTTTGTCCATCAAGTCTGTCATATCTGATTCCAGACTCCTCAGGATATTTGAAAAAAACTAATTTATTTGAATTACATCAATGTCCTTTACTTGCATCTAAAAAAATCAAGGTCAAGCTATGCTGTTATGTGAAAGAGAATTGCGATGAATGAGGGCTGACTCCCAGGCTCTGCCCCTGTAATTACTTTCTTTGTAAGCCTGAATACCCAATCAGATGGACGCCATCGCAACACATTTTGTCATATTTATGAAATACCTTTGAACAATGAAATCTGGAAACCCTGGCAACATCTGTGTCCAAATATATCCAAGACTGTTTATGTTTTTAATTGAAGATCAAACAATTTTAGATGAAGTAATCTACAGTATCATAGAAACTGCATATTTTTAGGTAATTCTTGAGAGCATTTTGCAAACTATTAAAGTAACTTGATATCATGCTATACCTTTAAAATATATTTCTCAGCTGTGAATACTATTGGAATGAAATCAGGGGTAGCATTCAAAAAAGTCTGCAGCATGAAAAGGTTTGCATATGAATTCTGATTCCACTAGAAAGACATTTCTTATAGGACTGTTTTATCATTCTTTATTGGTTCATGTAATATGATTATTTTGTTCTTATTCTCATTAAAGATACAATTTATTAAAGAGTCTTTAACTTCAATAAGGCAAAGTTTAAAATGCTTCTAATCAGATAGTCTTGGTAGGCAGGAGAACTATAACCTTCAAACTCTCTGATGTTGTATGAAGCAACTCTCATCTCTACACGAAAATTTTCACTTCTGAGATCTGACCTGGTAAAACATTTATTCCTTTATACTCAGTCATAGTTTGTTTTAGATCTGGGTCTCTGGGCCCAAAAATTTGCATAGGATGATAATTTGTATAGGAAGACAGTTGTGCTGTTTTTCTTCAATCCTTGAGGATACTGGAAAAAACTTTAACCAATTAAGGGATCCCATCACCTGACGTTTCTTTGGAGGAAATGACTTTTGAAGGGATGTGGGGACTATCAAGGAAACAATTTTCCTTGAAATTATGTCTTTGTATATAAGAGGAGTGTTGAACAGGATATCAAGAGGCTGTGGTCACTCATGGCACTATTTTCAAAGTTAGATAAACAAGGATACCAAAGCACATTCCCCCAATTTAGCTTTTCATTTTTAAAAAGTCGCTGAATTCAAGTACATCTCGATGGCTCAGGATAATAAAGGAGACACTAGGCGTGGATAGCATGACCACAAATGGTGTGGGTAAAGTAAGACACCAGGGATCTTTTCTTTCCTGTTTATTAACATTCACTCCAGGCTGTATACTTTGGTTACCACGGTCGCGTGGTGTCTGATGTCACAGGCCAAACCATATAAAATCACAGAGGCCACAACAGGCAGGAGGAGCGGCCTGGCCTTGTCTGAGTCAGGCAGCGCGGCGTGCAGGATGCCAGGCTGGGTGTACTGGGCCTGACCCGCCACCCTCTTTCCTCTTCTCCTGCCTCTGCCTGCCCCCTAGTGGACAGTCGGGGTCAAGCATGGGAGTGCGCCTCGGGGGTCTCCGTGGGACTGAAATAGAACTTCTTCCCTAGGACAGTCTGCCTCTCCCAGCCTTGTTCTCCGGCAAAGTCTATTTCCTGGAGAGTCGGGGCTCTGCCTCAGATGTTCTGGAGCCTCCGTAGGATGAACACCTCCATTTCAATTCCTGGGGCCTTGATCAACCTGAGCCTCCCTTCATCCCCAATTTGTGGGCACCTTCCCTTGAGCACTGCCCCCACGAGGTACACCTTTTCTGAGAAACAAAAATAATTTCATCTTTGGGTCTTACAAGCTGTAAAGAACCAATAGAGTACTGTGCTATTGAACATGTTGCCACTACAGAAGCCCCTTGTGTTTCCAAGAGTGCATCTCTATGGCCATTCATTTATTCATCAGAAACCACCTAGAAGCCAGGCCCTATGCTGGGCCCTGGAGACATGGAAGAAACTGGGCTGAGGTTCCTGCCTAGAAGAGCTCGTGGCCCAGTGAAGGGACAGTTCATCTGTCATTGATTACCACGTGACAGTGTCTATGATGCTAAAAAGATGCCAGTGCTGTGCTGCAGGAGCAAAGGCCGTAGGGGAAGAGGCTTTGGGTTTGTTGTGAGTTCTCGCCAGAGCGAGACAAAGCCAGTCACTGCTTTGTTCAGATGACTCAGGTAAACAAATGAGGGCGCACAGGCTGTCCTGACACCACACACCTCCAGAATACCCTGGCTGTGCTGGGAGCTATTGGTGCCAGCTGGGTATCTTTGTCCCTGTCCAAGTCACAATGATCTGACTGTACCAGCCTGTGTGGATGTTGCTAAGAGGAGGCAGACAGCACCATGAGCTCCCTTAGATGATGATCAGCATCATGTTCCTGCTGTGGCAGCACTCAGCTCTTGCCAACGCTCTGCTCTGCTTTGCTCACTTCAAGCCTCCCTTAGTTTTGTTGAAGCCCAGTTTCCACATTGCTGATTCACAGATATGCAAGTCTCAGACAGAAAAAAAAGGTAATTATCTCAAATGACTCAGGCACCCTCCTTGACTCTGGGATCTCTGTTCAGACTTGCACTTTAAAAGCTGAGGATAATGATATTGTCATTTATGTAGGAAAGACTGGAAGAAAAACAAATTAGTGTTCTTCTAAACTCTTGACTTTTGGCAAAAATTAGCATAGAGAGGATGGATGCTCAGCCATGGCCTGACAGTCAAATACCTAACCCAGAGGTGAAGACACCTGCACAGAGTCCCATGTGCTGGCAAGCTTCCTGGGGACAAGGGCAGTGCCTTGATCACCTCTCTTCCTCATGCAGGAAATGTTTGTTGGATGAATGGTTGTCAACTCTATTCTTATCAGTCCTCCCTGAACCCTGAAAGAAACAGAAATTAGGAAATAAAAACCATTAGCAGATCCTATACTCCTAGATTTAAGATTTTTTAACAAATAAGGGAAAATTATTTGCCTGCTACAAAACTGCTAAGAGAGATGACAATCAAGGAAGAGTGGGAATCATCTAAAGGAGAGAAGAGGGGAATCAATTGCTGCTCCACCAGAAGCTCACTGAAAAGCTTTCCATACCTGCAGGAAAACAAATCCCCCACCACCAAGAGTAGAAGCCCCAGCAAGGACAGTCACAGCAATGGTGGCTGTCAGGTGCCCTGTGCGGCATCATGGAGCCATGGGCAACGAGCAGATCATGCCTGGAAAAAAGGCTGTAGGGGCTCTGCTAGGGGTGGCAGCAACATATGAAGACTCTCAGTAAGGGGGCCTGAGGCGTCATCCACCCCCAAACTCTACCCTTCCTCTCCTCCCCAGAGGAGAGCCAGCATAAGTTCCTAAGGGAGGGAGGGCTAGAGTGGCTGGATGGGCTGGCAGGGATAGGAGGCACAGCCAAAGGCTCTGGAAATCAGCTTGAAATTCGAGGTTTTCCCTGAGGCTGTTGTAGCCTGGGTAGAATGGAGTTATATTTAACTGTAAATGTTGTTCACACTCAATCTAAAGAACGTCCAACAGTCATTTTAGGATGGTGGTGTACTTCAAATTACTTTTCTATGCCCCAACTTTGGGTTCCATTAAATTCTCATTCTTCCTGCATTTTTGTTTTTCCTCCAGGTACCTTCAAAGAGCACCCGTAATTCATCCATTCATTCATTTATTCATTCACTTGTTCAACAAATACTGATTGAATGCCTGCTTTTTACCAGGCTATGCTAGGTACGAAGAATACAGGATCAGAAAAGACAAGCATGGTCCCTTCCCTCAAAAGGAGAGGATCTTGATCAAATACCCATACAAATTAACATATTTGCAATGTGTGAGTCCCTGGGTATGTAATGAGGGGATTTGGTTTAATAAAGGATGTCAGGGAAATATCTGAGGAAATGATGAGTGACATAAAATCAGAAGGAACAATAGGATTAACTAAGCCCAGTGGGTCCTGGGCAACCCCTAGAGTGGGGCTGCGCATGTGTACTCAAGGCCATGAAAGATGGCAAGTGTGACCTGAGTGCAAGACAGCAAGGAGGTGAGATTTTTTAACCAGGCTGAGGGCAAGCCATGCACAGGGAGCCATTAAAGTCTTTAAGTGGACAGGTGATGTGATCCAATGTGCATTTCAGAAAGAGTTCCATCTCCCTGTGGCGAACGACTTGGAAAACATCATAACTAAATGTCATTAGACCTGTTAGAAGCTGTTTGTTACTGGTGAGCTGAAGTCTAGGAGAGGAACAATGGAGGGAAGATGATGATGAGGTAGACAGGCTTACAACATATTCCATTCCTGTGAGATCTTCCAACAGCCTTACCTGGCAATGAGCCCCTCTGTTCATGAGCTAGATCACCATCTGAGAGAAAAGCACAACCTTCCCCTCTTTCAGGCTTCTCCCTAAGGATGTCCCTTTAACTTGTGCCTTGGGATGCCTTCATGATTTCTTTCTAGCTTTCTCTAAAAATGAAGTAAAACATCTCCATGATGCCCGAGACATATCAACTTCAAGGTCATGGATTGAAATGATGATAACTTAGATTATAGGACTGTCAACTTTCAAGGCCCCATGATAAGTGATGCATCAAGGGGCTGGGATCAGATCAAGCGAGCTTCAAACAACTGCAGGCTGCTAGAGCGTTTAATCTGTTGATTGATTGCCATATATTCCAATTAACCAAAGTAGTCTTCTTCCAAACGCTTTGAGGATGCTGTAGTAAGATCCCTGCATCAGGTGAGAGTGGATCTGTTTACCAGATGCTCTCTTCTGCCTGGGATCCTTGCTCCTGCAAGACAGCAATCTGTTCCAAGAATGATGTTTAACCATGGTGTTGTGCTAGGCACCAGGGATTGGAAGACGAAGAAACATTCCCTGCCCTCCCAGAGCTGCAGCCCAGCAGCTCCACCCATAAGGACAGCGCAATGGGATATGCTGCAGCACAGGCAGAGGCAAAGCGCTGTGGAGACCCCAAGGCCAGATGCAGGAGCTCTGCCTGGCTGAGTTAGAAAGGTTCTCCAGAGTCTGATACAGGTGTCAAGGGGTGAGCAGGAATTTATCTTGTGAAGAGGAGGAGGCTGGAGAAATAGCTCCTAAAAAGATACCTAAGGGTGAGATGTGCCCCAAAAGTGACCCCAGAGGTGATAGAGAGGCTGTAGCAGGAGGTAGATCTGGAGACAGAACTCTGGTGGGGTTACCGGAGCAGGACGATCTATCTGCTTTGGGGAATATACTGTGTTAGTTTTCTATTGCTGCATAGAAATGGGGGAATACACTGTGTTAGTTTTCTACTGCTGCATAGCAAATTACCCCAAAACAGAGAAGCTTAAAACAATCAACATGTGTTATCTTATAGTTTCCATGGGTCAGGAATCCAGCTGTAGCTTAGCAGTCCTCTGGCTCAGGATCTCACAGGCTGTAATCAAGGTGTCAGCCAGGAACAAAGTCAATTCAAGGTTCTACCAAGGGAAGATGACCTTTCAGGTTCACTCCTGTGGCTGCTGGCTGGAGATATCAGTTCCTTGACACATGGGTTTCTCCATAGGGCAGGTCACAACATGGCAGCTGGCTAGAAAGAGAGACTTTTTGTAACTCAATCTTGGAAGTGGCATCCCATCAGTTTTGCTGTATTCAATTTGTTTAAAGCCAAGCACCAGGTCCATCCAGCCTACGTTGAAAGAGAGGTTACACGAGACAGTGAATATCAGGAAGTGATGATTACCAGGGGCCATTGTAGAGGCTGCCTCCACATATACCAAGAGCTATTTATGGCCTCATCGCAGCATTATCCCACTCTGCATAAATTATACAGAAAGACATATAATTTTATTGCATATTAGTTTTTGTTGATGGGTACATTCTGGTCCTTAGGAGCCCTGAAGAACAATGTGTTTCATTTCACAGCTCTCCCTAAGGATTTTATACAACCCACTTGGCACTCACACTGTTATTATTAAATGGATTCAGCCAAAAGCTGCCTGTTGGGGTAGAGATCAGTGGGAAGGTAGGGTGGCAGAGAAAGGAAGTGATCAGGACTCCAAACTGAATAAAGAAAAAGGTCACACGCCAACTGCAAGTTAGAAATGAGTCTGAGTGGAAGTAAGTATCCTGGTTGACAGCTCACACACGATGCCAACTTGCCACAGCTTGGCAGCGCCTTTGGTTTTCCCACATGCAACTGAAAATAGCTAGCATTCATCCTGAGGGAGTGCTACTAAAATAAGTAACTACTTGGAGCTATACCTCGCTGCTCATTCAAGTTGGAAGCAGTCTGCAATTATTTTGCTGAAATTAGATACAAATTAAGTTGCCACTTCCGGAACTCTTTCTTCTGTACTATATTACAAAAAAGAAACTGATTTTTGAACTCGGACAGCTTAGATGCTACTTCTTAAAAATAAATCTGATCTCTGACAGAATATCTAAAAAGACGGATTCTTGATTTTAATCCCTCATGAGACCTAACCTCTTCACGACCCAGGTTTCCTGATTTTCAGACCCGAGTCGAGTTGCTATGGATACAGAGTGACAGGCCAGTAAAGGAAATGAAGGACGGGGAGTGGCCTGCCCACAGGTGAGATATACTGTCTTTAAACTTGTTGGGGATAGAGAAGGGGGTTAGCCTGGAATTGTCCTCTGGGATGTAAGGGAATGGTCCTGCTCCCACTTTTAAAATAGTGGTTTGAAAGTTTTCTCAGGGTATGCATCCATTTGGACATAGAAGTTCTGCTATGTTTTAAAAAGCAAAACCGAATAAACAAACATATATGAAAACAAAGCATAATAACAATGGTTTGGATCTTTCCTCAAACTTGACTGGAAGTTACTGGCACACAAATAGTAGAGGTGTATGGGGGTTTTCTGCTATGAAAGAGCCCCTGATTTGCACTACCTCAATGAAGCAGCACCTTCTTTTGACCTGCCTTTGGAAGAAGTAGGTGAATTTCTAAGAGCCCAGCTGTGCTGGACCCTAGGAGGCTGTCAGGCTGTCATAGCTCCCAGGGTAGGAATGTTTCTCCACAACTTTGAATTCCAATTTCCCTTTGCAAAAGGCAAAATTTGTTTTATTCCCATTGTTGGAGACATTAGTCATGGATGAAACACATTTAAAACTCCCCCTACCCCCTACTTCTCGCCCACCCCACACATTCCCACTCTATATCCTCATTCCAATCTAGTGAATCTTAGAAATGACACATTGAATGAAGAGTTTTCCAGGTAACCTTTCCTTCTTGGTGAACTTTTATTTTTGTAGGGTTTTGGGGTGTGTGTGTGCGTGTGTAGTTCCATAATTCTCAAATGAAAAATTGCTAAAAGGTCATCTAAGCAAATCCTTAAGATAGTGAATCTCTACAACATCACTTTAATTTTAGGAGATATTTCATTTCATGCCTTAAATTTTTCAATGATTTTCAGTGTCTCCTTATCCAGACTTCTTAGGACTTGGAAAGAAAATGAAATGACGTTGAAATCAAAGTAAATTGAGTGATCTGAAATGGACTGATGTCAGCAAGAATTCAGCATACAGCTCACAGCCCTCCCCCAGCACATCTCCCTCTTGGGTATGGTTAGTTCAGCTCCAAATTTATTCTGACAAGAAAGCACAGGCAAGGCTCCAGTTGGTCTAAATCAGGTGAATATGCAAAGCAACCACCCTTCCTGGACAGCCTTCTGCTTTCCCAGTGCTTGTCATGGCCTGAAAATTCCTGTTTGAAGAAGCAGAACTTTATTTTGAGTCCTCACAGGACAAAGTCACACTCGACAGTGCACAGGCACAAGTCGGGATCCAGAATGCATTTTTGGCAGAAAGACTCCTCTTTTCTCTGTCTTCTCCAACTCTCCGTGGGCCTAAACCTTTCAGAAGCCATTCCATGTTCCCTGAACAGGAAAAGACAAACTCAGACCCACAACCTTGGACTTCAAAAGAAGGCACACAAGGGGAGGAAGGACAGAGTACCAAAGCGTGAAAATTCAGAATGCTGCTATCTCATTTATTTTAACCATTTAGGAAACGTTTTTATCCGCTTCCTTTTCCCTTCCCTGATTTCAAAAAATAAAATAATAATTTAAAAAAATGATTCGGTTCTGAGGAGAGACTCTCCAGATGGAAGGGGAAGAAGATCAGGAGATGAATGGGGGAGGGCTGATTGCGTCCTTTCCCCTGCCACACACACGCTCCCGGTTTCAGCCTGTGTAAAAATAGCTGCCCAGGTTTTTGTATTCATCCCTAAGCGGCAATGAAGCGCCCGCTTCCCGGCAGAGTCCGCAGCCTCTTAGTAGCTTATAACATCAGGTGACGCCTCCAGCTCTCCCGTTCCCCGCCCCAGCCCGGATAAACGTCCTCCGTGACCTTAGAAGTTTTCAGTTTAATCAGCGGTATCGTTTTTGAGAGGAAAATCCTCCCGGCTTTGCGGGCTGGCAGGGCTCTGGGGCCCTCCCCTGCCTCCCAGCCCAGGCCGCAGAGCGAGAGCGTTTCCAGCTGTGCTGGAAGCGGGAAGGAGCCTCTCTGTGCTGCCCGGCACGTCCAGCGCGCGGGCGGGAGCATGCTCTCCCGTGGCGGGCAGCTTTCCAGGGGTCTTGCCTAACGAGGGCCAGGCGGTTCCCCCGTCGGCCCCGAGTGGCTCCTGGCAAGCCGACCCCCATCCCAGTTGGGAGCACTGATTTGCCGGGGTCGGGGGAGGCAGCAGCGCCCGCCTGGCGCGAGGGGATCCAGCGGTCAGACGCCGAGGGCCTGCGCGTGCGCAGAAAAGAGCTGCCTCCGCGCCAGGCTGGGGCGCGAGGGCGGAGGGCGGAGGGTGGAGGGCGAGGGCGCATGCGTCAGCCGTGCAGCTGGCGCCGCGTGGGAGAGCTGAACTGCTGGGTCCTGCGGTCAGTGCCGTTTCTTGGCGGCACGTTGGGGACACTGCTCCATTAGAAGAGACAGAATGTTAAAGGCACAGCCTCCTTCGAGGGCATCTGCATAATGCGTCCCGTTTGCAGATGAGGAAGTTGAGGCCCAAAGAGGTGATGGGAAAGGTCCAAAGCTGCATTTCTGGATTCTGGCAGCTGGGACCAGATCCTGCTCTTATTGGTATGGTTTAAGCACTTCTTCAATGAGCACTTATCAAACGCCTGGATACTGTGTACTCAGTGTCTGAGTGGCAGTGAAAGATAACCACAAATACGTCAGAAGCAGTTGTAGCCACTGCTGCCCTGGACTCGGGCATAGAATCGGACCTGGGTTTGATTTGATGATTTGCAGGACCACACTACTGGTTGGATAGCCTTAGTGAAGCAGTTAACGGCTCCATGCCCTAGTTTTCTGGTCTGCAAAACCGAGATAAAAATAGGCGAGGGTGGTGGGATTTAAATGAGATAAGGTGCACATTGCTAAGCACAGTGGCTGCACATGGAAGGCACTCAAATAAATATTCGTGCAATGTTTTGAGAAGTAGAAAGTGCCAGGCACGTAGGAGTTCAGGAGACAGTCACGGTACTCCTTTACAGACAGAAGTCATGCGGAACAAGAGGGACGGTGCTTTCCCGTGTACCGTGCTTGGGGATACTCACACAGACAGTTACAGCATGTGGCATGGCAGGGAAAGGAGGAAATGACTTCTGTTAATCATTCCTTCAGCTTCTCCCGCCCTTCCTGTGCACCCTGTCTGTTTCCCTTTCCAATTCTCACTGTGACTCAAGGTGGGTGGCTGCAGAGAGATATTGGGACCTCTTATCAGGAAAAATATGTTCTGTAAGGTGGCATAATTTATGTTTTAAGTCGATCTTTATTATAGCGGCCGCCCTCCTCTTTACCTAGGTGGGATAGGCACAGGAAAAAGGAATGGGGTTAAGTGGATAAGTGACTAAGGTGTCAAATTGGAGTTGTGTGGATCATAGATCTCAGAGCTGAAGATCATCTGGATGGACTCCCTCGTTAATGAAGAAGCAGTGAGAAACTGTGAAAGGCAAAATGACATCAAGTTTCAGATTCAAGTTGGAGCCATAGTGCTCTATATCACCATAGTTCATTCATCCACTCACACACACTACTCTGGGTGGATACCTAATATACTGCCAGGTAAAAGGTTCTGCCTCAATAGGCAGCAAAAAGGGAAAGGAAATAGAAATCTGGGAAGATTCTCAGGTTCTTTGTGCAGCTTCATGAATGTTGATACCATTTACTGTGATTGCAAGTAGAAGGATAGAAATTGATCTGAGAGGAAGATGGCATGTTTTGAACATGTGTTTCATGTGCCTGTAGTGAAGACCTCCAGGTGAAGACCTCCAGGAAGAATTAGGAACATGAGTTCCAAGCACAGGAGAGAGGCCTGGAGGTGCCCACTGGGGAACAGTCAACATAAAGATGGTCACTAAAGCCAGGGCTGCGAGGACATCGTGAGGGTAATATCCATGGACCAGGATTATCACTTTGAGTGCTACCACTGTGAGGACTGCCGGATGCAGCTGAGTGGCGAGGAAGGCTGCTGCTGTTTCCCTCTGGATGGGCACTTGCTCTGCCATGGCTGCCACATGCAGCGGCTTGTAAGCATGTCCTTTGATATATTACGCACGTTTTGACTGTATGTGCTATGTATGATTAAGCATGTGTAGTACTATGTATTATTCATGGGGATAAACATTAATGTACTAATTACATAGGGGTGGAGTAATCGTGTATGCTTTTAGAGTACTTTACGGTTATGCCATCAAATAATATATATATTAATTTACTAGTAGTTCAGGGAGTAGTTTAATATAGAATTTCAGCTTTGGGTGTTGATGGTAGAATTGAATATTCTTTCCCTGATTGTCCTGGGGAGTTGGTACGCCTCCTTTTCCAGTCCAGAAGAGCAGGCGGAATGAGAAGATTATGAAAGCATGAAACCCAAACCCTGACAGACACCAGCTCCTAAAGATCAAATAAGAGATCCCGAGGAACAGATGGAGAAATGGAAAGAAAACCAGAAAAAAGTGGCATCAAGCAGTTCACATCAAGACTCTCCACGTTGAAGAAGTGGTCCGGAGTGGGAAATGCCACAGAGATGTCAAGCAAATGAGCACTGGAATGTTTCCATTGTGTTTGACAATGAGGAAGTCATTGATTACTTGTGAGACATTGGTTTTAGTGGGGATGTGAGGACAGAAACCAAATCACACTAGGTTAGATGCAAAATGGAGGCAATGAAGAGGAGAAGAGGTAGTAGGGGGTAGTAGGTATAAATCACTGCTTCAAGAGAGTTGGTTGGGCAGGAAGGGGGAAGTTTCAGTTAAAAGAGGAGGCAGGGAGAGGTTTTTTTTTAAATCATTGTTTTGTTTCATTTGTTTTGTTTTGTTTTTGCAACTATGGGAAACAGACATGCTTATAGGAAAAGAGAAACAGGAGGGTCAGCAAGGTGAAGTAAGTTGGAGCCTCAGTACAATATCCAGAACTACCACAGGGTGAGTGACAGGAGAGGGGATTCTGGGCCCAGATAATCCAAAGGAAGGAATCCTCTTCCTTGGTTCTTTTTTCCTACCATTGGAAAGGAAGAAACGTACATGGGAGGTTTAGAAATGGACTTGGGATGCTCCTTAAGCAAGATTTGTCTGTGTCAGGATCTACCCTGGCAGTAATCCTACCATCAAATGCATTTAATGAGCCTCATTTGCATGTGGAGCTGTGTCCAGTGCTATTCAATTAATGTGAAATGGATACTGTTATTACCATGTCAGTCAGGACTAAGAGTAACAAGTGACTGAAACCCAGCTCTAACCATGGGATCCATGGGTTTACTAAACTGAGTAGACTGGCTTTAGGCCCAGTTAAATTTCAGGTGCTTTAAAGCTATTGTCATGCATAATGCTTTAAAATTATCAGTGTACTTTTCTCTTTTGCCTTTCAAAGCATATGAACTTAGTCTACTCAAGGCATTTATCTGCCTAGGAAGAGATGAAAGTTCTTTCCAGAAAGTATGCAGAGAAAGAAAACATAACACTCAGTTTCTGGCATTCAAAAACAAATTTTGCAGCAAGGCAACAACCATGTAATTCAAGCTATTACCTTGAGAAAATATCCTGTACCTTCCATTACTTTCCTCTTCAGAGGGTCAAGAACTGAGCTTGGTAGACTAAACCTTAGGGTATTATATTCAGAAGGTCTAGACCAGGAGAAAGTAGGGATTATCAGAGGACAGAAGCAGTAGAATAAGACAAGAGGCCTGAGTGGAAAGATTGTATTGGAAACGTAGATTAACCACAAGGGCAGAGTGAGCTCTTTCCCCTACGTCTCCTCCAGAATTATGAGATGAAGAGCTCAGTGTTGGTGGGACAGCAGGAGGCCCTGCTATGGACTTTTCAGGCTGTGCCAGGTCCCTAAGAAGCGTAGACTCTACCCAGACATAGCAACAAGCCTGTAGCCAGCTTGCCAGAGGTGATCATTGTAGTGAGGTGACTCAGTGGTGTGGGCTGCCAAGGAGACCCCTGGGACCAGGGTTGATAGGAAGTCATGGACAGAAGTCAGAGTCTGTAGCAGCAGGAAGAGTGGAGAAGAAGCTAAGCCAGTCAGGGAACAGCTTTGGGAGCACTGCCTCAGATTGCTCCAGATGAACCACAGTCTCCCCATCCACAGACCCCCATATCAGAGGCTTGCAGTGTACCCAGGACAGAAAAAAAGTGGATGTTGTCCCAAAATAAGTACACACAAGGCAGCTATGCTCAAGGGCCAGTACAAGGACAAGAGTTCCCTTCCTCTCAACGCCATGAGGACACAGAAAAGACACACACCACCATACTACCTCCACCTCAATAGGCCCTACAGGGATGATGATCGAAACATTTAAAAATCCTTACAGGCTCAGGCACTGAGGTGTCTAAATGGAGATGCCCTACTATGTCCAGAGTTAACCCTTTAGTTGATGAATTATGAGGAGCAGGGACCTCAGGGCAGAGCCTGTTAACCAACTGCTCCATGCATATTTTAGTATTTTATCAATGAGGGCAGCCATAATGCCATGTACCTGGTTGAATATTGGCCATGCATCCAGATGGAATCTTTATGGAAGAAGAAGGAGAAAGAGGAAGCTATCTGAGAAAATGAGCGTGTGCTCAATGAGGATATTGAATTATTGGATTGAATCAAGATTTAAACCCTAAATAGTGAAGGACCACATTGATTATGGACAAACTAGAGAAATTACATTTTATTGGCACATCCAAGTTGCAGTATGAGTTGAATTTACCATCTGTCTGCTTTCTTTTGTGTTAGTTTCATTCTCAGGCAGAAGCTCCAAGCATCAGTAGTACCAAAGGGCAAGGATATCTTTCTTACTAGTGCCTGCAAAATCCCAGTCAGGCTCCAGTTGGCTCAGCTTTGGTAATGTACCCATCTCTAAACCAAACCCTGATTGGTCAAACCCAGGTCACATGACTATTCCTAGCCTCAT
This sequence comes from Cebus imitator, assembly GCF_001604975.1. Lineage (NCBI taxonomy): Eukaryota > Metazoa > Chordata > Mammalia > Primates > Cebidae > Cebus > Cebus imitator. The sequence continues at coordinate 2,758,854 of NW_016107585.1, read as the reverse complement.
GAACTGAAAGTAGAGTGAGGGGTGGCTCCTCTAAAGAAAATCAGGAGGCTGTGGGCAGAAAAATGGGGTAATGGATGTTGGACAGGCAGGCACAACAGAGGTACACCACTATTGCCTTCTGGAGTTTGACTTTCTAAAACATTGAGAAAGCACAGTATCTCCATGGCAGGAAATGAATTGGCACCTGGGCACTTATTCATACATTGATCAGTGTAGATAACTAACTTTGAAAATCATAAAGCAGATTTTTGTCCCCTCTTAAATTTTCTTCCCACAATGATTAAATTAATTTTAATAGTTAGAGTTGGGAAGTATAATCAACTAAATATCTAGTATAGTTTAAAGCTTAGTCCAGTCTATAAATAATTCCGTTTAGAAAATGTTCAGTCTCCCTCTTTATTAATGTGAAGACAACTATTTTACTTTTTCTCTGTGTATTATTTTCTCTTTTTTAAGAAACACCCTCTTGTTGGACATGGTGGCTCATACCTGTAATCTCAGCTACTCGAGAGGCTGAGGCAGGAGGATTGCTTGAGCCCAGGAGTTAGGGGCTGCAGTGAGCTATGATTGCATTACTGCACTCCAGTGACAGAGCAAGACTGTCTCCACAAAAAGAAAAAAATAGAACCAACTTCTCCTAAATCCAAGATAAACTGCACAATTAGTTTATTGCCTATTTTTTAAAAAAGCTTTTTATAGGCTGGGGGCAGTGGCTCATGCCTGTAATCCCAGCACTATGGGAGGCCAAGGCAGGTGGCTCACAAGGCCAGGAGTTCAAGACCATCCTCGCCAACATGGTGAAACCCCGTCTCTACTAAAAATACAAAAATTAGCTGGGTGTGTTGGCGCATGCCTGTAGTCCCAGCTACTCAGGAGGCTGAGGCAGGAGAATCACTTGAACCCAGGAGGCAGAGTTGTAGTGAGCTGACATCACACCACTGCACTCCAGCCTGGGTGACAGAGTGAGAC